>NC_090269.1:305505461-305815461 GCF_040414725.1 Anabrus simplex | reverse complement strand
CGGTCTGACACCGAGGTTAGCCAGTTCGAGTCCAGTCGGTCGAAGAAATTTTCACCATCAGAATGTTGGCCGCTAGGGTAGGGTAGGTGGTGGTATACAATTTCTAATCACTAGATTGCGTGCGAAAAGCCTGGATTAAATTCGAAACTTCTCCGCAGTGCTCATATGGAGTGAGGGCATATGACGCTGTTGATGGTGATTCGTCCGTCGGATGGAGACGTTAAGCCTTGAGCAGACCCTATTGTGCTATTGGACAGGAGTAGATTACGTGCTGACACCGGGTTTCATCCTCTGGCTTCCTAGTATCATATATTACGCCATTCATTTCATTTCATTAACTCCTGTGATAAAGTTGATGTCAGGAAGGGCATCCGGTCATAAAAACCCGTCACGACAGATTCATCTCACCTCACCTCATACCCGACCCCGTAGAGAAACGGGACAAGGGTGACAAACAAACAATTTTTCAAAATTTTGTCAACATTTCTTTCATTATGTCTGACCCTAAAGAGGTTCTTGCTCCTTGGTATTTGCGCAAGGAAGAGATCATTTATGAATGAGCTATTAGAAAGGTTATGTCTGGTGGCACGGTTGCGACAGATGCGTCTAGACTCAAATATTGTTTAGAGTTACCTATTTGTATTCCTGTTTATGAAGAGAAGGGAGTTGACGAGGCCTTATCCACGATCACCACCTATATTGCTTATCTTACATCTGTTGTGAGTTTTTTGAAGGAGGTGAGCCCTCCGGTAAACAACTTAAACGTGTTCAGGATAGACTGTTTCATTTTTATAGTAGAGTGGGGGATTTGTTGTCTCTTATGCTTAGTGAAGAATATTCTATTCTGGCTAACTCCTTGTGTCTACATATTTCCTAGCAGTCCAGTAAGGTGAACCAGTTGTTGTCTGGGTTTCTTATTAGGAAGAGTAACTATGTTGCCCTATTAGCTATAAATACGGAAGGGGACCCGAATAAGTCTTCTGATAATGGAGAATCCGTTGAGCAACATCAAGCTTCTGCCCCATCTGAAGAGATAGCCAACACTGTAGGCAATCCACAAAGTCTTCCACCATTTTTATTAGGAATGCCGCTTTTGAACCACTTCAACCTCCGGCGCCCTCTCCGTTAATATCCCCAGGCTTTAGCAGCTTACCTCATTCTTTAAACCATTTTCCTTAAAGGGATATCTGGATTTTCTGTTAACTCCACTAAAGTTGTTATTGCTTTCTTAAGACTTCTTGTGGAGTTCCAGGATGACGTCTTGGTGTTTGCTTTGTCACATTATCAAATTTTACAAATAATCCATCCCTACACAGTTGGCGTTTTAGCAGATAAAATAGTTAAAGACATATCAGAGAGAAGTTCATTAAAGTTTTCCATGTTCACTTCTTGGCTAAATTTATTCTTGCAAGAGCCCTGTCGTCATTAAGTTTTCCATGTTCACTTCTTGGCTAAATTTATTCTTGCAAGAGCCCTGTCGTCATTAATCCAGAAATTTCATTTCAGAGTGCAAAGGCTAGATGAGAATCTAGCTGATTTCATTCAGGATATTAAGTTCTATACTAGGGTTTTCACCTTGCACTATTCCAAAGATCAAATTGTACAAACTATCATTGAAGGAATTTCGCCCTCTTACAGATCTTATTCGTGTTTTGCTTCCCGTCCTCAAACGTTTGGGCAACTTGAGGCCATGTCCGTGTCTGCGGAAGGAGTAAAATATGCTGTAACTCTGCGAGTCCCTCGCGACCCACCACCTTCTTCTAATATTTCTCGGCCACCTCCTCGTAAGACTTTCACTCCCCGCAAAGGTTATGCTCGTGGGTTTGAGGACCATTTAGGAATTAAATGTCCCCTGTTAAATAACAAATGATCTAGAAATGGATCGTTGTCTTATGCAGGCTGTTTCAAATGTGGTTCATTTACACACCTAGCAAAGAATCGTAATTTACAGAATAATACACCTTCTCGTTCTACCTCTAGTAACAACAGCAACAGAATTTGACTAGAGTGCCAGGCTGAGTCCTCTCCTCAGTCCGCCTCTCCAGGCTCATCCCCATTTCAATCTGACGATACCATTGTATTTTCTGAGGAAAGAAGATCGTCTCAAGCTTTCTTTGAAGGTCCTAAAGAATGTCTAAAACTGTCTCTGATACTCCAGCTTTGCGCCCTTCATCAAAATTGAAATAAACAATGAACCTGTTGCTGCCCTCTTGGATTCAGGAAGTACTGTGTCCATTGTTTCTGAAGAATGGTATTCTAAGTTAAAGTAGTTGTAAATTTTCTGAATATGCTTCTCTCAATGTAAAATGTGTTTCCCTTTAGAAATTTTAGGATTCATACACGCGGAAATTCGTATTTCAAAATTTATCTGGAAATTCAAGTTATTTTTCGCTAAATATTGTCATGCTCTGTGGTATTAAGGGCCGATTTCATGTCTCACTCCTGTCTGGTGCATGATCTTCAAAAGAAGTCATGAACATTCAAGTTTGACAATAATGTCCATATGCCCATTTTGACGCGTAATTCTGATTCATGTTCGCTTATATCTCCTCCTCAGGGTGAGGTGGCGTTAGTCCTTATGCATCTGCCCAAGGATCGGGCGACCAGCATTCGTAAATTATGTCAGTAATTTTCCAGTGTGTTTTCGGAAAATGTAGGTGTGACTGACTTAATTGAATATAAGGTAGAGGTTACGGATTCGATCCAGGTAACAGTTCCTCCTTATAGGTTGTCTCCGCCTAAAATGAAGGCTGTAAAGGAAATTATAGACAAGATGTTGAGTGATGGTATCATTCGACCCTCCAAGTCGGCGTATTCTTTATCTATTTTTCTGGTGTCAAAATTAAAAGGTGGCTTCACCCCAGTAGTTGATTACAGAGCGGTGAATCATAAGATTGTCCTACAGTCAGTAGCCCTGCCAGACTTGCATTCGTGTTTTTCTTGGTTTCGTAAAGCTACATTCTTCACCATCTTAGATCATTTAACTATTTGCTTCACCTCGCACCGACACAGATAGGTCTTATGGTGACGATGGGTTAGGAAAGGTCTAGGAGTGAGAAGGAAGCGGCCGTCGCCTGAACTAAGGTACAGCCCCAGCACTTGCCTGGTGTGAAAATGGAAAACCACGGAAAACCATCATCAGAGCTGCCGACATTGGGGTTCGAACCCACTATCTCCCGGATGCAAGCTCGTAGCTGCGCGACCCTAACCGCACGGCCAACTCGCCCGGTCATCTTAGATCTTAACCAAGCCTATAATCAGATATCTCTGGCGGAAGAATCGAAACAACTGACTGCTTTCGCTATCGACTGGAATTTGTATGAAAACAACCGGGTGCCTTTCGTGATCCCCACGGGCTCAACGGTTCTTACTAGACTGCTAGATAGGGTCTTCTCTGATATAAAATTTGAATACCATTACCATTATTAGGATGATGCTGTTATTTTCTCAGAGACTTTCGAAGAACATCTAGCTCATCTAGAGGAAGCACTAAGACGCCTTCGTAATGAAGGTTTGACGATTAAGCTGTCAAAAGTGTCTTTTGCTAAACCATCATCTATGTTTCTTGGGGCATATTATTTCACCTGAGGGAGTTTCTGTATATCATTCTAGAACACAAGCCATCCGTAATATCAGGCCTCCCAAAGACGTTAAAGGATTTGCTAGATTCATCAATATGATAAATTTTATAGACAATTCATCTCCAACTTCGCTGATCGGACGGCACTCCTGAATCTTCTTCGCAGGAAAGGTGTCAGAATGGGGCCCTTTTCAACAGGCTGCTTTCGAGGATCCCAAATTAGCCCTCTGCAACGCCCCTGTCTTGGATATGCCGGATTTTTCTAGGACATGTATTGTACAGGCCGACGCGTCTTCATCCACTGTCAATGCGTTTCTTCTTCAGGAATTTGAACTCAGAATGAGGCCCGTCGCCTACGTGTCTCGTATCCTGTCATCTTAAGAGGCCAAGTACTCTATATACGAATTAGAGGGACTTGCGGTAATCTTTGCCTCAGAAAAATTCCGCACTTATCTTAAGCATGTCAAGCATGAATTAGAGACCGTCGGCTCTAAGCTGGTTATTAGCTAGGTCCCGTCGTACCGGGCGCATCGCTCGCTGGGCTGTCCGAGTTTCAGCTTTCCAGTTTGACGTGAGATATATTCGGGGATCTGAGAATGTGGTCGGAGACGGGTTAAGCCGAATGTTTTCCAGTGATCCTGATTATTTTTTTATTCGGGGGAAGGCCCTCCGCCTTCTCTCTCCACACCTTCTGGTATAAGTGTCATTCTAACTGATGCCCCTATGCTATTTCACGACATAGCGAAATACCAACGTAAAGATCTGGTGCTGGTTCCCATTATGGAAACTTTTTCTTCTGGGCAACATGTCGTCCCTTATGTTTTGAGGAATGGGGTCCTGTGTTGCCCCTAAAGGCACTATCAAACGATAACAGTTGTTGTCCCAGCAGTTCTAGTACCTATGATTTTCAAATATTACCATGAGACCTCATGAGGGGGACATCTGAGCATCTTTATAACCGGAGGGAAGATAAGGAAACTGCTCGTCTGGAAGAAATTAAAGAACTGGTTAAAGCATGTAAAACTTTGTTTGATTAGCAAGCCCACGTTGTCTACCAAAGTATTTCACATGTCACTATGTCGGCATATTAACCACAGTCATTTCTAGCTGAGCGAGTTTATTGAAATAGTCGATCAGCCCTTATTGCCTTCCACCACGAATATCATTATTGTTGGAACACGTCCTTACATTAGTTTTCATTAGCCTTTAACTCGGGCGTTCATGACTTCCACAAGTTTTCTCCAATTTCTCTTATGTTTAAGTTCGTCCCAAACACTCCCTTATCAAATTTGTAGTCAAGCAATGAGCTATTACCAGAGACAATAAATCCAGAGAACATCCGGGATCTATGGAGAAAAGCTAGGCATAATCTTAAGGCATCTCATAAGAGAGTCAAAATTAAATATGACCAGTTTGAAAGTTGGAGATCAGGTCATAGTTAAAAATTTTGTTCGGGCGGGCAAGCTTGCCCCTAGATTTCATGGACCTTGTGTCATTCTATATTTTCTCACTTCTTTCACCCTTTTAGTGACTAATCCGGAGACCGAAAAGATTTTTCGTGTTCACCTGTCTCAAGTAAGGCTTGTGTGAAAACATTTAGCTCTGTTCATTATATGCCACCGAGTGAGTAAATTCGTGAATTAATTATATTTATTTCCTCTGTGTACTTTATTAATATAAGTTTAAGTATTTTTGAAAGTAAAGAGGAGGCCTTCTGCTCCTTTCGGTTCTCGATAGTAGATAAACTACTATTTATTCACATGTTTAAGTTACATCGAAATTTAACGTGGGTTCGTTTTTAAAATTCTCTTTTAAAAACCTTCTCTTCTTTAAATTATACATAATCTGCCATCAACCGCCCCTACCCCCAAACTTGAGTCAGAAACTCCGTGTGATCCTTCTCCAAAGTCGCCAAACTTATCTACATCATGTGCAGCGCCGTTTGGAAAAGTCAGTGTCGCCACAAAATCGAATGTTGCAGTGCCCAACTTTCATCCGAGGCCATGTGATATAAACCTGTGAGAGACGCCGGCGCAGGGTATGGGCCAGCCTCGTTCCGAGTAAGACTCCAGATAAACTGCTTCCTTTGGCACTGTCATCATTGGGTGATGCCGGGAGGCTGGACTCAATCTCCCACTCTATTCATGGGCGAAATCGTGCTACTTGATCTTTAGCTGTCATTACCTTGGCTTCAGCTCTCAATATAGCGGGAGGATGGTATCTCGCAGTACCTAAGTGACCGAGCGACCCCATCCAGACATCGGCAGCGGCTGCCGCTCGCTCTCAATATAGCGGGAGGATGGTATCTCGGAGTACCTAAGTGACCGAGCGACCCCATCTAGACATCCGCAGCGGCTGCCGCTCGCTCTCAATATAGCGGGAGGATGGTATCTCGGAGTACCTAAGTGACCGAGCGACCCCATCTAGACATCGGCAGCGGCTGCCGCTGATGCCGTCAACTCGTGGCACTACAGCCCGGGCTTCGACTACTTCGTTTCTGTTCTCAAGATTACTCTATTTCAATAATCGGAAACAAACAAACACGAATGGACTCTCCGTCAACATATAAACCGAATTATATATGTTTTCCTCAAAATTTATGTATCTCAAGATTTCAAGATTTCAAAGCTGTTCATCCCATTGTAAAACCTTAGGGGGTGGAGGTCTGTACCGGGGGTACACTTTCCCCGGACAGTTAAACTGCACGCCTTCCCTAAGGCCATCTATGTAAATAAACTTGAACTGTTGTATTACTAGATACTTTGGTCTTCAACTGTGAGATATCTCTACCGTCGGTTTAATTGCTCCCTCTGGCGGGATGAACTCTAATTATTTCATAAAGGAATATTTACTTTTTCAGTTAGCAAACCGTAGGTTTTGAGGATTGTTTTATTTATGTATTGAAGTTGTCAACACTTCAGCCGATTTCTTCTTCAATTGTAATCAACCTTTCAGAAACTTGTAAATATTTTCTCTAGCCAATTAAAATTAGGGTGTGTACAGGAATCCAACCTATCAGTATAGATTTCTGGAAGCTTCCCCGTAAAATACTATAAATCAGGGAGTTTTAGGCCTGTATTATCTTCATTGCTCCAGCTATTGTGAGTGCAGCGTGTCCATAGGGAAGCAGGAGCGCGGCCTGCATGAGGAAGACCCAGCGACACCAGGTAATGGCAGAATTTTCATAGATATGTGATAGCTCATGAGGATAGTGTGAGGGGGAAGGTTTCAACCTCTTTTATTTAATGTAAATTTCTAAATTTGGTGGTAAAAATGTAGAATTTTCGGCACGTCTGAAGATTCTGCTCTGAAATACGTAATGTAAGAGAACAAAGTGTGATTACCCTCTGTCGGTTTCTATTCAGCTTGGCATGGAGTGACGACAGTGTTAAAAACCTCTAAATTTCTTAAAACTTGTTTGGCATTATTGCTTCTCGTTTAGTCACCCAGGAGTAGTATAGACTTAGCCTCCGTATCTTTGGGCCATAAGCCCACTTAGGGTTTTCACTATTTCTATAAGGAGGGTTAGCGTTTCACCTCCTAGCCTTTTGTTTATGGCCGGTCGTGTGCAACCTTTTATTTTTAAACTAAGGCCAATTAGTATGGGCAATTATGCCCCCGTACATTTATTTTTGTGTGAACCCTGTAATTGTTGAGCAATAGATAAGCCTACATCGGGGCAACTTGGTGTAAATACTTTAATGCAGGACAACCGATAGATTGGCATGAGGAACTTAAGTGCACCATAAGAAATTGATGACTCTAGACTATGGACTATGATAAAGTTGGTGCACAGACTCGTACGAAGTGTACTTTCTTGAAGCATTTCTTGCTCTTAAAAATATTGTACCTGGCAAGAGCAATTCAGCCTTTTCTGTGTAAATTAACAATTTGTACTCCTGTCAAGTTTTTGTACCTGATATTCGAACTTCTAAGTCCACAATAATGTTAGAGCTGACGAGCTCATTAATATTGTTGTTACTCTTTCAGATTTTCTATTTCTCAAATTTTAAATGAGAAAAAAAGGAAATAATTTAAATTTCAAAATTTGTTGTGTTAAGGTTCTGCTCTAGTTAATTCCTTGTCCTGCAATTCAACCCTAATGCTTCTTGTCCCTCTGAGATCCACCATATTACCTTAACAATTATTATAATTTTCTTTCTTTCTTTCTTTCTTTCTTTCTTTCTTTCTTCCTTCCTTTCTTTCTTCCTTGCGTCGATACTGTCCAGCTGTGGACCACATGAAGTAACTTTTCTCTCTCCTCCTTGCCTTCCTGTCTTTCCAGTATATATTAATTCTTTCACTATGTGCTCACCTTCCTACCTCCGTCCAAACATATTTCCTTTGCTTTCTCCCTTTCTCCTGGAACTGCTGAAACCCCTGATCCATTTTCTGAAAATATCTCCATATCCTGTTTAACTTGGATGCATAATCAGATTTGTGTTTTGGGATTTTAATTGAAATGATCAAATATTCTCTTCCATAGCCTCTCTGGTTTTATCCGGAGCAAACGCCCATATAAGAAAATCATCCTTTTTTTCTGAAACTGTTAGAAAGCTTTTCATTTTTCAAGTGAAATTCTTTGTTGTTCCTTTTCCTCCATTCATTTTTATATTTCCTTGGACCAAGAACTTTTCCTGGTACTTTACTTATTTATTTATTTATTTATTTATTTATTTATTTATTTATTTATTTATTTATTTATTTATTTTTATTTATTTATTCGATTTATTGTTCAACAGGCATTTCTGCTCACTTACAGAATATTTCCATTCCCTGTTTCTAATGTTGGTACCGATTTTACACCTTCTCCGTCCCGTTGAATTGCGCGCCTTCTAGAATTTTCTATGTTGGTTAACCTTAGTTTGTGAAGATTGTTTTGTTCATGTATCATAGTTGTCAACACTACTATTGCTTCCTTCTTCCTTAGCAACCAATCAGAAATTTCGTGAATATTTTTTCTAGCCAATTAGAATTGGGGGCGTGTACAGGCATCTGTGCAATGAATCTTGAACTAATGTAATACAGGATACTTGGACCTTCTACTGTTAGATATCTCTATTATCGGCTAATAATAATTTCGTGTTGCGATTTATAGCCGGGTGCAGCCCTTGTAAGGCAGACCCTCCGATGAGGTTGGGCGGCATTTGTCATGTGTAGGTAACTGCGTGTTGTTGTGGTGGATAGTGTTATGTGTGGTGTGTGAGTAGCAGGAATGTTGGGGACAGCACAAACACCCAGCCCCCGCGCCATTGGAATTAACCAATGAATGTTAAAATCTCCGACCCTGCCGGGAATCGAACCCGGGGCCCTCTGAACCGAAGGCCAGTACGCTGACCATTCAGCCAGCGAGTCGGACTATTATCCCTCTGGAGGGATTAAGGAGAATTAATTCTTAAGGGAATTTCAATTTTCTATGTTTTACCTTAGTTTGTGAAGATAGTTTTGTTCATGTATCAAATTTGTCAACACTACCACTGCTTCCTTCTTTCTTAGTTAACAACCAATCAGAAATTTTGTGAATATTTTCTCTAGCCAGTCAGAATTGGGGGTGTGTACAGGCATCCTGCTCATCTGTAAAGAGTTCTGGAAACTTCCGCTCGAAATGGTATAAAAGCTGGGCGTTTTAAGGCCGTATTGTCATCTTCATTGCTCCGGTCTAGTGTGTGCGGAGTGTTATTTGGAGACAGGGGATGCCTGTCGTCGTTCGGACGACTCAAATACTCAACATAATTGCAGATATTTCTTAACATGTGATAGCTCTAGGCAGAGAACTTGAGGGGAAGGTTTCAAATTTCTTTTCTTAATGTAAAGTCTTAAGTCATAGTTTAAATGTTAATTTTCGGCAAGTCTGAGGATTTTGTTCAAATCCCTGCTGGGAAACATGCGAATTAAGGGAACAAAGAGAGATCTCCCTATGTTGATTTCCATTCAGGTTGGTATGGGGTGACTAAAATGTTCTAAATCTCTAAATTGTTAACACTCCTTCGGCATTTAATATTTCTCGTTAAGCTTATCCTCTGCGACTTGGGGCTATAATCCCATTTAGGGTTTTAAGAATTTTTCCTAAAACGAGTGCATGTGTTTCGTCTCCTAGCTTTTTGTTCATGGTCGTTCATGTCGAACCTTTTATTTTTACTACAAGGCCATTTAGAATGGGCACTCATTGCCCCTGTTTATTTGGTAACTGTTTATAGACGAGTGTGTAACAGATTGTTGAGCAGAAGTGAATGTAAACACTGTATTTGAAGTTTGTAAGGCATAATTTTGTAAGAAGCACGTGCCTTTTGGAGGCTGGACTACAGTACTCCCTTGGAGCTCAGTCTCCTAGAATGTATATGTGTGGAGCAAGCATGACCTTGTGAAAGTGTTCCTGTGTAGAGCTATATTGCTCACCCCTTGTAAATTATTGTGTCGATAATTTTCTCTATTGTATCTGATTTTTGGATTTATAGTCCGCTATTGTTATCAGAGCTGACGAGTTCATTTGTTATTCTATTTAACAGTTATTTATTCCAAATCACAGTTTAAAATCAATTAAAAGAAAAAAGGAAAGAAATAACATTTCAAAATTTAGTGCTTTAATTTATGCTACGGTCATTTCCTTGTCCGCCCATTCACCCCGGCACCTTCTTACACATCTCTGTTCCACGATATTCCCGTACCCGTTATAAATAATATACAATAAAAAATAAAATATGAAACCTAATCCTAAACTTATGAACTATGGACAGTGGTAAGTGTGTGTTTCAAATTAATATTTAATTTTTTCCTAAAATATGTATTGTTAATCTAAATTCATCTAAGGTTTAAACTATTCATGGTTCAGAAGTATGGTACTCTATTTAATTTATATCTTCTATCTGTATGAACTCCCTTCTGACTGACCTTAACAAGAGCCTCTCCTCGTGAAGTATGTCCATGTTTGGCATTTTATTAATTGAATGACATATTCTGTTTAATGGTGAATTCATACCGTGATTTATGTTTGACCTTTCAATGAACAAATTTAAATTATTTCTGTTACTTCCAAACGGTATATACAAGTTTATTTGGTGGAGTGCCTCTCGGTTATCTGCTTTACCTTTCAAAATTCTATATAGGTATTTACTTTCCTTCTTTCCTAATTCATTAATTTCTCCTTTTTCAAGATTTTTTGACATGTTGTTTTACGTTGCACCGACACAGATACGTTTTACGGCGACGATGGGAGAGGAAAGAGATAGGAGTGGGAAGGAAGCGGCCGTGGCCTTAATTAAGGTGCATCCCCAGTATTTGTCTGGTGTGAAAGTGGGAAACCACGGAAAACCAGTTACAGGGCTGCCGACAGTGGGGTTCGAATCCACTATTTCCCGAATGCAAGCACACAGCTGCGCACCCCTAACCACACGGCCAACTCGCACGGTTTGTTTAAGATCAAACATTCAGCTGGATATAGGCACTCCAGTTTTATGACGGTGCTGAAATGATGAGGTTTCGCTGTAATTCGCATTGATATTTTGTTGCAAATATATGTAGTTAATTGACAAGCTGCTTCCATTTCTTGTAATCTTGTTTTGCTTTCTTCCTTACCAAGGTCATTAGGCTGAACTATTCCTCAGGGTTAGTTAAGTTTGTTTACTTTCTTAATTTCGTGTTAAGGTATTTTGGAGCAACTCTAACGTTTATGATAAATTCCGTCTTCTCAAAATAAATGTGTAACCCTGCTTTTCCTGCTGTCTCTTTTAAAAGTTCGATTTGTTCAATTTCAGTATCATTATTGCGTGATACAATAGCTAAACCAATTCTGATTTTCTGAATATATTTTTGTTGGAGTTTGATTTTCTATTCTCTAATCACTTCTTCTGAAACGCAGTTAAAAATTATTAGAGAAAGACCATCAACTTTTCTAGCTCCAATTTTAATTTCAAAAGGTTTTGAGATTTCCCCGATTATTTTGTATTTCTTCTAATGTTTGCTTAATTATTGCAAAAGTCTTTTTGTATCTGTACAGGTCTTTACCAAATTCTTGCCGCACGTTGAAGAGAGTATCTCTGTCAACAGTGTCATATGCATTGTTCAAGTCCCGGCCTGAATAGCTCAGACGGTAGAGCGCTGGGCTTCTGAACCCAACTTGGCAGATTCGATCGTGGCTCAGTTCGGTGGAATTTGATGGTGCTCAAATACCTCAGCCTTGTGTCGGTAGATTTACTGGCACGTAAAAGAACTCCTCCGAGACCAAATTCCGGCACCTCGGCGTCTCCGAGAACCATAAAAAATACAGTTAGTGGGATGTAAAGCAAATATTATTATTGGGCCTGTTAGCTTTCTTAGACGTTCGTTTCTAGTGGTTTCTGGTGATTAATTTAAGATTTAAAATTTGTTCTGCAGAAGTCCTTCCCTTCCTAAACCCTGCTTGGTAATCTCCAGTTTAACAGTCAATTTATTCTTCTACAGTAAACGATTCAACAGTGCTTTAGATAAGATTTTGTACTTTGTAGGTGCGAAGGAGATCCCTATGTAATTACCAGGTCCTGTTCGGTCAACCTTTCCGTATAGTGGGAGTAAGAGAGAACATCCACCGTAAGAGAAAACATGCACATCCTTCTGAAAGATTTTCTGTTTTCCTATTTTTTTCAAAGATGTACGAGTTTATTATTATTATTATTATTATTATTATTATTATTATTCTTATTATTATTATTATTATTATTATTATTATTATTACAATTTGCTTTACGTCACACCGGCACATATAGGTCTCACTGCGACGGTGGGTAGAGCCCTGCGCGGATATACAAAATTAAATCCGCATCAGCTCCGCATCCGCTCTTCCTTCATCCGCACCCGCATCTGCATCCGCGAATGATTATCCGCATCCGCAATTGGAATCCGCGGATATTATAAATATTTACCTACAGTATATTGAACCATATTGGTCATTGTCCAAGAGTCATGATTTTAGCCGGAGAGATCGAGTACATTCGAGACCACTTGGAAGATACTTGTTTACTAATTTATTGCCTGGGAGAGGTTGGGTGTGTGCAGTTCTCGTGGGAAAGGCGCAGTTGAATAATTAGGAAATTTCTGGAAGCTCATAAGATAAATTTATGACCCCAGCCAAGCGCTTTAATTTAGACACAGGACGCTACACACTTCACAAAGGTGGCGTGCCAACAAAGGATTTGGAGCGAAAAGGAAATTAATTTATATTTTAGAATACAGAATAGATGCATTTAATCTGAGAGGAAAATTGCAACCTCCATAATTGGCACAAAATTTTGAAATGCGACATGAGCCTAGTTACAAGTGCATATTGGAGATAAGTACTAGGCTCGCGCTATGCATATCAACCGCGGGCGGGAAGAGCTCGCTGGTAAATCATTAGCTTGGGTACGCGAGCCGTATTATAAATAGGCGGCTGAAGAGCGCTGGAGATCCACTCTCTGACTGTCGAGCTGTTGCGACGGCGTGATACAACTCCAAGCGGACATCGAGATTAAGAGCTGAGCGGCGAGCAGATATCATCCAGCACAATCTATTGGGGAATGGAAGTAAGTAAATAACCGCATAATCAAGTTGAATCCTTCATACTACATGTGTTTGCCTGCCTGTCATGAACATATACTGCCTATAACTCCACTGCCTCGCTATTAGTTTCAAATCACTTTGAGGGCCAAGTGTTAGAAACGAAGTTCGTAATCTTATGATAGCTCAGATTATTTCTGGAAGAACATCTCTGTGATATAACGACTGGATCTAGTCACCATATGTGAATCTGTGAACTATTGATGTAGTCGACTTAACTCTAGTAGTGAACGGGGTTTTAAAACGTGTGAGAGGGACGTTAGTGGAGACAGGCATCGAATCAGAACTCTCGGTAACTTATGTCTCTTTACAGTTCCCCTCCACCGATCCAGCGAGAGCAACGTCGCGAAGAACGAGAAAGGAGGACGGCAAGCTGTAGAAACGGAGCAGCCGTTAAGACATCGAGCATCGACGTGGGGACACCAGGAAGGCAAGCTCACCACGACACCGAAGAAGACACCTGACAACCTTCACGGAAGCTGCTGGAGAAGCCTTTACCAGCCAGCATGAATCCAGTAATCCATCTAACTTTGCGGCTAGCAGTGACAACCGTCAACATGAAATAAACTCCAGGGGTACATAGAGAGCTGCCTCGCAATGTCTTCGGTACTTCCAGGTCAGACAGATCCAATTTATTCTAAGCATGGGATAGATCAAAATGAGAACTCAAGATGGCCGTCAGCCACGACAGTAGCTCTCCAATGTATATAAGGATTTGTATAATGTAAATATGCACAGACCTCGAACTCAGGGCAATAGGGTAGACAGTAGATTGCATATTTTCCACTTGTACAAATTTTTGTTTCTTTTCGTGGCATCTTTTACGTCTTGATCATATTAGCTAGTTCTCTTAGTCAGTTACGGCCGTTGCGGCAGCAGTGTATATTTTCATTTGTGGTCGTACGTAAATTTTACAAACTGGAGACTTACTCCTTGACTTGCATGGGTTAGCGTGGCTGGGTGTGTGAGCCATCGCGCTGGAGATGTAGATGAGCTAAACATATAGCTTATTACACGCATTGACATTATGTGACTTCGCGCTGTTGAATGATGTATAATTAAGGTATGTTCATTACGCCTTATTGTAGCCAGGAAATTGTAGTGCCAGGGGATTGTACCCTTATGTAATGATGGAGAAGCCCTGTGGAGGCAGATATGAGATAATTATATTTATGTCTTAGCCATATGAAGGCAGATATGAGATGATGATTATGTAATTTCGGCACTATGGATGTGAGATGTACGTAAGAGTAGACGGATGTACGGGGCAGGAATTCCCTGTAGTCGAACAGCTGTGTGCATCCGATAGGGTGGCATGGCTAACACTTCCCTAGGTGATTTATGTGAGTCAAGGAAGTCAAGTTTGACGTCACAGGCAAGAATTTTGTATCTCGCTGTCTGCGCTTTTTTTCTTAAGTGGTCTGAAAGGGAGTCACCCGTGGCCTTGGCTTTGTGAATGGCTGCCTGCTAAGTCCGTATTCTGTTTGTATGGCCGTGTTCTTCTTAGATTTGCCACTTGTTCATTCTGCTACCAAATGTCGGAACTGTAATATTGATGGTTTTATTTATGAGTTTATGTATCTTAGGTATGCTGGACTGTGAGCTTTCATCCAGTCCAGACCTTGTACAGAGTAGTTTTGTTGTAAGTAGACCATGGGTTCGAGGTTCTGTGACACAACACTTTCCACGCATAGGAGATGGCTCCTTTGAGATGTTTTGCACAATTTGTTTGTCTCGCTCTTTACTTTGACTTATTCCGTGATTCCGTGACTGTTCCAGCTTGGCTGTGCGAATGAATTGAGACCTGGAAATCAACGATGAATATCGCATGACAATTAAATGAGATGTTAATTCCTTGTAATTATGTGAGAGATTTGGTCTTTTTATTGTAATAAATTATGTCCTATTCACTGTGAATGCAGCGTTTTTCACATCTTTTTATTTTAATATTGATTATTCTTACCTGCTAGTTCACATATCCTGTTGTCTTATCGTGTGTTGCCCTATGTTTTTCCCATTTATCCCTGAGACATGCTTTATTTGAGTGTTGCGGTGCGAGGATATGTACGCAGGTAAGACTATGTGCATGAGACCGCGCTTGTGGGAGTTTGTTACTACAATGCTCTTGGTTCGAGACCGGCATTCGCCTGGCCGGAACCGAAGGGTGCTGTAGGGCACAATATTAAACCCAATATAAATAGATATGTTAACATAATACAATAGGCCTGACACCTGGCACCAGAACCCCTACAGTCATAGGTTTATGAGGGATTTTCTCTTGCGACAACTGCCGATGTCTGACCTTTGTTCCTTCCTTCTTCTAATTGCGGGCAGTAGCCAGTTAGGCTTAGGTCAGATTTTCAGCTTTATGGTTATAAGGCTCTTCACACAACCATTCTCCCATACCAGTGTCATAGGTAAGAGTACACCCGAGTGAAAAAACTATTATTTACAAATTATCAGCAAAAATTATCCGCATTGCCATACAATTTGTATCCGCCAAGACACTAACTTCGCGGATATCCGCGTTTAAATCCGCGGATATCCGCGTCCGTACAGGGCTCTAACGATGGGATAGGGAAGGACTAGTAGTGGTAAGGAAGCGACTGTGGCCTTAATTAAGGTACCGTACAGCAACGTGTGAAAATGGGAAAGCACGGAAAACCATTTTCAGAGCTGCCGACAGTGGGATTCGAACCCACTATCTCCCGAATGCAAGCTGTATTATTATTATTATTATTATTATTATTATTATTATTATTATTATTATTATTATTATTATTATTATTATTATTATTATTTCGTCATGCCCATTCATAGAGCGCGTTGGAGCTTGTTCATTGGCTTGATGACTTTCTCCTTCCTATTCTTCCAAAATCTCTTCATGAACTCACTGTGTTGCCTCTTCCGTTCTTCTGACCACTTTGTACCAGTCCTGCTGATAGTTTTGACCACAAATGTGTGTTTATTTACTGAGGTCCTGAAGACTTGGCGATTTTTCATGATGTTTTCCCCGATGTTCAATTCATTCAGGTTTCCTCCAGCCAATTTATTCTCCTGTTTTGGGAATTCATTAGAGTGAATAACCTTTTTGTGAGTCTATTATTATTCATCTTAAAATTTCACTTTGACTTGGGTTAGATTGTGATCGGAATAATCAATCACTCACCTACGTACTCTTAACATTTTGTTTTCAAGCATGCTCTGTTTGGAGACTGCTACATGGTCGATCTAGAATTCTCCTAATAGGGGATTTGGTGATTTCCATGTTTTTATTTTTGTGTGGAGGCCTGGAGAATTATGTAGACATGAGTCGAAAATTCAAGGATTTACAGCAATCTATTTGGTGCTCACCATTCTTATTTGTCCTCCGTTGTGCTGGATGCGATCCATATATAATTACTTTCTCCACCAATCTGTGCATTAAAATCACCTAGCAGGATCTTCACATGATGTTTAGGGATGCTACTGATGGTTTCCTCAAGTTCTCAGAAATCTTCAGCTTTCTGAGGATTTGTCTTATTGTCACTGTTTATGGGTGTATGAGCATTAAATCAAAGAATATGGTTTGTTACTCGATTTGAGTGTGAGTACATAGATCCTTTCAGAGGGGGATGTAAAATTGAGCACTGATTTTGCTATTGATTTTCTTATCAAAAAGGTTGTTCAAAATTTTTATGGCTGGTTTGCCCTTTGTGATGTTACATATACCACACCCTCGCACTATATGTAGACGTAAGATATGTTATTGTCAGTATTCGATTTATTATTATTATTATTATTATTATCTGTATTTCAGATGTATATTTTGTCATTAATATGTGTAAGCTGGGAGGTCTCCATATATGGTATAAGTAATTTGTTTTGTACAACGGCTGGGAAAACATAGCTATATTGAACTTGGAAAATTTGGATGCGTCATGTGTTTATCCCAGTGTTTGATGAGATGGACTTCTTGTTGTAGTCGGGAAGTTCTATTACTCATATGAAACACACCAGAGTTTGTTATTGTCTTGGGAACAAGAAGAACTTCAGGGCGTGGGTCTTGACTAAAGGATCTACTCATGATTGGCTGGTCAGGATCAATCTCGACGTATCTTTTTGAGAGGAAGGGGAATGCTGATGTCTATTTAGCATGTCTAGCATGTGATAAAACGGCGGAAAACACACACTGTACGGGAATGAACTAGTACTAACACACACGGGTGTGAAACTGGGTATACGGTACTGGAGTGACACGGCTGCACTATACTGGACTGGACTTCCAACGTTTGTGGAACATGGTCTTTTTATATTTGTGGAATGTGGCTGACCTACAATTGTGGCGTGCTTAGGCACTAAGTATTGTAGAACTTGTGGCGGTCTGGTATTACATGTTGCTGAAGGCTTGGAGGTGCTATATCTCAGACTTTCCATAATTTATGTTCAGGAAAGACAAGCGTGTGTTGCTCAGATGTATATATCTTTAAAACAAGTGTTATAGTCAGTGAACACAGTATTATGAGGTACAGTATCTGTGTGATATAATAAGCGCCGATTAAGTGAATCGGCAAGTCGTGTTGATACAGATAGAGTGAAGGGTACTTGTCTACATATATGTACATTGTTCTACGGACTAACTACAAATGGTGGCTTAGTTCTCGCTTTCGTTTACCCACTGTTTTCTTTGTTGTTTGTGTATTATAAGTGTATTTTAATGCAAGTTTACCACGCTCAAGCAGTTAGTAAAAATGCGTTTTTGACTGGTTTAAATGCTTTCGAGATGGAAAGGAAGGTGTTGAGGACGAGACGCGTTCGGGTCGACCAACCACAAGCTCATCTCCAGACAACATCGAACGAGTGCGACAGATGCTTGCGAATGATCGGCGACTGTCCTTGCGAATGATAGCAGATGAAGTTAGAGTAGGCAAGGACAGTGTAAGGACCATTGTTACGAACATTTGAAAAAGCGGAAGATTTGTGCCTGGTTTGTACTGCACAACCTGACAGACGAGCAGAAGCAAACTCGGATGGAAACGTCGGGAGATTTCATTGATATTTGTGACCAAAATCTGGAGATGCTGAAAACCATCATTACATGAGATGAGTCGTGGGGCCACCAGTGTGATCCGGAAACCAAGAGACAGTCAATGGCGTGGTGTTCAGCGTCTTCTCCGCCTCCCAAGAAACGTCGGCGCACAAAGCCCAAGATTAAGACAATGCTGATCGCCTTTTTCGACAGCAATGATTAATTTGTACCCCGGGGTACATCCGTCAACGTGGAATTCTACGAAGGAGTTTTGAAATGGATACTGAAAAGCATCAGACGGGTTCGGCCTGAACTGTACCGGAGTGGACAGTGGAAGCTCCTCAACGACAATGCCCATCCGCACACAGCAATGCGCGTGACCCAGTTTCTCGCTGAACGCCAAGTTACTGTTCTTCCACATCCTCCGGATTCTCCGGATTTGGTGCCGGCAGATTTTTTTTGTTCATCCGTCTTAAATTAGCCCTGAAAGGCCACCGGTTGGACAGTGTAGCAGGTATCCAACAACGCGTGACAAGGGTTCTCCGGGAGATTCCAAAAGAAGCGTTTGCTGCCAGCTTCCAGCAGCTTTACAGTTGATGTGAAAAGTGTGTTGTAGCCAACGGAGGTTACTCTGAAAGACAGTAAATGAGTTTTGTGTGTAACGTTGTCTTTATTTCACGAGACCATTTACCGAACTTTTCAGACACAGGTTGTACCTATTTACATCATTATCAACCAATAAGCCTACTGCCTGTTTCTAATTAACTTTTGTTAGTTTTATTGCAGCCAATGGCCATAAACGAAATACATGCAATAAAATAATATTACATATCATTAATGAGTGTAAAATGCATATCGTGCATGCATGATCTGCCTGTATCGCCTTAGTCACTGCAGGAATGAGTGAGAGTTATTCGTCTCTGTTGACACCATAACGCATGGTACCGATCGCACCGTCTTCCGCATAGTTCACATTCACAAGTGGCTTCGTCCGGGATGTGGAAAATCTTCTTCTTGCAGACGCGATAGTGGAATCCGTGTACTGAGAATCTCGTCATCGTGTGTCGCAGGTCATAGTCCATATCTTTCCATTCTGAAGAAGCCATTGCTTCATTCGCGGGTAATTCCAACCATATCTCACTTCTCTTGCGCTGTAGCTCTTTTAACACTGTTTGATATGCCCTTGTAGATGGAAGAAGCATTTTTACCTTAGTTGTTTTATGAAGAAAGTCTCTCTGACGAGCTCGTATGTCAGCCTAGATGAGGTGAATTCAGAAACACACAGTAGTCTCTTGAGATATGATGCTCGATCTCCTTAAGATTTGTTTTGTTAGGTACATCCAAATTAGGTCTATACCATATGTCACTATAGGCATTATCTTGGCAGCGAAAATCTCCGTAGAAGTAGATACAGAGATTCTATGCAGGAGGTGAATATCATTTTTGGCCAATAAAGCTGCCGCTGTTCTATTTCTGCATTGTTTGGTGAAGGTAGTTCAGTTGTATGTAGTCTTATTCTGAGGTAGTTAAATTCCTTAGCCATTTTGATTAGTTCTTGTGTTGGTGCGAGAGATAGCTGTTCTTTGCCCTTTTTTCCTCCCTTCCTAAATATCATATGTACTGTCTTTTGTTCATTTATCTCCAACGTATTCTTCTCTGCCCCATATACTAGCGAAACATGCACTCCTATAGGACCTCTAGGTTTGATGAGCCTAGTGCTATGTCGTCTGAGTACCGCGTAGAATATTACCTGCTCATTTAGACTGCCGAAGGATTTGATAACGTCTGCTGTTGCGAGATTGAGCAAAAGGGGGCTCGCTGCACCACCCTGAAAAATTCCATTGTCAACTATTCAGCACCCAACTCATCCCTTTAAGTACTGTAAGCTTGAGAGTTTGGGACGTGGACTGATCTTGGAGTGTGCGACGTAAAATGAGGCTCTCCTCCCAGGAGGCGACGACAAGGCTGGGGCAGCAATAAGGTAGGCAGCTATTTGAATTAACATGTTAACTTGCCTGCGTGTGGCAACGAGAAGATGCCAGCGTTCCCCTCTAGCATGTAACAGTTAGCGCGTGCTGTGACTATCAGAATTTTAACGTAGGGTTCTTTATTTTGAGTTAGGTTATATCATGTAGGTTTATAGGCTGTCTACGGACCCCTTGTGGGTACTATGTAAATTTAAGGACGTACGAGTGTGTACCCTCGTTTCCCTTATTCACTTTGCTTTCTTGTGACTAAAATTTCTTACTCTAAATTTATATCATGTGTTTCGGACTTTAATTTTTTCCTTGTCTTAGTCACCAACTTAGTATGGCTTATCTTCTGTGTCACCGGGCCTTTTGTCCTGATAGGTTGTATGACAAGTCATGTCACGGGATTGTTTGAAGTGTTCAGCATCCCATTTCATTAGGTTCTCGGCCTTTCGATTGACCTTTTGTTTTTCCATTTCTTGATCATCTAGTATGAGCTTCGGCTCCAATGTTTTCTGGGTCTTTCGATCCGCAATTTGTGTGTGGCTCCTCTATTGAGTAAGGGTAACAAGTGTAAAACTGATTAGGTTTTTAAGTATAATAAGATGTGTTCTGACGTGAAGTGTAATTACAGGTACATGAGATGAATTCTTGGGCCTTTTAGCCATTGAAATTTGAAACTGTAATTCTGTTTTCAAGACCCTCCGACATTATTTGATGCTGAGGGATAAATGCTCCTCTTCACAACGTTGTTTTGGAACTCTAGCTTCTTTCTTATGTCTAAAACAAAGTAAGTTTCGATACCTTCTGTGAGGGGAACTTTATCCATAAAGGATAAAGCCTATTTTTTCTCTCTCTTTAATTAAAGATTAATGTAAAATTATTGTTCCGGCGTAGACTTTCAAAGTCATGGGTTGTAAATTGGGAGGTCCTCCCTGGTCAGACATATACTATTGTAAATATCTTCTTCTTGTTTAAAGATTGTTTCTGTTTGTTAAATTGTTATTGTTATTTCTTTGAAAAGATTACCCAAGAAAAATAAAAGGTAACTTTGAAAACACATGTGCTTTTGTCCCCTGTCGTTTCTTTCCCTCTCCCTCCTGCCACCTAGTCGTAATAATAATAATAATAATAATAATAATAATAATAATAATAATAATAATAATAATGTATTAAGGGGTCATATATCGGATCATTTGTCCAGACAGTTGATGTGTTATATTATTATTATTATTATTATTATTATTATTATTATTATTATTATTATTATTATTATTATTGCCGACAATTCCTTTAGATGATCCGTTTGAGGAAGGACAGAATCAGTAGCAATGTAGCTTCTGTCTGTAAAACAACTATTGAATTAATGCTGCATTAATGAACAAGTTAGTCCCAGTCACTTTAGATCCATCAACTTGTAGTAATATACACAAGATTATAGAATTCACGGACTTAGTCAAACAAGTAGACATTATTATTTATCTCTAAACACATAGATGTATTGCCGGGTGTCCTTTACTTCCCTTTCGGAACACATAATTTGCGGCTTTAAATCATTTTCATGTAATATGTATGCAAATTGTATTTCTGGCATTGTAGTGACTCCGTGTCATGATCTTAAGGAAATGGGTAAGTGATTTTAACTCCTTCACGAAGGCTTACGTTAATGTATACGGTAATTCAATTGTACGTCTCGACAAATTACATCTCGTGGTTTCGTGAAGGGCAAGCACCTGACCCACAGGTTATCTTAATGATGACTCACCTAATTATTCGAGAGGCGAAATCATGAAACACTTTTATTGACGCTGAATATGATTAAGGTTCCTCAAGGCCAATGCTAGGACCTGTAGTACTCCCCAACCCGTGCTAAAATCACAGTACCCCCTATCCTATGTTACACCGGTTTTAGTAAGTGACCCAATCGTTTCCAGAATGCACCTTACATTTCCTTCGTCATATTGCGGGACGTTCTCCATGCGCAAAAGCGCAAGCTTAGCATCAACAATATTTTAAACAATTTATTCGGGATGGGCAATTCATCACTCTTTCGAAGTATAGCTAAGAAAAGGGTATGGAAGCCATGTTGATGATATCATAGATCACATGATTAATACCCGCTATATAAAATCAACCATGCTGTGAATAGCAAATGTCAAAAAATTACTGAATATTAAACAAGACCAAAGCATTGTGTAGCAATTATTTCGCATATATACCCTCTGAAATAAAGCAGTGACATAAGTAAACCGTACGGATATGTTGATTCCTGCACATGTCCAAAACAGAACAATTATTACGAATTAAAACTTGGCCGGCCGGGTCAGGGGTTTTTAATTGTAATGATTAATATCCCCGGCCTGGATACTGGGTGTTTGTGACGTCCTTAATCCTCCGCTCCTCACACACAACATTCCACACTACCGCCATTCCAATTACACACAGGTTCATACAATATGGTGCCAATAGGGGATAAAGATCCATATGGGTCGACGCCCCGAACAAATAGCATTTAAAAAAAGTACATTACATTAATTTTCTAACCCTAGATTTTTATATTCTTTCTTAATAAATGATAGTAAGCTAAAATTAACTTTAGATCTTATTTATAGATTTCTACAGTAGTATAAAATACTTTAGATTTAAGGCGATGAGTCTTCGAGTAATAACAGTAACCCACGCATATGTCGGATGGAGACGTTCATTGAATTTACTATCAGATAGGTAATGTAGGATTCGGCGTATCGGATTTTCTTTGATCCCACGTAAAACAACTACACATTCAAGAACCCTGAGAAGCTGGTTGGGATTCCTTTTACGTACACCACCCTGGACGTGGGAAGGGCGTATTACAGTATTTAAAATACGATACATCCTTGGTTTTATTATTCCGATTAGTACAACTGTGTGCTGAGCATAACGGCTGGCATTCTTGAAACCGAGAATCTAGCTTTTCACTTCTTAAAACTTACGAAAATAAAATTTCATGCACAATCTCCTTGTCACTCTCGCGCCAACTCGCTTTGTTTTGACAACCGTTAACATGGCTGCCCTTTATCAACTTGCTTCCGCAGAGAGCGTTGATGTCAGGCATACAACCCCTGTATATTATTCTAGCTCGTAGGGTTAGCCCGATTTACAATAAACTGATACAAGTATCGCCATACCCATGAATAAGTGGCATTATTAACATTGGTAAAAAGAGCTTTCTGGAAGTTATTTATCGAGTGCTTGCCCTCTTTCGAAAATATTCAGTCCTAATAAAGAACAAGATTCGTTCTTCCACTTCTACTTCTGCTCCCACCAGCAGCATTAATTCTACACCCAAAAGCAAAGTTCGTATACATCAAGACGATTATCTTTTCATCATTCTCTTGAGCGATCAGAAACGAACTCACTGCGTTATTTGTTTGGAGATTTCAGCTAATGACAGTTTAAAGCCTGTACAACTTAAGGGACACTTGCAGACACAACATCCATACTGTGTAAGTAAACCTATAGCATTGTTTAAGTGTCATGAGCAACAAGTAAAAGGAAATGTCAGATTCCTTGAAAGACACAAAACAGTTTCTAACAAAGCTCTAAGAGAATCCTTAGAGGTATCCTATTTAATTGCAAAATCCAAATCATCACATATCATTGGTGAGAAATTCCTTTTTCCTGCAGCCGTGAAAATGTGCCCGATCATGCATGGAGAAAAGTTCGGCGAGTGTCTGAAGTCTAAACCGCTGTCAGATGACACAGTGGGCCGTCGGATAGATACAATAGCCTCTGACATAAAACATCAATTGCTACCATGTCTTCACGATAGCCCAAAGTTTGCCCTGCAACTTGATGACGGTACTGATATCGTGAATAGTGTCTTGTTTTTGTTCCAGTGACCCTCCTGAGGTCTTGTTGTAGTTCTCTGGCAGTTGATGAACGACACCGCAACGCAGAGATGGTCAGATATCGGTCATCCTGTGGGGTTGTCATGCGTCCACGACCTTGTCCAACTCTCCTTGTGAACTGGCCTGTCTCATTGTAGCGATTCCACAAGCGGTGAATAACTGACGGAGACGGAGAGACATTGAGATCCACAGCAACACGGCGGAAAGTCAAAGTGACGGCCCTTGCGACTTGAACCTCGTTAAGATGTCCCATGCGATGTGCTGGTTGACGTACAACGTGCTCAAATGACCGCAGTAGTCTGTGTACCTCACAGCGACACACGGACGCACCGCTATTCACTTTGTTTTGAGGGGTCACCTGACAGTTTAATGCATGGCTACGCTTACAGATGGAGTATAAATGCGATTTGACATACCCTGAGTAGCTAAGGTCTCAAGGTACGACCATTGGAACCCCATCTACCAAATTAACGTTCACATACCAGACGTTACAAAACATGTCCCCCTAATTTTTTGAACTGTGTATTATTACTAATCCTTCTCTTCACCTCTCAATTGAAGGCGATATCTCGGTATGTTATAGAAACATATATATTTTCAAAACTTCCTCTTAACTAGTAGTTGTAGTACTCATGATCCATGTATTTTAATGTACTTGTTTTTTTACGTGTGATTACTTTTATTACTACTATTGAACTGCTCTTGAACTCAAAATGCAAAAATAATACCCCACAAATGATAGGAGGTGACACATTTCACGATAATTACAGCAAAATTGAAGATTAACTGCAAAAGAATGTAAGTTTATGTATAAACGGTTGATCAATGTCGGATTCACTTTCACGAAAACTGAAAATCAACAGTTTGCCATTGTGGAGGCTGTTGTTGCCAAGTCATAAGAAAAAATTCCTGGAATCTATTGTTGGAAGATATAAGACATTATTGAACAAAGAAAACACCCAATAAATTCTTGGAAATAGGCGCCGAGTACTGGGAAACCCAAATAAATAGAAAAATACATCTTGAATATAATAATTTGGCCACCTCTGTATTACTGTTATTATGATTGTGTAATATGTTTTCATATTATTGTCGTCAGTATTTATTATTAACGGTGTTCTAGGTTACGACTGGTTAAGTGTAAGAAAGGGAGTACATCCACAACTTTGCCAGAATAAAAAATAAGAACCTACAACCTCTTTTCCAGTCAGTGACCGGGTCAGGGATGGAATGAAGATGTTTCATGGGATGGCAGCCATGGAGCTGAGGAATGAACTTCGTCTTTATCCTATTGGACAGCAGTCCTACACTCGCAGATCTGTTTCTGTATGAAAAAATGGCTTCTAATACAGTGCTATCTGGTTGACGTATTTGAGAAACTGAATGATCTTAACGCGTCACGTCATGGACGAAATATTAACATTGTCTTTCTAAGCGAGAAAGTGCTTGCGTTTAAGAGAAAGCTTGAACTTTGGAAAACTCAGATGGACAAAGGTAACTTTGAGTTGTTTACTTGCCTGAATAGATTCTTGGAGAAAAATGAGTTAGATTTTGGTAAAATGAGTGGAATTGCCATAGCACACCCCGAAAACCTTCGTCAACAATATGAGGATACATTTCCAGAACCTTCTTTTTTTTCTTTTTTTTCTTTTTTTTGCTTTACGTCGCACCGACACAGATAGGTCTTATGGCGACGATGGGATAGGAGAGGCCTAGGAAGTGGAAGGAAGTGGCCGTGGCCTTAACTAAGGTACAGCCCCGGCATTTGCCTGGTGTGAAAATGGGAAACCACGGAAAACCATCTTCAGGGCTTCCGACAGTGGGGCTCGAACCCACTATCTCCCGATTACTGGATACTGACCGCACTTAAGCGACTGCAGCTATCGAGCTCGGTTCCAGAACCTTCAGCTGAGTATGACTGGATTCGCAGCCCGTTCGATACGAAAGTAGCAGCCCACTTTTCAGCGGTAATACAGGAGGAGCTAACAGAACTCTCAAGTGACAGAACGCTTCGAAATGAATTTAAGCCGAAGTCTCTTTGGGTGCAGATTCGGAATGAATACCCCAATTAATCAAGAAAAGCAATGGACGTGTCCGTACCCTTCGTTTCAACTTGCTTGTGTGAGTCAACATTTTCCGCAATGGCATACATCAAGATGAAGCATAGATATCGACTGCAGCTGGAAGGGGATCGGTGGGTTGCTGTTTCAAATATCCAACCAACACTGGAATTACTTTCATCACAAATTCAAGCTCACCCATCACATTCAGTAAGTGTCGGAGAATTACCGAATTCTGAATCATGTACCTTTTTATTATTCTATTTTACTCTTATTTGGGTGAAGAGTTTAAACATAACATTTTTGAAATTCACAGTTAAATGATAAAAATTGTATATAGGCCTACATATATTATTTCTACTGTCATTATTATAAGTCACGTGCTTTCAAATATGAAAAACCGGGTGAGTTGGCCGTGCGCGTAGAGGCGCGCGGCTGTGAGCTTGCATCCGGGAGATAGTAGGTTCGAATCCCACTATCGGTAGCCCTGAAAATGCTTTTCCGTGGTTTCCCATTTTCACACCAGTCAAATGCTGGGGCTGTACCTTAATTAAGGCCACGGCCGCTTCCTTCCAACTCCTAGGCCTTTCCTATCCCATCGTCGCCATAAGACCTATCTGTGTCGGCGCGACGTAAAGCCCCTAGCAAAAAAAAAAAAAAAAAACAGCTAAAGAGCTAATTAGTGAAATAAGCAAAATGTGTTCAATTCCAATACTGCACATGCAGCCGTTGTTTTACTGTATGTGAAATGAAATGGCGTATGGCTTTTAGTGCCGGGAGTGTTCGAGGACATGTTCGGCTCGCCAGGGGCAGGTCTTTCGATTTGACACCCGTAGGTGACCTGCGCGTCGTGATGAGGATGAAATGATGATGAAGACGACACATACACCCAGCCCCAGTGCCAGTGAAATTAACCAATGATGGTTAAAATTCCCGACACTGCCGGGAATCGAACCCGGGACCCTTGTGACCAAAGGCCAGCACGCTAACCATTTAGCCATGGAGCCGGACATATGTAAGCAAGTAGTAATAGTTAACGTTCAACACCTTGGACTAATAAATGCATGATCTTTTTTTACAAAACTTTGTTAACTCTGATGTGCTCTAAGAATAGTAAATTGTGTGTTATTATTATTATTATTATTATTATTATTATTATTATTATTATTATTATTATTATTATTATTATTATTGCTGGTAGTTGAGTAATTTGACAAAAGCAAATGCTGTAGATCCCGTGGTCCGTTTTTGTGCTAAGTAGCGTATCAGAAGTGCTAAGAAAGGAAAGAAGAATAGTGGGGGGGGGGGGGGAAGCTAGGTATTAATGTTTCAGAGAGAGCGGGTGGGGTGCGACAAAACAAGTTTGAGAAACCCCGATCAATAGTATTCTCCTTCATTATTTTCAACTTTTTAGTGGTGGCGAAATTACTGAAGAGGACGTACAATTGAAAACTCATCCTCTTTTAATGCTAATCAGAGGTAAAAATGGAAGGCGTCTGAGCCTTCCAAGAATAAGGATATTAACATGGTCGTAAGGGAACAATAGTTGACCAAGCAATATTGGGTAGGAGAGATGAAAGTGAAGAGACTCGCCCAAGCAAGTGGAAGTAATGGACTCAGCTAGGGGCCTAGTGGGTGCCCCACGACGTTCTCGTGTTGTGAGTCACTGAGGGCGAGTGTCAAAAAGTACGTCATGTAGACAAATCATTGTATACTGGTATTCCGTTTCTTTCCTTTGAGGATTGTTAATACACAAACTCTATAGCAAACATACCTGCTAACAAGAAATTCGCTTATTACCACATGAATGTGACCGCCAATAGGCAATTTCTAGCTTATTTTCTGGAGATGATGGTGTTTATTGTTGTTAAGGGGAAAAACAATTTAGATTCTTCGAATAATGAAAGAGATGGAAGGGCCTCTAGACTCTAGACCTCGCAAATCATGTCGGAGTAGGATATAATAAGATTGACCAAGATAGTCTGTACGGTGTAAAGAGGAATCTGATAAACTAGATTCAGCTGGTACCCAGTGATGACTATATATTTCTTAATTTTATGACCTAGGAACGATGGAACTGTTTGCATATTTGATCAAAGTTTAACAGTTTATTTAGGAATCTGTTAAACGCTTAGAATGTATTAAGGGTATTGTTTCGTTTACACGAAGAATAACACCAAGGAAGAAGTGATCTGGCAGCTACAGTATCGTGGAATAAACCGTTGTAGTGACGTAGCTGCCAATATCATGGGCAAATTAAAACCTGAAATCTCCCAGTTATTACAAGTGTAAACCGGAATGTGCAGAATATTCATTGAGATAATAATATCTGAGGACCTCTGGCTGCCATCGAGTATCAACTTCACGTTCCGGGATCGTTATGGGTATCATGCTTTCGCAAAGCATCACACCCTTGGAGTCAAAAGTAGACGTAATATTCTAAATAAATTCCTTGCGATATTCAATTGTTCGAAAGAAATTCTACTCAAACGGTTAAGGTGGTTATAACTTCTTCTTCTGCCTCTATGGCTCTACAGGCCTTTCGTAGCCTTAGTATCCTCTAAAACATTACTCCACTATCCCCTTTCAAAGGCTCTCTTTTTCCACCCTCTCACTCTAAATATCTTCAAATATATCTCAATATCATCCAGTCATTATAGTTTGGCCGCTCCTTCTTTGATTTCCATAAGGTTTGTGAAAAATCAGTTTCTTCATCTAACCATCCCTTTCATCAGTTTCTTCACATAACTGTCGGTTTTCACATTGACTACATGTCCAGTCCATCTGAGCCTTTGGAGCTTCCTCGATGTTTGTCATATGGCTGTTATATTTCATCTACAAGATTGTACGGATTTCGAACCAGTCTGATTTCTTGGACTTCAGCGATCTCCATTTTATATCCTTCAGTCTCACCATATTTCTCATTTCTCCACTTCTGTACAACGACATGACATTCCAAGTCACCATCCTAACGTTATCAATAGTTTTCTGTGTTTACGGTCATCGTTATGAAAGACAGACGAATAATATTCTTTGAGGCATTCTTTCTCCGGGCTGTGGTCTCCAGCCATACGCCTAACCCCAAAGTTGAATGACTTTTCTTCCTTATAGTCTGTGAAGTCGCTTTGTGCAAAGGAAACTCTTACTCCCCTCAGACTCTGAGAGAGGGTTTTCCCTTCCTTCATGTTCACCGTACCAAAGAACTCATCCTCCACTACTGGTGCAGTTGAGGACTTCTTGAGGACTTCGCCATCACCTGTTCAGCAGGCTCTACGTAGTAGAGTCCAGCCGGGAACGTTAAGATTAAGTTAATTTAGAAAAGAAATGTCAAAAAAAAAAAAAAAAGGGTAATGCTTATGATCATGTTTCTTCAAGAAAGAGCGATGCAAAATCAGAATTACGTTCATTTGCAAACGTAAATGAAATACAGAAATTACGATGACAGTTATTATTTGAGTTCCAGTAGATGATTCAGCCAATTCCAATATATAAATATACTAGCATGTGCCCGCGGCTTTGCCAGCGTTTATTAATTCAACCGTTAGATGTTTCTAGACTATTTTTTTAAAAGCAAATCAAAACTTTATATTTAGTAACTCACGTCGTTTTGACGTAAATTGCATGAAATACATTATTTTATTTTTATTATATTGTTACTTTCAATGCTTAAGATACCGGGTTGATGGATGGGACAAATAATATTAAAACCATGTAAAAGACCATGTTATATAATACAAAATATATTGTTTCCTTATAGAGCTTTGGAATAAACTATATTAATGTCCTTCCATTTGGAGGTAAGATGTATACTGTATTGTGTTTACCTTTCGAACGCTTGAACAATCTAGCCTACGTACAGTTGACAATGGCAAAAGCACCGTTTCCGAAGATGGAGCATTACAACTTAAAGCGATTGTCCTATGCCAAAATTTCAGATCTCTGTGTGCCGTAGATTTGACTGGGCTTCGCACACATAAACCCAAACACTTCCGAATATTACGGGCTGATGGCTCCTCGTGTCGCGGACCGAAAATGGCTTCCTACTCAATGGACTTACAGCCCGAGGAATACTACTTCGCCCGCGGCATGCCAGTCATGGTGGTGGCTTCAATAATATTCGTCATCAGTTTCAGAGCCGTGTTCATTGCAGAGCATCAACAGCGTCATATGCCCTCACACCATATAAGACCAAAAACGGTTTCCTACGCCCTGGACGTAAAATGGCTCCTTGTGAATGTTGTGTTCTCTACCTATCTTATGTACGTTGCCTAGCGACAGCGACTTTATGCATTTAATCTTGGTGACAGCACTTTGGATTGTCATATCCCAGTGCACGTTTTCCGATGGTTTTTCGTTCATAACTCACCAACGAAAGCGAAAATGAAAATTCCGACTCCGAGATGCATTTGGACCCCTTTCCATCTACCTATGTTCAAAATTTCAGATCTCTGCTACCTGTAGATTTTGCTTGGCATCGCGAACAGACAGACACACAGACAGACAGACAAACACTTCATTTTAAAATTATAGATATAATATATATTAATATATGTATACTGCACTTGAACTAGAGTTTACCAACAAACTACTTTTCTTATGGGCACGCATATTGTGGTTGTTTCTAAGATCAAGGAAGTACCTCTACATATGAAACAGCGTATTGTTTCATAAACTAATAGGGAAATACCGGCCTCCAAGGGAACACCATAAGAATATAGAAATGATTTAGGCAACGTTGTAAAGATTCGCATTTTATTAAGGCTTGACTACATGTTAGGTACAAAAATGTGTAAAAAAATGGAATGTAAATTTAAATCTTATAGAAGTTGTATAGTATTATTTGAAGTGCTTCTACATACTGTAATATGTGAGTTGATTATGTGTGTAAGTACGGAAGACATTATAAGTAGAATTTTGTAAATAATATAAATTTATTATGGATGAGCTATATGTTTAATAGAAAAATTATAAATTGTATAGTACTGTATTTTAGGAAATGTTCTTGCCTTTTTAATTTAAAGTTTAGTGCTTGATAATAATGTATTTTTGTGTATCGTTTGCCACCTCATTTGCAAATAAAGTGATTTTGATTTGAGATAACGTTATACTGTATTTCCCGTACTCTGCGATGAAATGGGCTGCAAATATACACAACTTCTGAAATTTTCTGGCTTCCCAGGGACAAAGTACTATATTTCTCACGTAATTAACACAAGTGTATACGCCAGCCTGGTGGCCAAGATCGTTAAGGCATGAAGTCTATATGGTCTGACACCATGGTTAGTCGGCTCGAGTCCTGGCCGGCAGGGTAGGGAGGTGGTGACATACAATAAATTCTAATCACTAGATTGCGTGCCAAAAGCCTGGATTCAATTCCAAACCTCTCCGCAGTATTCATATGGAGTGAGGGCATATGGTGATTCGTCCGTCGGATGAGGACGTTAAACCTCGAACAGAGCCTTTGGTGCTATACGACAGAATTAGAGGATGTGCCGGCACCGAATTTCTCCCTCAACCTTCATAATATCATGTAACACGCCGTTCATTTCATCCCATTAACTCCTCTGATGAGGTTGACATTAGGAAGGGCATTCGTCGTAAAAACTCGCTACGAAATTTCATCTCAACTCATATCCGACCGGAAGAGAAACGGGACAAGGGTTGGACTCACAGTTAGACGTAACGTAGCCATCATCTTCTTAATACGGTAGTAGATAGATAAATAGACAGATGAGAATTTTCTTGTTAATTTAATATTTACGAAGTATTTATGAATAAACTGTGGCATTCTCGGTCGGCTGTTTTATGAACTCTACCATTTTTATTTCATATAGTTTTGATAGAGCCAAATTCCTTTTACGTCCTTTATCCTCAAAACGTCTATTTCTCATATGAAACAGGAACACTCCTACAAGGGAACAAAACAGTATTTCAATTTTATAGCTAAATCGGCACTTTCAAGACTAGGTTTAGCTGTAACATGGGTAGCTCACTGACAAAAATTAGAGTGAGGAAATTCAGAATACAATCAATGACCAGGAGGCATGGGCAAATAAGTTGGCCTAAACATGGTATCGGATTTAACTGACACACTATCTCGGACCAAACACACACCGACCGTTGTAAACAGTGTCTACTGAACCCATTTTAGATGCTCATAACAGTATAATTTTATACAATTTAACCCATTGTGGGGATATTGGAAAGCGATTAAAAACTAAAGTGGCATGTTAAGCCAATGTCACAGTAACTGAGGGAAATGTTCATCTGTGAGAAGGGGAAAGTGGTGGTGGTGGTGATTTGTTTTGAGAGGAAGTGCAACTGGGCAACCATCCTCTATTACAGGCCTTTCCAACTCGAGCACTTAGTGCTGGGGCGCACCAGCGCTGCACTCAAGCAGCACGTTCCCCTCCTTCCACACCTACCCTACGCAGTGGTCGCTGCATGTGTACGTATGAGACAGTACATTCATTCTCATTCTCTCTGTGGGTGTGTCATTCTCAGTAGAATCTATTCGACAGAACAGATAGCGGAGCAGTTGGTTTCTCCTTCGTTAAAAATATCGTTTAATCCTTCATGGGTGGATTCATATTTTGTTCTCAATACCGAAGGGGAAGCTCAGTGTTTAATTTGTCATGTCATTTTAAGCGTAAAGTCTTCAACCGTGCGACGACACTACCACAATAAACATGTTTCCACCTATGATGACATTGTTGGCGCAGCAAGAACCGAACAAATTGCTAAGTTAAAATCGGAATTGCTAAGTTCTTCAGAGATACGTAATAACTTACTCATTAGGAATTGTTTTACATGCAATTTAGGAGATTTGTTTTCGTTTTGGGTTTTATATTATTAAGAACTGTTTAGAATTAGACTTAGATGTGCTGCTAAGAAAAAAACACCGGGCGAGTTGGCGGCGCGGTTAGGGGCGCTCAGCTGTGAGCTTGCATCCGGGAGATAGTGGGTTCGAACCCCACTGTCGGCAGCGCTGAAGATGGTTTTCCGTGGTTTCCCATTTTCAAAGCAAAAAATGCTGGGGCTGTTCCTTAAATAAGGCCACGGACTCTTCCTTCCCATTCATAGCCTATTCCTATCGCATCATCGCCATAAGACCTATTGCAAAAAAAAAAAAACCCACAAAAATAATTATTTTAATTATTTTATCTCCCTGTCCCACACATACTTGAACCCAATACTTTAGAAGGCGCAGTTCGAGCACGTTATGGGCTATTGTTGCTATGAAAATTGCAAAAAGCAGATGTTTTCAGTTCTGAATTTAAATAAATGGAGAACTAGGACTTCTCTGTCTGATGCGGACTTAGAGGCTGTACTTAGAATTTCTACTGCCAAATCGCTTATACCCATTATTGGAAATTAGTTGCCGCAAAACGATGTCAACAATCGACTTAAACGCTAAATGTACATTAAGGCAAACGCAAAGTATGTACAGAATAAATTGTGTGTTTATGTGTTCACAGAACTGTCATAAATATTGTTTTCATAAGCTGCGCGCTGACTTGACGACCTGTGGTTCTGCTTCTGTCAATTCCCCTCCTTCCCCCACCACCTCAACGGTGCTACAGCACAGCACCGGGGCTGCTGCCGGGGCCGTGGGAGCACCTCAGTTGGAATCGCTTGCTCTATTAACACTAATAATAGGGGAAAATTAAGGGGTCCGACAGTTCGAAAATGAAGATATCGGCCAGAGAAAGATAAGGACCCACGAAAGGCATGAAATTGAAAGACTCCCTAGAATTCGCAAACCTAATATCGTCGGGGTCGGTAAAGAATGAGAGTTGACCAAGCGAGGTAGGATAGGATATATGAAAGTAAGGAGCCACAAGTAGTCCAAGTGGAAACAATGCCAGGACTCAGTTAAGAGTCCCATGGTCTCCAACCCACGCTACCAAGTTAAGAGCCCCAGTGGGCAGAAGGGAGCAGACATAATATAACAACTTAAAATAAGGTATATTCAACCCTTTCCATTAAGATGTGCATTCGTTCAAATGTAGAATGAGGTCATGGCAGGAGAAAGTAAAAACTCCGCAGGATACATTATTATGAGTAGTATGGTATATGTAGATACGTACATACAGGGTCTCTTCTATAAACCCAGACCGTTCAGCGGCGTTTTTTACTCTCCGAGACCTAAGCAGCTGCACGGGAAGTGCAAGAAGAGTGCACGTGTCCGACCTAGCATCAATAACCAGTCTGAATCTCAGCTGTTAACATGGTGAGACAGTTATCATTGCTACACAGTATTTTCGTATTAAAAGTTATTTTAAGTACGAGTCGGTTCGACGAGTACGCGATGCATTTGTTCAGAAATTTCCTGCTGAAGTGCCACCTACATAAACACAGATTCAGGTAACTAAATAAATCTGAAACTACTGGCTCAGTGCTCAATAACAACATGCGCGCACACGAACAGTTTTAACAGAGGAAAAGCTAGATGACATTGGTGCCAATCTTGAACGGTCACCGAAAATATCACTCACAAAATTAACACAACAAGTAGGGTTTCGGTTTCTTCTGTACATAGAGCTACAAAGCTGTTACACATCAAACCATACAGGTTTACACGGGTCCATTGTTTAAAACCTGCTGCTCCAGCCACAAGAGTGAGATGGTGGTGGTGGTGATTATTGTTTTAAGAGGAAGTACAACTAGGCAACCATCCTCTATATAACACTAATCAGAGGGAAAAAATGGAAGGGATCCGACACTTCGAAAAATGAAGATATCGACCAAAGTAAGATAAGGGCCACGAAGGGCGTGAAATGAAAGACTCCCTAGCCCTCGCAAACCTAATAGCGTCGGGGTCGGAAAAGAACAAGAGTTGACCAAGAGCGGTCGGATAGGATAGATTAAAGTGAGGAGCCTGGCACAAGTAAGTGGAAGCAATGCCAGGACTCAGCTGTAGGCCCCGTGGTCGCCAACCCACGCTCCAAAGTTCAGAGCCCCGGGGGCCCCTTTTAGTCGCCTCTTACGACAGGCAGGGGATACCGTGGGTGTTATTCTACCGCCCCCACCCAAGGGAGACAAGAGTGAGATATTGTAAGTGGTATCATGCATCATTGAATGATCGTTTATTCGACCTACAGCTTGTGTTCTTTTCGGAAGAGGCCTGGTTTCATCTTAATAGTCGTGTGAACACTCATAACTCTCGCTATTGGTGTCCAGAAAATCCTAACGGTGTTTAAGAAGTCCCTAATTATGAAGGATGACACTTCCAGCATCCTTTATAAGGTAAGATTTCATATAAGATTGTATACACGCTTAAAGCAGGGCGGCTGCGCGCGACGTAAGTTGGGCTGAGGCAGCTGCCATAGCGCAGAATACAAACACCGTACGCTCGGTCTGAGTTTATAAGAGAGACCCTGAATTTTATAACTCTTATAATTTTACTACCGGGTAAAGTACCCGTTTGAAAAAATAAATGTTCTGATCCTGCTTCAATGCATCAATGAAAACTTTTCTCCCCACTTCTTATTGTTTTACGCAAACCAGGGGCACATTTGGTCCTTTTGTCCAGCAGAACCTGATCCGACCTCCAAAATAATGTAAGTTGCATATTACACAAGTATCCAAAATCCGGCCGAGTACAAGAATATTCTTTAACAATGGTTGGATAATGTCTCTCCTTCAATGTTGAAACAAAATATCGTCTAGTTTTTTTATAGTTTTTATTTTCTCTTGACGAACAAAATCTTTTGCAGTTTTTCCCCTGGTCCAACTTCACTCGGATATACAGCTACGGAAAGCTAAAATTAGTACAATAAACACTGTTTACAATCGATATTTCTAACGTAAAATAGAATATATCAATATCTATCAAACGCTTAGTGAGCATTTCTCATTAGATATCTCAACCAACGGTATTTTAGATTTTGTAAATATGTTGTTCAGTTCTCCATTTCTCTGTGCGAAAAAAAGGAGTATTTTATTTCTCACAGTGATACTATTCTAATAAGCGAATTTAAAAGCAAACGATGAAATTCGAGTCACGATTTATAAAGAAATAGAGGTATTAAAATAGGGTTAATTACAATTCTCAGAACACTCAGATACAATTTTCTATTTCATTTCTGGCTTATACAAAGCTATAATACTTCATTAAATTATCAGAAAATGACTTTGCAATAAAATTCATGGTTCAAAGGATATTTACAATTTATAAAAGTTGGTGTAAAAATATTTATGCCACCTTAAGTGGGCAGGAAAGTAAAATATATTAAAATGTCAAATATGCAGTATTTCAGCAGCGGATAAGGAAGGAAACTTCCGAAACTCAGCCTATCAGGACTTGTCTACGAGATATCCTGGACTTTGTTATGATGACATTGATCAGCTGTGTTTCTATTTTTGCACCCTAACAAAGAGTTGATAACCTATGATCCCAACACTCTTGGAGCTCGTAGAAAAGAAGACTCAATACGTTCTATATTCATATAAGACGCACAAATCATGTTAAGATATCCAATGTAAAATACTTTTACCCAGAAAATGCAACCAGTTTAAGTTCTTTCTTAACAGAGTCTTCAGGGAAGTTTTCAAAGAGTGTACCCCGTTGTTCTTTAAGGAGATTGTTCCAATGCAGGGATTAACTTACTTCTTACATGTTTGAATAACGTGGATGATGAACGTGCATAATATATACTGTAGGTGCGAATTACAATAGGTGCAACTATCGTCAAGGCATAAGAACATGCAGCCAGCCAGGCCTTTCACACGAATGATCATAAACTGTTACTACGGTGTCGTCGCGATTGCGAACAGTGTCGACTGCGGACATCCCATTAATAGTATCGAAGTGCCTCGATTGTAGACACTACTTCCTACAGGTAAGCCTACGTGAAAAAAAGCATCTAATTGTACTTTTATTACTAGTGCAAGCGCGTAAAGCTTCATTGTTAGCGCCAACCAGGATTGCAGGCCTTTATTTTTATCTTTAGAGCATTTCGCTTATTTTCGAAGTAAGCCAGGCATGCGGCTCAGCACATGAAGTTAACGGCACGGGTTCGGAAGAATCACGGATGCCATGAGTTCACACGGTTAACAGTATTCGGCCTTTAAAATAATGAAGACCTAGTTCCATAATTAGCTTTTTTTCTGTTTTTGTCTTTTGCTTTGTCAGAGTAACGGTTTGCATTTAGTAAAAAGTTTGTCTTTTTTACTACTAATACTATTTACGTATTAATTTCTCATCTATATTTGTCACTAGCAGAAGTACCCGTTCTTCGTACGGGTTATCGGAAACTGGCTTTAGTTACTCATACTATCGGTGTGACTGAAATGAAATGTCGTATGGCTTTTAGTGCCGGGATATCCCAGGACGGGTTCGGCTCGCGAGGTGCAGGTCTTTCTATTTGACTCCCGTAGGCGACCTGCATGTCGTGATGAGGATGAAATAATGATGAAGACAACACATACATCCAGCCCCCGTGCCATTGGAATTACCCAATTAAGGTTAAAATCCCCGTCCCGGCCGGGAATCGAACCCGGGACCCTCTGAACCGAAGGCCAGTACACTGACCGTTCAGCCAATGAGTCAGACATCGGTGTGACTGACTTCATTAGATATTTATATCACTGGTGTATTTACTTAAGTACGTAGAAATTATTAGTCATGTTTGGAAATATAATATATCTTCTTTTCTTCATGGGGGTCTCTAAATATTAGTTCCTTATTAGAGTCGACCTCTAAGATCTTTTGCTACCATGTTTTTCTTTCATTCCCACCTAAATACATATGCTCCCTTCACAAAGCTGCAGGTTTAGTGTAAGTATACTCCCGCTAGATAGTACCACAAATACACTGACTGACAAAGCAAATGCAACACCAAGAAGGAGTGGTCAGAACTTTATGCCAATTGCAGGGTAGACTGACGTCACTGAGGTATGCTCATGATGTGAAATGCGCCGCTGTGCTGCGCACTTAGCGAACGATAAATGGGACACGGCGTTGGCGAATGGCCCACTTCGTACCGTGATTTCTCAGCCGACAGTCATTGTAGAACGTGTTGTCGTGTGCCACAGGACACGTGTATAGCTAAGAATGCCAGTCCGCCGTCAACGGAGGCATTTCCAGCAGACAGACGACTTTACGAGGGGTATGGTGATCGGGCTGAGAAGGGCAGGTTGGTCGCTTCGTCAAAACGCAGCCGATACCCATAGGGATGTGTCCACGGTGCAGCGCCTGTGGCGAAGATGGTTGGCGCAGGGACATGTGGCACGTGCGAGGGGTCCAGGCGCAGCCCGAGTGACGTCAGCACGCGAGGATCGGCGCATCCGCCGCCAAGCGGTGGCAGCCCCGCACGCCACGTCAACCGCCATTCTTCAGCATGTGCAAGACACCCTGACAAGGCTGTTCCAATATCGACCAGAACAATTTCCCGTCGATTGGTTGAAGGAGGCCTGCACTCCCGGCGTCCGCTCAGAAGACTACCATTGACTCCACAGCATAGACGTGCACGCCTGGCATGGTGCCGGGCTAGAGCGACTTGGATGAGGGAATGGCGGAACGTCGTGTTCTCCGATGAGCCACGCTTCTGTTCTGTCAGTGATAGTCACCGCAGATGAGTGTGGCCTCGGCGTGGAGAAAGGTCAAATCTGGCAGTAACTGTGGAGCGCCCTACCGCTAAACAACGCGGCATCATGGTTTGGGGCGCTATTGCGTATGATTCCACGTCACCTCTAGTGCGTATTCAAGGCACGTTAAATGCCCACCGCTACGTGCAGCATGTGCTGCGGCCGGTGGCACTCCCGTACCTTCAGGGGCTGCCCAATGCTCTGTTTGAGCAGGATAATGCCCGCCTACACACTGCTCGCATCTCCCAACAGGCTCTACGAGGTGTACAGATGCTTCCGTGGCCAGCGTACTCTCCGGATCTCTCACCAATCGAACATGTGTGGGATCTCATTGGACGCCATTTGCAAACTCTGCCCCAGCCTCGTACGGACGACCAACTATGGCAAATGGTTGACAGAGAATGGAGAACCATCCCTCAGGACACCATCCGCACTCTTATTGACTCTGTACCTCGACGTGTTTCTGCGTGCATCGCCGCTCGCGGTGGTCCTCCATCCTACTGAGTCGATGCCGTGCGCATTGTGTAACCTGCATATCGGTTTGAAATAAACATCAATTATTCGTCCGTGCCGTCTCTGTTTTTTCCCCAACTTTCATCCCTTTCGAACCACTCCTTCTTGGTGTTGCATTTGCTCTGTCAGTCAGTGTATAAATATTATTGAATGTATTTGTTTGATCCGACATTTCGTAACTATTACAACTGATCAAGGAAATAAGCGATGCATAAAAGAAACTACTATAATTATCGAGAATTATAATCCTCAGGGCTGTCACTCATGTCGCACATCATATAATGAATCTGAGTATAAATGCAGAGAATTTCTTTCAAGTCATAGGTGCACCATCTTGACAATTGTGTACAGTATATAGGTTGTTTTCATTGTTACAATGATCGTAAAAGTGGACCAAAATATCGGCACTAATAACATCAGTGATCCTACTACTCCATGATTTGATAGAAAATACTTTAAACTATAGGTAACAGACTCCGCAAAATGCTGAAACCTAAGCCAGTACGTGAAACGGAGGCCCGTTGGCAACTGCTGGTCGCTGTACTACGGAGATCTCCGGGAGCTATTATTTTTATACTTCACTCCCTTTCCATCCCCATCCAAAGGAGTGCTATGAGCGTCTTACACAACAGTTTATTTTTTCCAGACCGTAAGTCATATGTGTATCGATTTTGGTTGGCAGCTATGCCCAAACGTACATGCATAATCTAGCTGCTGTAGAATCCTGGAGCTGACGTTGCCTTGATTACGGCCGTTCGTTTCTTTATCCGATTCCTAGAGCAGGGGTAGTGTGGTTCCAATATCTCCGTAACGGTTGGTTTTCGGGCCTTAAAACATGGTTTTTGGGCCCGTAGGGCTTACCGAGTGTTGTTCTTTGCGTCAAGAGGATTAAATTGAGCTTTGTCTCGTCCTTATACGACAAATTCGATATGTTGCCTATATTAGCCTATTATTTTTATATATCCCCCCGTGCCCCCCACCTCGAATTGTTTTGAAAATAAAATACAGCCCATGTTACTCACTCGCACTGTAGCTTTATATAGGTGAAGTAATGTTTAAAATCGGTTCAGTAGTTTTTGAGTCTATTCGTTACAAACAAACAAATTTTTCCTCTTTATAATATTAAGTATAGATAATTTTAAATACATACTGCTAATAATATACTCGTATTTATAACATACGTTTCTTGAACGAACTACACTTTCGCTTACTCCATTCTGAGGAAAAATTACACTACGTCCAAAAACCGTTCCAAGTTGTAATCCTCATTGTACTTCCTCGTGCTTCGAGCAATACTTTCATCCAGTTTACTGTACAGTACTTTCTTTTTCTCTTAGCTCCTTCCAAATTTAAGTCCACCCGCGTAACTGAATGATCTGAATTCAATGCTTCCAGCTTTAGACAGGTGATGATATCTCTTATTCTTGAGTGAGGCTTTCTAATTTCACTATTGATTTGTGATTCTAGCCTTCAATAGTATTGTTTATTCTGTGTCTACCGTTAAAACAGTTCCACATCTCCAGCGGGATAGACACATTCTGTAGCCATTGCTCAACAAAATAGTCGAAGAATTCTGTTAACTTCATTTTCGGCGGAACTTGACCATGAATTCGAATCCATCCTCTACATCTTCAGGTTTCAGGAAAGCAAGTGCAGCGCATTTTCTTACATTTCGTCTGATTTCTTCGTTTCCCTTATAAAGAGTCGTCATTCCTTTTTCCTGAACCTTCCTCCACAGATAATGCGTGAAAAAAAAAAGCCGTGAATCTCAGAATGAGGAAATCTTTCCCATAGAGGAAAAATAACACCAGTCTCAAAGTCTACTATTAATTTTTCAGGTTTCCATTCTGAAATAGCTTGCACACTTATTTTCCATCATTCGAATATAGGTTTCCTTTTTCTTGTCAGGAAGAAGTGCAAATACAATAGGAGTGTTGTTAGTTTCACTTTCACTACTTCCCAGGTCCACATGTATCGTGTATAGTTAGGCGAACTGGCTGCTTGCACTCTTAAATGTACCATCAACGAAAAACAACGTTCTTTCTCGGAACATTTCATTAGCTAAATAACTGACGAAAATTAAAATTCTGTCATCTGTGCCGTCATCTGATAGGAGAAAGATCTACCCGTCAAACGTTTTGAACAATCTTCATTGAGGATGATTTCTGATGCTAACTTCGGTTCCTTCTGCACCCCATGCTCCTTATTCCTTCCACAGTACATTGAATGTTTAATATTTGCGAATTGAGTAATGTGTGTTCCAAGTCCATATATCCTTTATTTTAGAAATGTTAAACTTCTTCAGAATAAATCAAAGGTATGGAAGTGGTACTAGGCTCTTCTCTAGCCCGTTTCTTTGCACGAAATGTTGCTTGTTTTACATCCAGTTGGACCTCATCAGGTATGCAATAATGATTTACAATTCTCACTTCTTCATTACCTATAATATGTAAACAAATAAATAATAATTAATAATTAAATAATAATAAATATAATAACAAATCTATATACCGGTAATATAAAATAAGAGTTTTGCTCTGTTCGCGCATCACGAGAAAACGGTTGAAGAGAATTTAATGAAAATCGGTATGCAAAGTCGGGAAATAAGTCGCTACAATTTAATCCATAAATATTTTTTTTACTTATTCACGCTAGGTGAAACGGTAGTTTAGGGGAAGGCCTAAAATTTAATTCACAAACATTTACGTTATTAGTGGTCCTATCCATGAGTACTACGTAACTAAAGTTATACAGTATTAAATTTCCGATCATTTATGTCTAATAGATTTTTACCATACCAGCTATAACAGAGATATTCATGAATTTGGATTTTTTTTTGCTAAGTCCGTATCAGCGCCGAGTCACGAGAAAATGGGTAAAGAAAATTTAATGAAAATCGGTATGTACAGTCGGGGAATAAGGAACTACAGTCTACGCTATATAAATAATTTTATAAGATTCCCCAATATCACAGAGTCGGAAGAGAACTAAATAAACTATAGGAAGCTCATAAAATTGATCAAAATAACATTACATTGATCAGCGTTTGTTGTGATGTGCTTTGTGTCTTCTGCTGCCACTCATCCTCGATAGATGGGATTACCACCTCCCTCGGGCAATTAACTCGAAAAAGAAACACCCATAATATTATTATACAGTTCCTATGACCTTTGTTGCTTCTTTTATACTGGGACGTTTTCTGGATGGATGGATGGATGGATGGATGGATGGATGGATGGATGGATGGATGGATGGATGGATGGATGGATGGATGGATGGATGGATGGATGGATGGATGGATGGATTAGGAACATTTTTGGGATGGAATTCCGCTTGAGTGTTTCTGTTCATCTACCCTCGTCTTTTCAAACTGCGATTCACCAAAATGATGACATAAGAAAATACATAATGGAGCTCATAAATAAAAATAACGTTCATATAATGAGTCTTCAGGAATAATTTTAATGCAATAACTTACTAACCTCGCACAAGACGGATTTATAATGTAGGCTGCCATTTACACGCCTGCAATTTTGTACCGTACCCACTGAGCTCACGAGTGCTTTTCACTAGCAAGAGAAACACACAAATCCCGCCAGTTGACTTATTCTAACAATTTGGTGTAGTGTAATATCGCATTTTCCTTAAAATATATTTCACATTATCACGTCGTGCTCGACTTCATCATAACGATGCTTAAGACTCAATATGGCCGTCACCGCAAAGGATTGTGGTATCGTACCAATATAAATGGTTCATTATTGGACATTTTAAATTTTCCAGCTATCACATTCCTGGTTGCCAGCGTTTCACCCCAGTGTGCTAAGTTGGGCTCTTCAGTTGGTAAATAGCACACCCACCAAGACGCATGGCTAGTGCATACCGTGGAGGCCACTGCGTAGGCTACTTGGAGCCATTCGGGACAAATATTTCAGGTTCCCTATGGGAATCAACATCTATGTCATCTTATGTTATCGTGACAAGACCTTTCTAGACTAACCTTGACCGAGTATAACAGCCTGCCTGAATATTGGCGGGAAGTAGCTGGGAAGTTAGATCCCTCTCTTCTTTAGCATGCCATTCCTCTGGTTCATACATTTTTCTGATACTGCTGGTACGTCACACACTGGTTCATCATAGCATTCCAGCTATTCAGTCCCTACTCTGAAGCACTGATTGGAATACTACTACTACTACTACTACTACTACTACTACTACTATACTAGACTTAAATAAAGTTGGTGCCTGACAGGTAAGGTTGGAGGGAGGATCACTGCACGTGCCATTTCACGATGTTGCCACATTCCAGCATTCCTTTCTACATACTCTTACCCCTCGCTTCCGGCTCACTTGTTCCCTCCTTCATTCTGACCGCTGTGATCTGTTGTAGATTACCTGGCCAGGCGGTGTCGTCCCATTTGCGATCACTCTTATACAAACAATCAGGTTCTTATCAGTGACAGTGACGGGTTTGGCAACTCCCAGCAAGGCGAGCTGCCCTGAAGTTTTATCTCCATGGCAACCGCAGTCGCCCCACCCTCGTTTCCATGGCAACCACACAGCCACTCCCTTTATCCCGCCTCGGCAGGCAGTAAACGGACCTCCCTCTAAGAAATATCAGACACCAACTCTTATTATTAGCAGTATACTACTACTACTACTACTACTACTACTGCTACTACTACTACTAAAATGTTTTCATTCCTCCCATGGAGGGGGGAGGCAGGTCTCCTAGACAGTGGCGCCATCTCTCAGGCCAGGAGATTTGTTACGGTGAAGGAGATGCTCAGAGAAGATGAGGGGGTCGGCGGCCGTGGCCTATACTAGGAACTGTCCTGGCATTCGCCTTAGTGCAGGAAAATGGAAAAGAATGGGAAACCAGCCGACAATGGGGACCAGTCCCTCTCCGTCTACCGAATGCAGAGGCGTAGAGTCACGGCAGAGCCGCGGTCAGCCCTCCTCTTCTCGGTTGGTCGGTCGGAATACAGAGACGTCGGACCAGCCGAAGCCCACTCTGCCTGATTGGATTGGAAAAACGGAAAAAGCTTGAAGGGCAGATGTAGGTTACACAGTTCGTACGACTTTTAGTCATTGTGAACTGTCTGTATGCCTGGAGTGGCCTATTTACTGTTTCTCACCCCTGTGATCTTATACATCTGTATCCTTTGGACTTTGATGAGGTAAGCTGGAATTGCAGTACATTTGTTCTTGAACACTATCCATTAGACTGTACCTTAATGTATATATATATATTGAGCTTGTGGAGGTAATTCATAAATAAATGAAGATATTTTTATCCCGTTAGTCTCAATATAACATTTGGGGTAAGACGGGACGTCCCCGTCTTGCTCCAGTCCCCATCTTGCCCTAGTCCCCATCTTGCCCTAGTCCCCATCTTGCCCCAGTCCTAATCTTGCCCTTTAGGATAAATAGTATTTCCCCTTTAGGTACTTATATAATTTCTAGTCATACTTCATTTTTATAAATTATGTCCCCTAGATAGGCCAAGGGATCAAATACTGAGTGCAAAGGGTAGTGGATTTGTCAATCAGTAATTACCGACAGCAGTGGCTACGCTGGCTAAAGCGCAGCGATAGGCCATGGGGCCAAACTCTCTGCTGACTCGGTAGACGCATGGGTTCGAGCCCCACCGTCAGCTGTCCTTGAAATGGTTTTCCGTGGTTTCCTGTTTTCAACACCAGTCAAGTGCTGGGACGGTACCTTCTGACAGTCCACGGCCACTTCCTTCGAAACCCTTGCCTAGTTTCATTCATCTTCATCCATTCCATCTCTCATCCCGACGCACAGGTCGCCCACGGGGGTCGAATTTAAAGTCCTGCACACGGCCTCTCAGGAGGTCACATAAAAACAATAGGCCATTTAAAATCCATACATTTTTACCATAAAAATGAATTTAAATTGTATTATTGCTCATTATGCTATCTACGAGCCTTATGATGGTTTATTATGGTATAATACTTTACGTCAATATTAGTAATTCAAGGTTATGGGAATAGATTCAAAGTTAAGTATAATTTTTACTGAAAAATTCAAGTTTCCAGGCCAGTGGTAGCACCATGGAGGCAAAGAAACCTCCACCCCGTCTTGCCCCATAGGCCTATGTGGGGCAAGGCGGGGCATTGGTAGTAGGCACGATTTTTTGTGTGTGGAGTTTTTGTGTTTGACTTTTCAAAAAATATTTTGGTGCATTATGAGAAACAGATAGTGACGCAACAAAATGGAACTATTTATGAATACATTATCAATATGTATAATGAACCTGAACTACTTTTTTCTTAGCGTCCCCATCTTGCCCCCCCCCCCTTTCCCTACATATTAAAATTAGTAAAGTCTGATAAATTAACTTCTGTCGGTCTTCAGGCCCGCAAAGTACGAGGTGTCGTGTGGTCAGCACGACGAATCCTCTCGGCTGTTATTCTTGGCTTTCTAGACCGGGGCCGCTATCTTACCGTCAGATAGCTCCTCAGTTCTAATCACGTAGGCTGAGTTGACCTCGAAACAGCCCTCAGGTCCAGGTAAAAATCCCTGAACTGGGCGGGAATCGAACTCGGGGCCTCCAAGTAAGAGGCAGGGACGCTACCCCTATACTAGGGGTCCGGCTAAGTTCTGTTACACACCTTTAGCAAATAATTTTCCTTTGAACTTCTTCGTTTTCTCCTTCAAACAAATCCATGTGATAACATCATTTTTACTAATTCTAAATTGTCTGTAGCTACAACCATGCAATAAAGCACGTGGCTGACCTTCCTCCGTGTCTAAATAAATTCCATAATAACACAATAATGTCAAGCTCTTACAGCAACGGTGGCATTGGGAGGTCTTGGAAAACCCTCCGCACTTACCAAACACGAGTCCTTGTGAGTCCTACCTGTTTACGAAGTTGAAAGAATCCCTCCGACCCCGTCGATCCTGGCGTGGCTTCTGTACTCTGCGCAGTAGGGCACTCCGTCGCTGTCATCAACAGCGAACGTCTTGCCGACAGTCGCCTATGGTCTCCCGACATCTGGCAAAAGTAATAGACTTTGCGGGTGACTACATTGAAGGAATGTAATGCATTATTGTACTTCTTAGTTCATTAAATATTGCGTTCTGTCAATATTGCAACTACTTTATGTACAGCCCTCGTATATCCACGAAATGAATTCAGTCACTGCAGCGGAACGGTCATATTTGCATACTAATCGAATTCCTTAGTCCAATAGCAATCCACAGACCCAATTTTGAAAGCTAGGTCGTCTTGGCATGTTGATAAACGTCTTAGACATATCTAAGAAAACAGGAAAGGCGACCGCTTCGTAAATGCCAGGAATATGGTAAGTAAGGGTGCATTCTGTCCGAAGGCAGGTTCGAACCTCTGCAGAGGTGTGCCTGAGCCGGAGTTTACGTACGGTAGGGTGGCCCCCATCCAAATCTTGACCACGCCCAATGTTGCTTAACTTCGAAGATCTCGCGGGATCCGGTGTTTCAACACGGCCACGGCCGTTGCAAGGAATATGAAAGGGATAAAAATATCGTCGACTGAATGAGATGGTTTTGATAGTAATTGCTTGAGGGGATGTAAAACTAGGCAACCATTCCCCCAAAGGTTGAGGAATATGGAAAAACGCCTTGATGATTGAAGTTTTAAGGGGCAAACCAACGTGACTATCACCCTCGGGGCAAACCGACGTGATTATTAGCCTCAATCTCGTGAACGATTTAATGGTACTACTTGAATGCTTGAATGTATGTAATCAACAGTGATACAGCTAATGACAGTCAGGAGCATATCAATGCAGAGAAAGTTCGCGAGATCGGACACTCCTCAATTTCGTGACTTTCTTGGCAATTAACGGTCAATTCTCTTTGAAATGTATAACACAATATCGGCCGGTGAATCCTCTCTCCCTCGACATTTTTTGTTCTACGATTGTTATGGCTAAATGATTGATATGGAAACTTATCTCGCCTAACGGTGTAAGAGTCCGGAACTGCAGTAAGAAAACCATCATTTTTGTAGCATAGCTGACTTCTGCGCAGAGATCATTTGAGGTCACTTCCGTGAATGCATCTCACCCAGCTGATCGCAACTCTTGTGCTGTGCCATACCGCTTCTTTCGGACTTCCCCGCTTGATAAATCGCGGAAAGCATTTTCAGGAGTAGTGTGGTTGGGACTTCTTGGAGGCCAGACAATCTTTAGAACCTATTCCATTCCACCAGCCGGGATAAATCCTACTCAGGCAATGACAAACTTCCGACGCGAAGTAGATATAGATAATACAAATTCTACCGGCAGGGGGAGATTCTTTTCTCTTTATAAGAATTTGCTTTCCGTCGCACCGACACCCATAGGTCTTACGGCGACAATAGGATAGAAAAGCGGGAAGCAAGCAGCCGTGGTCTTAATTAAGGTGCAGCCCCAGCATTTTCCTGGTGTGAAAATATGAAACCACGGAAAACCATCTTCAGGATTGCCGACAGTGAGGTTCGAACTCACTATCTCCCGAATGCAAGCTGACAGCTATGTGCCTCAAACCACGCGGCCACTCACTCGGTGAGAAACATCTTTCATTTGATGAAGAGACGGGACTTTTATATGGACACAAAACATCTGTGCATTCAGAGTTATTGGTGGCCACAAACACGTAGCACACTAAAATTATTGTTCACCTGCTGTTCGCGATTCCCTACCAACGAGGTATTTATATATTGTTTACAATAGTTTGAGATATCATGAATTCAGTGTTGTGTTGTTTTCTGCAATTATATTCTCACAACACAGGAGAAGGTGTTTATCGTGGAATATTATTTCCGATCATACGGAGAGGTGTGTCAGAATGGTCCGAGTTTGATTCACGTCAAAAACAGTACGAGAAGCGATTTACTAAGGAGACACCAAATAACAGAACAATGTTAGCTGGCGTTGATAAGTTCTGTTATACGTAGGGGTCAACAGGGCGTCCGAGAAGCTCCACCACAAACGAGAATCGTGGACGACTCCTCCAACAGGTGTAACAGGCATAGACTACGGCGAACATCGCTGAAACTCGGTTTGAACGATAGGTCTGTTAGGCAGATGTTTAATAAGGTAGGTGGATTTGCATATCGCATTCTAGTTGCTCAGCTTCTAACAGAAAGTGATAAAAAATGTCGTATGGCTTTTAGTGCCGGGATATCCCAGGAGGGGTTCGGCTCGCCAGGTATAGGTCTTTCTATTTGACGCCCGTAGGCGACCCGAGCGTCGTGATGAGGCTGAAATGATGATGAAGACAACAGATACACCCGATCCCCGTGCCATTGGAATTAACGAATTAAGGTTAAAATCCCCGACCCGGCCAGGAATCGAACCCGGGACCCTCTGAACCGAAGGCCAGTACGCTGACCGTTCAGCCAACGAGTCGGACACAGAAAGTGATTAGCGAGCCCGATTACAGTCTTGCAGCGGATTGTTAACCAAATATCGCGCGGGGAGTCTCTTACCTTTCTGCAATGGCACTTTGGAGATCGCCTAATTTTTCATAGAATTCCATTCTCACACTCTTCATACTCCCCGGATTTCACGGCCCCAGATGCGTACATATAAGGCATATTGAAAGAATCAGTTTTTATGACAAGTGACCCACTTACAAGAGTGACCCAAAAGTCCGTTAACATTTGACGAGGCAATACTTCGCGGCATATTGGAGGAAGAGAGCTAATGATTGACACGCATGATTGCCATGACATGGAGTTTTATTTACACCAACATAAAGTACACAAAGTGATCAACAGATGGTGCTGGACAGCAACACGTCAGGTACAAATGACCTTACATGCTTGACATGACATGGGGTTCTATTAACACCAACAACGAGTGCACAAACAGGCGAACAGATGGCGCTTTACAGCAACACGTCAGTGATACCGCATGACACTTGTGTGCGATATAAAAGGAGCTGTCGTTTCCACGCATCACTTAAACTGCAAATCACAAACCATCCCCACCATAGAACTTCTCATAAACCTACTCTCTCTACTAACCAGCTCCACATAATTCAAGCCCCCCCCCCCACCAACCCAAGACTTTCTCTCCCAGAAACACTGCATGCGCCAACAACCCACTACGCACCCGTAAATTAAACACCATCTAACCCCCTTCAGATGACTAGCACCTTCCTAAGCACAAAAGCCTCCTTGCCACCACCACATTTCAATCACTTCACTTTCGTCATTCATTACCTTCCCGAAATACTGGAATTAAATACCAAATTAAACCACAAAGTCTACGTTCTAATGGGCCACATGTCAAGTTGAGATAAAGGACCAAATGAGGTCGGGGATCTCAATCAAATCCACCGGCAGCAGTCGCACCGAGAGGCTCAGGCTCAGAGGGCGTCAGATGCGCTTGCAATCGTGGCATGTTGACGTTACCAGAAAAGGCACCGTTAGTGAAGTTTTACTGTCACACATTAGTAGGATTCTGACCATTCAAATATATAGCCTATATTTTTCAACACCTAGAATATTAACCTAAGAAAATAGACATTTTGTTTTCCATTTTCCGTATTCATACGACGTTAATAACAGGCTCAAGTAAAAGAGAGAAAATAACAACTTCCCTGGAATGTAAATAATTGAATGATTTTGCATAATTAATTAAAAGTACTACATTAATAGACAAATGTTTAAAAAGGCCCACAGTTTTATAGGTTAAATTATAATTTTTTATTTTGCTAATGCTTGAATTCTTAATATTGACGTAAATATGTACATCTCTTCTACTAAATGTACGAACACAACCAGTTTGAAAGTCGATTTTCATTATCTTACCCAGTTCTTTACACATATCATCTACATACCGGTATATAAAATAAGAATTTTTGCCTGTACTGTGCACAGAATTTAAAAAATAACGATATTTCTGTATCAGTCGTGTTCACAGTAAGAAGGAAATACGATTTTTAATCTTCCGCCGTACCTGTCTGTATGTATGCACGCTGTACGTACACACGAAAAACTTAAATGAAAATAGGCATGTGAATTCGGCGATCCAGGCTATAAATAACTATATTCACGCTGGGTGAAAGGGTAGTTTAGGGGAAGGCCTAAAATGTATTTCTCAAATATCTTCGTTATTAGTGGTCCTGTCCATAATTACTATGTAACAAAAGTTATAGATTGGAAGGCCCGGATGTTTATGCAGTAATAGGGTAGAATGCAAACTTACTGAAGCGAGTAACAAGTACAGTGTACCTGCAAGACGGTAATGTTATGAGATTTGCATAAACATTAGGGGATCTCGCCTGGGGTTCGGACGGAATTTCGAAACGAGCAACGTAAAGTTACCACTTTAGAGGCTGTAGCGTACAATACTTCACTTCATACTTTGGTGAATTTACTTATTTATGATTATATATTTAATTTTAAATAATGTTGGTACGTCGTCACGCAAATCATCCATGTTTGACTCATGCAGTGATTATTTTTTTACCGGGAGGTACACCTCAACCCCGCTCATTCAAAACAAGCACCTTAATGAACTCTATCCAGCCAACAAAAATGAAACTACTACGGCATGAAGTTGGGACATTAATCAGAAAATGCCACTACTGAATAATTGAGAAGTTTGTCACTTCTAAGTTTCCTAAACTGATTGGATTTATTTTGTTTTGTTTTGCTGTACATCAAGAAGTTTGGACATTTCTCCATCGACGTCATTACAAAAACTGTAGTCATGCACTCTGGTGCAACGTAAAATAATTTGTTATTGAAAGAAATTTTGTGTTTATAAGTTTTTTCAAGTAAATCAACTTTCATTTATATAAATTTCAAGGTTTGCAACACGTTTTTTCTCATTCCGCCAGTTTTGAATCTGGCCAATAAGAATTTTCTGTGATTATTTTTCAGCCTATCACAGGATTCTTGTTGGTTTTATGGGTGTAACGTTTGATTCTGCCAATAAAATCGAGAGGGTGTATCCGGATTAGTCCAGAACACTCTAGAACTGTCCCCTCGCGTATTTAAACTGCGGCTTTTCTGGCTACCTCGTCTCTTGATCACCGTATTTCTGAGTGTGTGTGTGTGTGTGTGTGTGTGGGTTAAGACAGGAGGTGGGGCGCCTCATTCTTCGCCAGACAGAGCAACAGCCAAGGTAATGACCGTCAGTCTCATTTTTCTGTAGCTACCTCCGTAGACATATACGAGGGGAATGTTCGAATTCCTAACTATGTAACCAACCTTTTCTAAAATGTAAATTTTCTTTCGGCTAATGTAATATTTCATAACGTCTTAACAGTAAATCGGGGATAGAGAGTGCGTTAACCTCTCGAGTTCCCCTTCAACTTGGTTTGAGGTGACTACGATTTCGTAACTGTTTTTCTCTCATGCAATGCATTAACTTAACCTTCTTTCGAGTCACCTCAGTAGCTTGGGATTAGCCCCTGTATCAGCAGGCCCAGAGCCCAGTTAGGAGTTTATACTTCATTAACTAGGAGCGCAAGTGTACGTCTCCATTCAGTTTGTGTTCGGGGCATTAATTTAACTTGTTCTTTTTCCGCAAAGGCCCAGTAGGTTGGGTAATAGATACCCCTGTGTAGGTAAGGGTTATTCTGCCCGAAGGCAGGTCCGAACCTCCGCAGAGGTGTTCCTGAGCCGGAGTTTACGTGCGGTAGGGTGACCAGTTCCTTTCCGCTCCTCCATTCCCTTACCCCCATCAACAGCGCGTGGCAACCCATCCAACTCCTGACGACGGCCAATGTCGCTTAACTTCGGAGATACACGGGATCCGGTGTTTCTACACGGCTACGGCCGTTATACCCCTGGGTACAAATTTTAAATTGTAAATCGTCTCTACAGAGGCCAGATATTTACAAGATTTTTGATGTAATGTTGCCTTGAATAGGCTGTTAAAATTTGGTCAATGTTGGAGAGCATGTAAGCTCTTTTCTAAGTCGTCTGTAATAGTGAGGGGTGCCTCTCGAAGGCTAGAGACTGTAACTTTTGGAGCAAAGTGCTCTTGTATTGGAAGATTTCTCCTTGTCTATGTAAACTCTAATTGGCGGTATTGTAAAATTGGAAATCCGGGGCTTGAAGTCCAAACCTGTTAAATTGTCTAATCTGGGGTTGTCCAATTCTTGTTTTCAAGATTGCTGTTTGTACCTGTCACTTTATTCTTTCACCAAGTTAAAAGCTGTTAAGTTTTTTAAAAAGAAATATAACTTTTATTTAAAATTTTAAATTAATTTTTGGATATTCTAGTTGGACCCATTCTACACAGCAAGTTCTTTCACGTCTGCGATCCACCCAAACACGGCAACAAGTGAACCATGCTCTGCTAAGTGGTGGAAAGGAAAAGTTTTCGTAGTTTGCCATTACTCAGTACCAATGAATGCAATAGGGCAGACGAGGTTCTGTAGAACTGTGGATTTTGATAACATTAAAACTGGATCAATGGTCAGCTGAGTTTTTACCAGTGCACAGATATTTGTTTGCGAAACACGTGCCAAATCTGACTCATTATTTGATTAGGCGTTGCGCATCCTCGTATCAGTGATGTATTTGACTACAGCGTGGCGAACACGTAGTAAACATTTCTCGTCTGGAAGACAGGAGGTCGCATTCTATCGAGATAGCCTCGCGTCATACTCGTGGATGTTATTTTATTCCATTGTTATTCCCGTGTTTTACTATACTTCTAAACTGCAAGTTTTCTTCCAAAGTCTTAGATTTTGCAAGTCCAACCGTCGGTGCAACCTATAGGATACACCCTCACTTCGTACGTCGAACTGTTTTAGAACTAACCCTCACGTGATTTCGCAGAACTGAATTTGTTTAAACCTTTCTTATGTAACATCTAGGACGCAGAAGTGGCCATCATGTGATATTTTAACTTCGTACGTAAAACGGTTTCGGTGTAATTAATATTTTTATTTTTGGAGTTAGTTCCCATTTAAACCCCGTAAGGTTGGAAGGTTTAGAAACTTTTCTTAAATACAGTTTGGGACATACAAGAACAACTCTGGTATAATGAAAATGAAAATCCACAGCCTGTTTCCAGTCATTCGATCGAGTCAGGAATGAAATTAATGAAGCCTCCCTCTTGCGACGAGGATGGGAATTGTGCCGGCTGCCGAAGCCTGTCGCACTCCCCTGGGGCAATGATTAATGATTGACAGATGAAATGAAATTATATTGGAGAGTGTTGCTGGAATTAAAGATAACAGGGAAACTGTCCCGCCTCCGCTTTGTTTAGCACAAATCTCATGGACTGACCGGGATTTGAACCACGGAACACAGCGGTAGGCTCCTATAAAAACAACTATAATATCAAATTTAAAGTTTGTATGTCAAACGGTGTTTAATATGTTTTTCTTTTTAAACATTCATCCCCATTTACCCCTCAATGTTTTCATACCTTGTCTCATTAACATACAGGAAACAAGAGGGCAACCATTACGCGAAATTTCAACATTCTTGGGCAAACAGTTTCAGAGGAATTAAGATTTTGGTTCTTTGGGGGTTTAACCCCCCCCCCTGTTTTTCCCCTTATGGGCAAAATTTTGTCGAACTCTTCGTTAGTAAACAGCTAACACATGAGGGCAAACATGGTGTGTAATTTGAATTTGCTGCATTCGAAGGTTTAGGAGATACAGTGATCAGTCGGTGAGCCAGAGGGTTTTCGCCTTTTTCATATATACGTATATAAATAATAATAATAATAATAATAATAATAATAATAATAATAATAATAATTTTTTTGCTAGGGGCTTTACGTCGCACCGACACAGATAGGTCTTATGGCGACGATGGCATAGGCAAGGCCTAGGAGTTGGAAGGAAGCGGCCTTGGCCTTAATTAAGGTACAGCCCCAGCATTTGCCTGGTGTGAAAATGGGAAACCACGGAAAACCATCCTCAGGGCTGCCGATAGTGGGATTCGAACCTACTATCTCCCGGATGCAAGCTCACAGCCGCGCGCCCCTAACCACACGCCCAATTCACCCTGTTAATTAACATAATTAGTCTCTTGGCCTTGCAGCAGGCCTCCTGCTAGTTGGTATTCACCTGAAATAGGCGGTCACTCAGTAGTCCGACTCGTTGGTTGAATGGTCAGCGTACTGGCCTTCGATTCAGAGGGTCTCGGGTTCGATTCCGGGCCGGATCGAGGATTTTAATCGCTTCTGATTAATTCTTCTGGCTCGGGGACTGGGTGTATGTCCGTCCCAACACTCTCCTCATCATATTCAGACAACATACCACACTACCAACCACCACAGACACACGTAATAGTGATTACATCCCTTCATATAGGGTTGGCGTCAGTAAGGGCATCCGGCCGTAAAACAGGACCAAATTCACATGCGCTACGCAGTTAGCATCCGCAACCCCATACGTGTGGGGAAAGCGTTAGCAAAAGAAAGAGAAGATGACTAAGAAGAAGAAAAAGAAGGAGAAGAAGGCGGTCACTCCGTAATTTTGATTGATGTGTCTCACCTTTCACTTCACCACGCAAGCACCAGTCACTCCACCCAGCGATTTGAACATACGTCTGTTGAATATCACAACACGCAGCTATTCACTTGACTCGACTCCAGGCAAGTTCGATAACTCACACAATCAATTCGCGTGACTGCTCCACTCACTGAACTACTCAACACATATCGCAACACAACTCGACACCAATCACTAAACAACGACAACATTCCAACAACTACATTACCAACCCTGCCGCCTGCTTTTATATATCTGGTGATGAATGTCTAGTATCTTCGGGTTTCATCCAGAGTAGGAACGTTCTAGTTTCACCTTCCAAAATATCCATGGAGACACCAGACGAAAGGCACAATACAATGAGAGGCCATCACATGCCCTCAAGCCGGCTGGGAGCTTGCCGGTCAGACTCTCTCATTCCTCCCAGGAAATACCAAAGGGAGCTTCCAGAGGATGGCACCCATATGAGCACCTACCAATACATACATACTCATGCTCGCTGCACCTCAATTTAAGCTCTCAGGTATTAGCTTGCAGGCTCTGCCACTAAGCCCACCTTCGTTATAGGCCAAAGTGCACTGCTTACTACATTTCCACCCAGCTGAATCTCTCACTATCATTCCATATCTTTCAGTAAATGATCCATGTAAATGAACAATTACGGTGAAAGATTGCCGCACATCTAGCTACTGTTTCCAGTGGCGAAACGTGAGCTAAGTAGGAGGGTAGACAGATTATTTTTTATTTAACCTATTTTAATCATATTATACATGTGATTTGGTTTTCGACATATACATATCTGCATTCAGTATTATAATAATGTTCTTGTACGTACCACTAACTACTTTTTGAAGGTTTTCGGAGTATTCAGTATTATATTAATGGCTCTGAAACTAAAACAAACACTATAAGAACCTATAATACTACTTGCACTCCTTTTATTTTTAAATATAGACCAAACAGGCAGCGGGGAGATGTCAAATAACAGCATACATTTAGAATAAAACAATTGCAATATAATGAATTGTTATATAGATTTAATAAGAGAAATAGGAAATAAATATATTTTGGTACAACTCACCTTAAAAAATATTCTTGTAAATGAGTTCAATCCGACTGTTCTTCATCTCGGCAAATATGTCTATTACTCTCGTCTTGAAGTCAGGCGTCTTGCTAAGATGCCACAACAGTTACTTCTCTATAGCTAGAGTTCTTAAGTTAGACAGTCTCTGGTTGGTCATCGAATTCCTTAAATAGGTTTTAATTCGTTTCACGGCACTCACAGCGCGTCCATTAGAAACTGACGTTATCGGAATAGACAGCATCAATTTAAGAAATGTTGTTGTTTTCCTATTCACAACCTGCAGCTCATTATTAAGAATAGAAGCCAATAGTTGCTGGGGACAAATATACGGTATTTATCAGGATAAGAGTAAATGTTGATAAGTTCGTTCTTAAGTTTATCTACATGAAAAATCTTAGGGTACATGGCCATGACAGTTGGGGGAATTGTGAATGATAAATATTAAATTTAGTTTTATAAAGTAGTTTTACGAAACGAAGACTTTCGTAATTACCAAAACGTGTTTCTAACTGAAGCAACACTGAATCAAGAACCTCGTAGGCAACTCTTCTTTGACCCTGATTAGAATTCACGACATTTGAAGCAGAACATTCTTCTTCGATTTCTTTAATTACTTTTATCATTTCTGAGAGATCTGATGTTGGTAGTAACAACCTTCACCTCTTTAATGCAAACATTTACATCAGAAGACGTTTTCGACTGCAGAATGCTAAACAAAAAGTCGGCGTGGACAAAAATTCTAGAGAAGAGACTGAGGAGGAACGAAAAGCTGTGATTGTTCAATGTATTGTCTGTTCCTATTGCTGTCTGAATTGATTATGGATGCCAGCTGTCAGAATTTATTATATGATCCACTGCACTTTTTAACTCATAATAATAGTTTTTCACGGTCTTAGCAGCCCGAGAGTGATAATTCCAACGGTTAGGAGAAGGATGAGGAAGCTGAAAACCTTGCTCTCTCAGTAATTCTGCACGACGTCAAGAACGAGAGAAGAATGTGTGGAAGGCAGATAAATTGCATAATGTGAACAATTTCACCTCTTTTATAGTTTTCGCTGCATGAAGAAGAACCAGATTGAGTTGATGGCCATAACAGTGTACGAAGATGGCAAGAGGATAAGAATGTCTGAAAATTGCCTGGGCACCTCCTTTATGGCCAAACATTACTGTAGCTCCGTCATACGTCTGCCATACGAGTCTAGTATCATCAATGTTCCATTCTTTCAGAATTGAGATTATGGCATCAGCTAAACCCTTAGCAGACTTATCAGCAGACACGTCATAAAAGCCTAGAAACCGTTCTTCGACTTTTCCATTAACACAATACCTCACAAGTGTGATTTAACGGAAACATCTGTAGTTTCGTCAGCTTGGGCAGAAACTAATTGAGCTAATTCTATCTCCTTTCGAATACGTTCCTGACTGGCAACAATAACAGCCTTAATTAAATCATTTTGTATGTCACTAAAGTACCTTTGAAGACATATTCTGATTCTAAATGGTCTTTCATTAAATATTCCTCCGAAGCCAGAAAATCAAGAGTACCCAAGTAATTCCTTTTATAAATGAATATAAAAAAGAACATTCTCTTTCTCGATGACCCCTGAATGGCAATTCCTAAATACGTAAGTGACAAACAACGTCTACTAATCTGCTGACAATTTTCCTATCTTTCGAAACCATTTCATTGTGCTTAATGCCTTGTAGTCTCTGTCCCACAAAAACGGCATGGTCGATATGGCACCGTCCCATCATATGAAATTTCTTGGCGCACTTTACATGATTTTCAGATGCTGTGTGTTTTTAGCTTTTTTCTCGATTTTTATGGCGTTTACACCCGTTCTGCGCCAAGAATCTTGCCAGTTAAAGCCAAACATCGAACAATAAAAACACAATAACTTTTGTTCATGACTTTTACCAGTTCCACACAACCATTGATATTTATCACACCCGCTTTTCTTAAATTTTCGATAATGTGATAATGTTAGTTCAGACCGATTCTGTAACGTTTTTATCGTTACCTTTCGTTCCAACGAAAAGGAAGAAATACCACTGTTAAGTAAATACATAACTGAATCGACGTTAGGACTGAAATTCAGAAGCCATTATAGGCCTATCCTGAATGAACACAAACTGCCACACGAGAAAACAGAATTACACCTCATATTTTATCACCACTAATTATACACTATTCTTATATAATGTAAAATTAACACTTAGGCCTATCACTTATTATAATACACTAGCATACGATTACCCTGTTAGCCACCTTGCTTTCACGTCTCACACCACATTCGTAACTTTGAAAGTCTATAAATAAGAAACTGTTCCTTTCCGTTGTAATGCCGTAACTAATATTGGAGGGCAAGAAAATGCTTGTAGCCTACTTGAAAGGTGTTGATGCTATCATTTATAATATTATTTTGAGTTTGCTGTACTTCGTATTTGAATATTATTATATCATTACTTTATTTTTAAACGTGTCTTATAATAAAGTATATTCAAATTAATTACATTAAAAGTATGCCTGAGATGGTAGCCAATAAGAGGCTAAGAGCACCCTTATAACTGAGAATCAGATGAGAGCAAGAAGAGACGCTGGTAAGTCTGTCTACCGGGCGGAGAAATATCTCTATTGGAAAGTCATAGTTCCACAGTCAGCACTTATAGATAGCGTTATTGTTGCACTATCTGAAAGCTTTGAACATCAAAATACACAGAATGGACAGCATATACTTTCCTCTACGTGCTTCGTGGAACTGAAGCAAGCCCGAGTACTGTCGAAGTGAATCGAAAACAAGAAAAGCGGGAAATACAATAATCTAATGTATTTGGAATTAATTAATGTTCTAAAATTTTTTAAAATTAACTATACAATTTTTCGTTCACAAAATGTTAAGGGTACATGCGTATACCCTGTCTCCCCTGACGCTTCGCTCCTGCACAAAACAAACACACTGCACGTACATAAAAAAATTATAAACATTGAATTCGAGTAGTTGTAAATGTAAATAATGATCACATAACTTAATGTAAGAGTGCAATACTAGATACCTTTACTATAAGAAAGAACGTGTCAGAAAGATACGAATTTCAAGATGTTACCGAAATATCGTCTTCAGTGTTGAGATGAAGGGAAGGTACAGTAAGCGGAAGAAATGTGCATAGATTAGCCTCTTTGGTTGTACAGTACAGTACATGTATTCTATAAAACTAGAAGTTATGGCCTATAATTCCCAATAATCAAGCTTCTCAAGCAATACGACATCCCTCTGTAGACCGGATTACTGATTTATATTGTAAATACTAGCCTCCGTGGCTCAAGCGGCAGTGCGCCGGCCTCTCACCGCTGGATACCGTGGTTCAAATCTCGGTCACTCCATGTGAGTTTTGTGCTGGACAAAGCGGAGGCGGGACAGGTTTTTCTCCGGGTAATCCGGTTTTCCATGTCATCTTTCAATCCAGCAGCACTCTAATTCATGTCATTTCATCTGTCAGTCATTTAACAATGCCCCAGAGGCAGTCGGCACATTTCCTATCCTCGCCACTAGATAGGGGCTTCATTCATTCCATTTTACTCTGAATTGTGGGATTCGCAAACTTGAGGAAATACCAGGAGGTATGTTTACTGGCCATCCAGTTCCAGAAGGCCGGCCGGATAAAGCTGCCACTGGGCGGTTGCTGCTTATCTTGTCAGTAGAGTCTATAAAGATGACCCCCTGAGGCGCAGGACGCTCTTTAGTTTATCATCTTGGCACAAGTGAGCATGACCCGCGAATACAAGTGCCATGGAGAACGGCTTGTGAATGAGTGAGGAGTGTTGAGCCAGTGTCCCTCAAGAGTGCAATATCTAGGTTAATTCAAGTCAAAATAGCACCCAAACCGGATCAAGGTTATTGTTCTTTGGAAACGCCGATCACAGGACTGCTAGCACAGTTATGGTGAGTTACTATGACATAACAATTGCATGAAGGCTATGGGGAGAGCTTGTAAATAACATTCATCTTCTGTGCCTTGAGTAAAACTAACCTTTACGTCAATGTCACCGGTGCTAATATTAGCAAGTGGGACATTTCTCATTGACCTTGACGGACAAAGCATCGTTCGGAATGTGTATAACATGGACTGTTCATAAGCGGTATACAACGGATTTCCATCGCAGATTAATGCAACTCTGAGATTCCCACCTTCTGGTTTATCTTAAATAAAACACAATGTAGGACGTTGGTGACCTTGACAGTTAATGCCAGCTGAGCCACAGTACTAATGGACCAAAGTTTGCTTGGTGTAGGATGGTCAGGTCCTCGTCGAATTATTATTTACAACCACTTACAGCATGTTTATAACTGGAATTGCTGGTGTAAAGATAAGATGGATAGATAAACAGATAGATAGATAAATGTATTTATTGGCGTAGTTAAGGCCATTAGGCCTTCTCTTACACTAAACCAATTTGTACATAGAATCAAAGCAAAGATAAGCACTCTTAATTGTCGAAATAATGGATGATTTCTACGAATAATAATAATATATTTTACTGGGTTAATTGGTTCAAACAAAACTCCCGTGGCTTTGTTGCTCCGTGGCTCAGGCGGCAGCGCGTCGGCCTCTCACCGCTGGGTTCCGTGGTTCAAATCCCGGTCACTCCATGTGAGATTTGTGCTGGACAAAGCGGAGGCGGGACAGGTTTTTCTCCGGGTACTCCGGTTTTCTCTGTCATCTTTCATTTAGCATCACTCTCCACTATCATTTCATCTGTCAGCCATTAGTCATTGCCCCAGAGGAGTGCGACAGGCCTCGGCAGCCGCAAGATGGGGGCTTCATTCATTCCATCCCTGACCCGATCACTGACTGGAAAACAGGTTGTAGGTTTACAATTGGTTCAAACAGCAGAGCGCTGACCTTCTGTGACCAAGTTCGCGGATTCGATTCCGGCTCAGTTCTGTGATATTTGAAGGTGCTTAAAAGAGCCAACCTTGTGTCAGTGAATTTACAGGCACGTTGAAGAACTCCTATGTGCCAAAATTCCAGCACCTCGACGTCTCCGAGGACTTTAAAGTAGTGGGACCTAAAGCCAGTGAGATTATACTGACTGGAAGGTGATTGGGGATTTAAGTGAGACTATGGAGTGAGTATGTGGGAAACTGGCAGTGAGATTTCAGGATCCTTTTTTTTTTTTTTTTTTTTTTTGCTAGTTGCTTTACGTCGCAGCGACACAGATACGTCTTATAGCAACGATGGGATAGGAAAGGGCTAGAAAGTGGAAGGAAGCGGCCGTGGCCATAATTAAGGTACAGTCCCGGCATTTGCCTGATGTGAAAATGGGAAACCACGGAAAACCATCTTCAGGGCTGCCGACAGTGCGGCTCGAACCCACTATCTCCCGCTTACTGGATACTGTCCGTTCTGGACCTTAATGGGTGGGTAGGAGATAGGGATCTGCGCTCAGATGGCCTTCGCTTAAACCGCAGTGGTAGATATAAGTTAGGAAATTTGTTTAGAAAGATTATAGGGAGGTAAATTTCAGGGAAACGGGGTGGCCTAGGGAGCGGTGATAAGGGAACAGGGAACTGGAAGTTAAGTAGGGATTATATAAAAATGTTAGTGCTCAACTGTAGAGGTATTGTAAAGAAAGGAGTAGAATTTAATTTAATATATATATATATATACCTACCAGATATTGTAATATGAGTTGAATCATTGCTGAAATGTGATATAATAGGTGCAGAAATTTTCTCATGGAACTGGAGCGTGTATCGTAGAGATATGATAGGAATGGTAGGAAGGGGAGTATTCATTCTGGTGAAAGAAGAATTTGTAAGCTACGAAAAAGTTAAGATGACAAACATGAAATTCTAGGTGTAAGGCTCATCTCTAAAGATAATAGGCAACTTGATGCCTTTGGAGTGTACAGACCGGGAAAGGGTAGCGCTGACGCTCATTCAGAATTATCTGGTAAGTTCATTACCTATGTGGGAAACGACAAGGAAGGGAACGTGATTGTAGCGGGTGACCTCAATTTACCAGATGTCGATTGGGAAGGTAATGCAAACGACAGGAAGCATGAACAACAAATGGCAAATAAGTAAATATGGGAAGGGCATCTGATTCAGAAAGTGACGGAACCAACTAGAGGGAAGAATATTCTGGGCGTATTGCTGATAAAACCAGATGAGCTCTATAAAGAAAACGAAGTAAAAGATGGCATGAAGCTGTTTTTGTCGAAGTTAAAAATAAATGTGATAGAAAGGATGGTCTTAATAAAAGTGTGACTGTTACGCAGTACCATATGGCTGATAAAACAGGCATGAGGGAGTTTTAAAAAAGTAACAATGATCCGTAGAAAACGGCAAATAAAAATGTAAACAGACTCTGGGATGGGTTTAAAGCAATTTTTGAAGAATATGAACATAGGTTTGTACTTTTAAAGGTGATAAGGAATGATAAAGATATACTATATTATAACAGAGAAGTAAAAAGACTAAGAATGAGGTACAGGTTGGAAAGAAATAGAGTTAGAAATGGCTGTGGAAGTAGGTAGAAATTGAAGGAACTTAATAGGAAATTGAATCTTGCAAAGAAGTCCACTAAGAATAACATGATGGCAAGTGTAATTGGCGGTCATACAAATTTTAGTGAAAAATGGAAGAGGCAAAAACAGGTTCCAAGAAGGACATTCCAAGAATAATTAATGAACAAGGGGAGTGTGTATGCGAGGATCTTCAAAAGGCAGGAGTATTCAGTCAGCAGTATGCAAAGATTGTTGGTTACAAGGATAATGTCCAGATAGAGATGGAGACTAAGGCTAAAGAAGTATTAAAATTTACCTATGACAACAATGCTTGCACCCGGGAGATAGCGGGTTTGAACCCCACTGTCGGCAGCCCCAAAGATGATTTTCCGTGATTTCCCATTCCACACCAGGCAAATTCTGGGACTGTACCTTAATTAAGGCCACCGCCGTTTCTTTCCCACTCCTAGCCCTTTCCTATTCAATCGTCGCCGTAAGACCTATCTGTGTCAGTGCGACGTAAAACAGATCCCAAAAAGTAATTAAAAATACGTACTTTTCTCATACGTTTACCATTTTTCGATTAAAATGAGCGTCAAAATACACAAAAACTTTTTTCTTGAAAACTGTTAGAATTAGGAAGAAAGTGCACATAAACGTTTCTTCTAAGAACACTTCGTAGGCTCCATTTTAATAGGACTTTAGGCAGAGTAATCATTTTTAAGCATCGTAGGGTTCATTTTCCTCGACTTGAATCGCGTTGTCTTTCTCTGCATGACCCGCATAATAGACTGTGTACTAGTAAGTCAGCTATATGTTATTCCTTATCATACTCTAATTCCAATTGCACATGAAATTTAATCTACATGATTTAAGACGTTCAGACGAGATAGTTCCACAATCATCGGAAGAAAGGGTACCTGAATTCCTCGTATTTTTGCCACTTCCTTTGCGCAGTTTTAGCCACGTTGTTGTGTTGACAAGTGCAGTTTACATTAGCTAGTGAGGTACATATATCTATTGTGTGTATAGTTCCACAGTTCCCGCCCTTATTAAAGAACATCATGGTCTTCAGTAATTTATGTTTTACTGTCGTAAATTGCCATCATAAAACCGGAGGTTCCTCCAAAGAGTTCACCATTCCTAAGGGGAGTCGGAAACAACCAAAATTTAAAAAATTACATTTCCCAAATGTTACCTCATTCAATTATTTGGACTCTGCTGATTAAAATGGTATATAATTTATTTTAATACGACACATGGAAACATTTTAAATAAATATTTAAAAAATCAATTCACAAGTGTCAAATTTGGCAACTTAGACAGGTTTCTTTGGAAAATATAAATATGTGGAACCCCTTAATCTAGAAGTTTGTGGTTTTCACTGTTCTATTCCTGAATATTATTCGCAGCGATTTCCGGCACTGTCATAACAAACATTTCAATAGTTTCGATCAAACAGAGTTAGATTTTAGGCACTGTTGTGGGTAAATGTGCGAATGAACATTCTGTTTTACTAATCATATTCTGAAAAATGACTTTTTTCACACGTTTGACCCATTATCTCAGAAACTACACTGGATAGGCAGTTAATTGTTTGCAGGAAGTCACCTTGTATCATGATACAGCTACTGAACTACATAAAAGTACTTCACATATATAGTTCCTGATTTACATATATTTTTAATGAGATTTTTTATTAAAAACTTGGAACTTATTAAACAAATTCATAACTTTACAATCGTTTCCTCTAACCATTCCATCCTGGTTCAGTACTTATGGGAAGGGTGTAAATACAAGTAGTAAAAATATCAAAGCTCTAAACTTAACACTTCCTCAGATAACGGGACCTCTTTTCTGTCAAATTAACACTATCAAGATGGAGGTTCCTCCAAAGAGTTCACCATTCTTAAGGCATGCATTTGATCGTGTATTACTTCCAGATTAACTCATCCACCATTTCCGAACATTTTTCTGCCCCCTGTATAGGTTTAAGGCTCAAATATAGACAAAGGCGGATCCAGGATTCCCTAAACCGGCTAACTTACAAAAATAACACAAAATAAAAACGAGTAATTGGGACATTTTACTTCCGTAGTGATTACATTTCCCAACTTCATTTTAAGGAAGTTGTTATAGTATAGTAAACGCTAGTTAAGGTAATTTGATATTTATTTCACCATAAAATTCCAGTACATAATGTTTAAAATATTTTACTGGTTCATCAACTTTACTATGTAGAGTTAGGCCTACGTACTTCAATCAACATTTAACCAGTTATAAATATGCAAGGCCATTAAGCTGGCACTCTCCCATTGTACTTGTCGGTTTTTAGCACTTACGTAGAAACTTCTCTCTGTAGAGGCTGTTGTGAGTGGCAAGGTGGCAAACCTTCGTCGCAATAGTCTAATATTGGGAAAGAAATCTCCTTTAAGAGGTAATATATGCAAATTTCTTACCTATTTTCTTCTGGATGAGACGTTGTCCAATTATCTCTTCCCAATGATATTTTCGCTCTTAATTCAGCACTTTTTGCTGTGCAATCTGCATCATACATCTCTGATGCTTTTTGTTACGGAGTTATCCGTGGTACCGCCCGGTACACTTTTAATAATTTCATCTACTGAAAACTTAGAAAAATGACTGAGAACAAGCCCTCCTAAATGGGTCACTTTGTTAACAGTAGTAATCATGTCAACGCCACTAGAAGAAGCTTTTATCTACAAAATGTTGATAGGCCTATGTTTTATTTTCTGTTTCATTATTTTGTCTTTTCAAAAAAACGATAAAATTGTAACACTAGAAAATTTACATTTGCAATTTATTGCATAGAAAATAGTATACTTTCAGCTAAAATTTCAAGTATTATTTCTGAACTAAGAAGCATATTCCCTGTTAATATTAATGCACTGCATCCACAAGCTCATCGTAACTTGTGAAGCCCTGGATTCAGCGGTCGCTGCCAAATGAAACCTATTGTTGCCAGTCCTCCAGCCACTGCTTGGACGAGTTCGAGTTCAATACTGACTATCATACTACTATTCATTCCTAGCGAACTTTAGTGACACAGTCTACGCATTTAATGCAGGAACAAAACTGTTAGGTATAATATCATTCAACCAAAACAACTTTGTAAACTAAATTAAACAAGGAGGGAGGGAGGGGGCTAAAGCCCCCCTTAGCCCTCGCTGGATCCACCTCTGACTAAGGCTACTACATGGTCTCTAGTGCACTCATGTTTCCTAACGTTGTTTATTTCATCACAAGCACTTGATTATTACAAAGAAATTACTAGTCAACTTGCAACATATCTTCCGTTGCGTTATTATGCGCCAATATTTTTCTTCAATAAATTTATCGTAAAGTCGATCTTCCATTTTATTTCCACAAAGCGGGCCTTGTAAGAACTAAAAATACACAGAGAATCGAAGACGGAGGAAAAATCTCGGTGTACTATATCAGTGTTCAGAAGATATAAGCTAAAAGAATTAGTGTGACAGTACAGTAATGTGGCATGGAGGGAATAAAAGTAGGAAGAAAGGAAGGGAGGGGGAAAAAGAAAGAAAGGAAGGAAGGACGGAAGGAAGAAAGATAGATTGAAAGGTAGTTAGGTAGGTAGGAATGGAAGGAGGAAGGAAGGAAAAGAAAAAGGGGGAAGGGAGATAAGAAGAAGTAAGGATTTAAAGAAGAGAGGAAGGAAGTGACGGAAGAATGGAAATAAGGAGCAAAAACGGAAAGAAGAAATGAATGGAATCAGATTGGAAGGAAGGAAGGAAGGAAGGAAGGAAGGAATAGAAGAACAGAAGGAAAGAAGAAATGCAGGGAGGCAGAAAGGAAGGAACGAAAATAATCGCCAAAGACTTCAGTGAAGGGAGATATAAAGGAAGAAATACAGAAAGGCAGGAAGAAATACAACGAACCGCTGTGGGTGGATTTTGAATCATGAGAATACCTGTGATAAGTACCATCACGCGACGAACACTATGGGTCGACTTTACTTGCGATTAGTACCACTATGTGAGGAACACCCTGGGTCTGTAATTAGTTGTTTTTTTTATTGCTATTTGTTTTACGTCGTACTGACACAGATAGGTCTTATGGCGACGATGGGATAGGAAAGGCCTAGGAATGGGAAGGAAGTGGCCGTGGCCTTAATTAAGGTACAGCCCCAGCATTTGCCTGGTGTGAAAATGGGAAACAACGGAAAAGCATCTTCAGGGCTGCCGACAGTGGGTTTGGAACCCACTATCTCCCGGATGCAAGCTCAAAGCTGTGCGCTCCTAACCGCACGGCCAACTCGCGCGGTGTAATTAGTATAATTGGGGGAGGGGGGGTGAATCACTATGGGTTTAGAGCACCCGTGATTAGTACCGATATATCCGAAACACCATGTGTAACCCTCGTCTTCCACAATGTATTGTCCATGGAGGTTGATAATTACGCTGCATTCTTATTTATATTCTGAAGGACGGATAAATTAACCTGTTAAAATCTCTGCGACAACTAGTGAGTCATCCTCGCGCCATACATAAAGGATCAGTGAAAACGTGTAAGACCTTTAATGAAATCACACTTTCTCACAGAATGACGCATGAACTTGGACGATATTTATTTCAAGAGAAGAGAGCTATGCCTTGAATGTAAACAGAGTCACGCCGTTGACATTTAAAATTTCATACCCGTCAATAGATTCTCCTTATTAGGCCACGTAAAGGAAATTGAAACAGTAGCAGACAGAAACAACTTTCTCGCTCCAAATGCTAAGAGACACGGAGGGGTGTTTCTTCACCCGATAAGACATTTACTGACAAGAAATGTAGCGTCGGGTGATTGGCCTCCCATTTAGGAAGAAAATGAAGGTATCGGATAATGAAAAGACAAGATCATGAGAGGAGGGAAGTGAATGTTCCCCCGGGCGTTATACTGTCAGAAATGCCTAAAATAGTCTGGACAGGAATAATGAAGGAGAGTTTCTTATCAGTACGCCACGGATTTTTGTGTACGTCAAAGTGAGAAGCATGTACCAAAATGTAGTGAGTTAAGGGTTATTCTGCCCGAAGGCAGGTCCGAACCTCCGCAGAGGTGTTCCTGAGCCGGAGTTTACGTGCGGTAGGGTGGCAGGTTTCCTTTCCGCTCCTCCATTCCCTTACCTCCCACCAACAGCGCGTGGCAACCCATCCAACTTCTGACCACGCCCTATGTTGCTTAACTTCGGAGATCTCACGGGATCCGGTGTTTCAACACGGCTACGGCCGTTGGCGAAATGTAGTAAATAACAGTAAAATATGTAATTAAATATGTAGTATTCACGAAATACGTAATAGTATTACTGCGCTAAATTTACAAAAATATTCGTATATTCCCTTATATTCCCTTATGGCTATGATATGAGACAATAACATTGTTTTAAATATTTCCATGTTTTATGACAACGTCATTGTTGTTGCTTTACATAATTTATATTGTCGACTGTTTTCTAATTTTGACAGTAATAAATTGTCCGCCTCTGCGGTGTAGTGGTTAGCGTGATTAGCTGCCACCCCCGGAGGTCCGGGTTCGATTCCCGGCTCTGCCACGAAATTTAAAAAGTGGTACGAGGGCTGGAACGGGGTCCACTCAGCCTCGGGAGGTCAACTGAGTAGAGGTGGGTTCGATTCCCACCTCAGCCATCCTGGAAGTGGTTTTCCGTGGTTTCCCACTTCTCCTCCAGGCAAATGCCGGGATGGTACCTAACTTAAGGCCACGGCCGCTTCCTTCCCTCTTCCTTGCCTGTCCCATCCAATCGCCCCATCCCTCCACAAGGCCCCTGTTCAGCATAGCAGGTGAGGCCGCCTGGGCGAGGTTCTGGTCATTCTGCCCAGTTGTATCCCCCGACCCAAAGTCTGAAACTCCAGGACACTGCCCTTGAGGCGGTAGAGGTGGGATCCCTCGCTTAGTCCGAAGGAAAAACCGACCCTGGAGGATAAACAGATTAAGAAGAAGAAGAAGAAGAATAAATTATCAAATTAAAAGCATAATCGAAATAGCGTACTTCAAATATTTAAATATAATGCTATTCACTGTAAACCCCGGAATACACACAGAGTGGCCAAAAGTCATGGGACCGGGCGAGTTGGCCGTGCGTGTAGAGGCGCGCGGCTGTGAGCTTGCATCCGGGAGATAGTAGGTTCGAATCCCACTATCGGCAGCCCTGAAAATGGTTTTCCGTGGTTTCCCATTTTCACACCAGGCAAATGCTGGGGCTGTCCCTTAATTAAGGCCACGGCCGCTTCCTTCCAACTCCTAGGCCTTTCCTATCCCATCGTCGCCATAAGACCTATCTGTGTCGGTGCGACGTAAAGCCCCTAGCAAAAAAAAAAAAAAAAAAAGTCATGGGAAGACACTGAATGTGATGTTAATAACGAGTTGCTCCTCCGCGTGCCCTCAAAACGGCAGCAATAAGGCGAGGTGTTGGAATCGTCCTGGAGGGATCTGGACCCCACGCATCTTGCATTGCTATCCACAATTGGTCTTGTGTAGTTGGCGCGGGGTTCGTGGAGCGTACACCAGCATCCCATAAATCTTCAACTGGATTAAGATCGGGGGATCTGGAGGGCCAATCCATGCTCGTAACTTGACAGGAGTGCTCCAACAACCACCTGCGTGTCACCACAGAGCGGTGACATGGCGCATTGTCCTGTCGTACCATGGTAGGGTACTTTAGTGCCAGAAAGGGGTGCAGATGGTCTGGAAGAATGTCCACATAACGTGCACCTGTTAGCGCTCCCTGCAGCCGGATAATGGTGAATAATTGCGACCATGAGATCTCCGCCTGGACCAGAACTGAGCCACCTCCCGCCTGGGCACAACCTTGTTGACATGCAGAATCCATAGCTTCCTGAGGCATACGCCACACTCTCACGCGCCCATCAGCTCGATACAAGCGGAACCGTGATTCATCGAACAATACCACACGCCGCCACTGTTCCATGGTCCACTGCCGATGTTCGCGGGCCCGTGCACGCCGTTGAGCTCTGTGTCGATGCGTAAGCAAAGGGACACGAGCCGGTCGTCGGCTGGTGAAGTCTATGCGGTGTAGTTGCCGCTTTACAGTCCTGGTAGAAATGGGTTCCTGACTCCCAACTGGGCGGTAATTTGACTCACAATAGCCCGTCGAGCTCCCAGTACAGGTATGTTTCTGTGGAGGCGACGTGGATGTCCGTTTGTTAAACACCTGTGGTCTTCCCGTACGGCGATTTACGCGATATTGAAGATCCACCCTCGACGCTGTTGACCTCGGAATTGGCGTGTAATCTCCGCAATGCTATGGCCCATGCGCCGCGCGCCGATGATCATTCCACGTTCAAAGTAGGGTTGGGCAGACCGGAACATTCATTTGTTCCGCAACATTAGGAGCTCGAGGCGGAGTGTTTCGGTACAGAGTGCCGGGACACGGGACACAGGACTGTAACTGCGTCCTAGAGAGAACTTCGAGAGGCAACAGGACATGCTCCGCTTCAGCTGGAATGTGCCTGAACCGAACGTGCTGTGCCAAGACCGCACTAGATAGATTAGTTGGCCTTGGCTGTGTCTGCCTGTCGATACCGGCTGTGTGCCGCCCTGTGCTGGAGTGTCAACATTTTTTCATCCGGTTATATCTTTAATTCCAAAGCGATGGCCCATATTTTTCTTGGGCTTAAACGTTTCCTTAAAGTCCAAATTAATTTTTAACGTCAATCCCCGAGAAAGTGTTGAGGGAAATTTTCGAGATATTGAAGAAAGTAAATGGAAGTTGAGAGGGGAGGGATTCGAAGTGCAGAGAGCATAACAGCACGAAAGTACATCAATGTTTTCATCCAGTTATATTTTTAATTCCAAAGCGACGAGCCATATCTGCCATGGGCTTAAAAGTTTCCTTAAAGTCCAAATTAATTTTTAACGTCAATCCCTGAGAAAGTGTTGAGGGAAATTTTCGAGATATTAATTACTCACTAATTACTCACAATACAGGTCAATACATTCAACTGGTGAAAATATTCTTGAATTGGTTACTTTTAAACACCTGCACTGCCATTGTAACCGTGTTATGTGTATTTTATATTGACCGGAAAAATCTTAACCTAAAAGCAGCCTTTAAACGTGATTATTGCGCGCAAATTTCAGTGTTCCGACTGTTCGTTCACGTTCTCTGTAGCTTTATGCTGGACCATGGCCATAACTACACACAGGCACACACCACACAGCACGTTCCGTACAGGCACATTCCCAGTTCCCACTGGCGCGGAGCAAGTAATGTTGCCTCTCGAAGTTCTCTCTACACTGCGCAGTTACAGTCCCGCATCCCGTGCGCCCGCTGCACAGTTCAGCTAGTAGGCGAAGGGCAGTGCATAGCGGCGCTTCTGACGGGGCAGCGAGTCAGTGTCTGTGGCTTGCTTGAGAATGTTTCGGAACAATTGACACTCGGTGTTCTGGAACAGCGGAACATAACTGTGCACCGGTACAGTGTGCCGAAACAGGGACATGGTGCCCAACCCTAGTTCAAAGTCGGTTAACTCGCGACGTGTTGCCATCTTCACGACACTGGTGTCTGTGACAGTCTGCTCAGCAACACCGCAGTTAGCCGCAACGCTCAGGGGTCATATACGGCACATTTTCTAATGGGACACCCCTTCCCGTGACTTGGCCACTCACACAATGTATTGTTGTAGCTAATTTACTGTTGCCCTCAAGCTCTGAAAATGAAACGAATAAATGTTACTAAATAAAGTTAATATAGAATCTGTCTTTAAACCTATCTTAAGCAATACAGATAGTACGGTAACTTTTTTTATCGTGTTGCGCAGTGTGTCACCAAGTACTTATCTATATTTTCCATTGAGACGTTTTAGCGCTGATGCGATAAAATTCTCTTGTTGGCTGAGAAGGACTATTCACCATCGCAAGAAGTCACCGGTACATATTTTAAAAGATAAAACTAGCTGGATGAAATATCTTCCGGCGGCTCTTCTTATTCGCCACTAATGATCTTGCAAACAGATAAAGAGCTTGAATAACCTGGATTTCGTTTCAAGACTGCATGGAGTTTGTTAGAAACTCCGACCAATGAAAGGCAGCTAGCCCCCCGTATTCTGAGGAAGGATTCGTGCTGTTGTATGCAGTTGAGGCACTCAGGCCTACTGTATTTCACAGACAAAGGGTTAGAAATCCCAATATTAAAGGTATTTTAAAGCCAACTTTAGGAATTGAATGTGTTGGACAAAGTGGAGGCGGGACACATTTTTCTCCGGGTACTCCGGTTTTCCCTCTCATATTCCATTCCAGGAACGCTCTCCAATACCATTTAATTTCATCTGTCATTCATTAATCATTGGCCCAGAGGTGTGCGGCAGGCTTCGGCAGCCGGCACTATTCCTATCCTCTCCGCTAGATGGGGCTTCATTCATTCCATTCCTGGCCCGGTCAAATGACTGGAAAGAGGCTGTGCATTATCATTTTCATGAGATGAAATTCGCCAATTATTTTACTCCAGTCTGAAAATTAAACGAGCTGACAAAATTTTTAATTTTTTTGTAATAATTACCTAGATATGTACAAAAATGTATATAATATTTAAAAATATGTAATATTACTAAGAATATGTAAAATGAAACATAGGTTAATCATATCAGAACCACAATTCGCCAACATTGTTCATTTTTAGTTGTCTCCAAATAAAGGAATGAGAAATCGTCTCTGCAATGCCAAAACCGCGAATGTGACAATTCTCTTCCTATCCATTATTTCCCTCATGACTGGTCACGCCTCCCAGCTGCATATTGATATGCAGTCCATCAGAATAATTTTCGTTGAGTTCATTTTCCTATGCGCATGTATACTGGAAAATGCACCTTACTGAAACGTTCTGTGGGAATACATGTTTGCATTGCATATTTACCCATTCCTAGAGTATGATGTATTTAAGGTTAATTTTCCATTACACACGAGCATGGGAAAATAAACTTAACGAAAACAGTTTTGTGATTGGTGGAGCACTTGAATGTTATAGGTAGCAATTTCCTTCATTCTGTATCGCCTCGTTACTCGTTGGCTCCAATTCCCGACAGCTGTTCTGTGTTTCTTTGCTATTTATGGACCAGCCAGCTGAACGTCCTGCTTGCGTTGCGACATCTCTTGGCAGCTTGGACAGACAATTTGGAGCCACACTTCAAACGCTACACGAAGATAGGCGAATAACATATCCAGAGAATGATCAAATATGTATATTTTTAATTTATTTATTTGTTAGTGGCGAGGTTACAACTACATAACTATGTCTAATACAAGCCATCAAGGCATGCCGGGCTGCGTGGCTCAGGTGATAGAAGCCCAAGTTGTGGGTCTCATTTCGGTGGTTTCCCATTTTCACAGCAGGCAAATTTTGGGCCGTGCTTAATTAAGGCCACAGTCGCTTCTTTCCCAGTCCTAGCGCTGTCCTATCCTATCTTCGCCATAAGACCTGTCAGTGTGACTTGAAACCAATAGAAGAAAGTAAAAAAAAAAGAAAGAAAGAAAGAAAGAAAGAAAGAAAGAAAGAAAGAAAGAAAGAAAGAAAGAAAGAAAGAAAGAAATCTCCGTAAAAGTATTTAGTGGGACATAAACATTATTATTGCATTTATTATTATTATTATTATTATTATTATTATTATTATTATTATTATTATTATTATTATTATTATCATCATCATCATCTGTTTACCCTCCAGGTTCGGTTTTTCCCTCGGACTTAGCGAGGGATCCCACCTCTACCGCCTCAAGGGCAGTGTCCTGGAGCTTCAGACTCTTGGTCGGGGGATACAACTGGGGAGTATGACCAGTACCTCGCCCAGGCGGCCTCACCTGCTATGCTGAACAGGGGCCTTGGGGAGGGATGGGAAGATTGGATGGGATAGGCAAGGAAGAGGGAAGGAAGCGGCCGTGGCCTTAAGTTAGGTACCATCCCGGCATTCGCCTGGAGGAGAAGTGGGAAACCACGGAAAACCACTTCCAGGATGGCTGAGGTGGGAATCGAAACTACCTCTACTCAGTTGACCTCCCGAGGATGAGTGGACCCCGTTCCAGCCCTCGTACCACTTTTCAAATTTCGTGGCAGAGCCGGGAATCGAACCCGGGCCTCCGGGGGTGGCAGCTAATCACGCTATTATTATTATTATTATTATTATTATTATTATTATTATTATTATTATTATTATTATTATTACTTCTATTTCTTCATTCATTTCATCCTCTTTGGGGTACGTTGAATCAATTATTTATCTGTGAGTTGTTCTTTTCTTAGTGCTAGTATTTCTTCATTCCTTCTAAACTTTTTTTCATCTCGTCTGCCGAGATAATAGCTTTGCCGTTTAATGTAAATGTGCCTTAGAACCTTTATTTTCGTCTTTGGTTATAACTTTACCTGTTCTATCCAATAGTGAATTTTCTGCAATTTTTATTTCTACTAGGTCTTTTTCAGTTTTTTAAAAACAGTTGGGTTTTGTTTTGCGGTTACGGAAGGTCAAAGATTTCTTTTTCGCGTAGTATCTGAGAGTTTTTCAATTTTCTTGTAGAGTGTTGTATTCTTGATGTATCTTATTATCCTGAAATTTTAGTTCTATGATCTTGTTCCTTTCTTTTAGCTCGAGTTTCTCCATCTGGCCTTTGAAATCCATGTTTAGTGTTTTTGCTTTAATCACTGTTTTATAATGATTAATTTTGGGCCCCCATGGAAGAGATTTCTTGTTGTATGCATCTTTTGTTAGTTGGAAGGCCATTTCAAGTTTATTATTATTATTATTATTATTATTATTATTATTATTATTGTATTTTTCTTTTTTCTTTTATCTTGGCCAGCTGTGGACTACGTGAAATAACGTCATGATTTTTCTTCCACCCCTTGCAATCTTGTGTTTCCTGTGTTTCCTGTATTTCTTCATTTTTTCACTATGTTCCATCCTCCTTTCACCGTTTCTTTGTTTCTTCTCTTTCTCCTGGAACCGTCCTACCTACTTAATCCTTTATCTGAAAATGACTCTATCTAATATCTCGTTTCTGATTACGCCCCGCTCAGACATATCCTGTTCAACTTCGGTGAACCATCGAATTTGTGTTTTGGGATTTTTTTTTATCGAAATGCTCAAATGTTCTCTTCGTTAGCTTCTTTGGATTCATCCGGGCCAAATGGCTATAAAAAGCAATCCTCATCTTTCTGATACTATTTGAAAGCTGTTCATTTATCAAATAAAGGTCTTAATTGTTTTTTTTCTTTTTTTTGCTAGTTGCTTTACGTCGCACCGACACAGATAGGTCTTATGGCGACGATGGGGCAGGGAAAGGCTAGGAGTTGGAAGGAAGCGGCCGTGGCCATAATTAAGGTACAGCCCCAGCATTTGCCTGTGTGAAAATGGGAAACGACGGAAAACCACCTTCAGGGCTGCCGACAGTGGGGTTCGAACCTACTATCTCCCGAATACTGGATACTGGCCGCACTTAAGCGACTGCAGCTATCGAGCTCGGTCTTAATTGTTCATTTTCCTCTATTTAATTTCATTTTTCTTTGGACCAAGAATTTTTCTTAGTAATTTCCTTCGTTTTTTCTTCTTCTTAATTAAGGCGTGAGGCGTAGTGGTGTAGCTACTCACAAATGCGGTGGCGGTTCGATTTTTGACAGTCGAGACCTCATGGTTCCACTTAACAGAGGAGGTTCCCTGGCTGTGATCATGGTATCGTAAAGTTCCAAGCTTGCTTGCCTATTAGGCCTCTGGAAGAGTGGAAGGCACTATTACTAACGCGACACTCTCCAATAATACTACGTATACTCAACGGCAACAACAATTGTTCCGACACTTTACCATGTCGACAACATCCTGCCTGGGAATCGTACTCACGTCATTGCGGGTGGATTTATAAAAGAAAAACAATGTTAATGATTTACAGACTATAATACGAGTATATGAGTTCTAACCTAAAATGATGATAATAGTATTTTTTGTACTGGTTTAACGTCGCACTAAGACATCGAAGGCTTTTCGGCGGAAGGGATGGAAGCGGCTGTGGCCTTGATTAAGGTACAGCCGTAGCATTCGCCTGGTGTAAACATTAGAAACCACGCAAAACTATCTTCAGGACTGCCGTCGGTGGGATTCGAAAGCACTATATTTCGAATGCAAGCTCACACCTGCGCGATTCTAACCGCACGGCCAACTCGCTCTGCGATAATAGTAATACTGTTATTTTTTAAAAAGCTGCTTTACATCGCACCGACACAGATAGGTCTTATGGCGACGATGGGATAAGAAAAGGCTAGGAGTAGGAACGAAGCGGCCGTTGCCTCATTTAAGGTACAGCCCCACCATTTGCCTGGTGTGAAAATGAGAAATCTCGGGAAACCGTCTACAGGGCTGCTGGCAGTGGGGTTCGAGCCCACTAGCTCCCGAATGCAAGCTCATAGCTGCGCGCCTCTTACCGCACGGCAAACTCCCTCGGTATAATATTATTACTGGACTTGTGCGGTCAGTGGCGCGCTGCTATGAGCTTGCATTCGGAAGATAGTGGGTTCGAACCCCACTGTCGTCAGCCCTGAAGATGGATTTCCGTCATTTCCCATTTTCATACCAGGTAAATGCTGGGGCTGTACTTTAATTAAGGCCACGGCCGCTTCCTTCCCACTCCCAGCCCTATCCTGACCAATCGTCGCAATAATACCTATATGTGTCGGTGTGACGTAAAGCAACTTGTAAAAATAATGTAGAATGACCCAATCAGTACGTAAAAATACACATACACACACTTATACTTTACTGTGAATGACAGCACTATACTAATTACTGTAGCGGCTGTTCACAAATTCTCTGGTCCTCACAGTAGTTCTTCAACTGACTTGGTATTTACCTGGAACGGGCACTACTTCCGTAATCTTGCTTGACAGCTCTCAACTTTTACATGGCATGCACCACTGTCACTTCATCCAGTAGGTACACGCACACATATTCAAAAACAGTTGGGTTTATTATTATTATTATTATTATTATTATTATTATTATTATTATTATTATTATTATTATTATTATTTATGGCCTTCGTCCTTAGGACATTTGGCCATTAACAATGTACGACCGGGCGAGTTGGCCGTGCGCGTAGAGGCACGCGGCTGTGAGCTTGCATCCGAGAGATCGTGGGTTCGAGCCCCACTGTCGGCAGCCCTGAAAATGGTTTTCCGTGGTTTCCCATTTTCACACCAGGCTGTACCTTAATTAAGGCCACGGCAGCTTCCTTCCAATTCCTAGGCCTTTCCCATCCCATCGTAGCCATAAGACCTGTCTGTGTCGGTACGACGTAAAGCAAGTAGCAAAAAAAAAAAAAAAAAAAAAAAAAAGAAACAATGTACGATAATTAAGAAATTACAGCAAAAGAGAAAAACAATTGGATAACAAAGGTAAAATACATATAGAATGACAGAAAGGGCTTAGAAAAGGGCAGGAATATAATACCTCTGTGTTCAGTAGTTCTTTTCCACAGATCTCTCTATTCAACGTAAGTTTTCCTTCTGCTATTTACGTAAAAATCAATGCAGGGGAAGCATAATGAAAGCAATAAACCAGCGAGTGTGCCTTGTTTTACCAGACTGTCGACCAGGTTATTGTATTAAGTCCTGAATGTCATTTCACCCATGAATATGACACTCTTTCCGAGCGATTTCATGACGGGCGGTAATTCTAAAATTTCATAAATGTAGGCGTGTGTGCGTATGTTTCTTCGAGGGTGCCTCAATTTCCTGATAGCACTTTGAGAATCAGAAATGATAAGCGTCTTATGAAAATGTCTTGATTGTGAGTAATACGGTGCCTCCCGGATGTCAAGAATTTCAGCAGTGTAGATGGATGCTTCAGTGGGAATAGAAAAATGGCCACAAGATTGTTGACTACCACAACACACTCCGACTGTACACTTGGCTGGACTCCAGACAAGTCCGATAACTCGCGCAAACAAGTCACTTGACTGCTCTACACACTGAACACGTATCACCAACTACTAAACGACAACGGCAACTGTTAACACCACTCCAACAACAACTACTGCCAACACGGCATCACGACGACACTCCCTCAACACTCCAACACAGAACACTCTCCAACAATACTACGACACACTCAATGACTACAACTGCACTCATTGCTCTGTTCCAACAACACTCCTGTTCGCGGCGTGCCTGCTTTTGTATCCCTGCTGATGAAGCTCTAGAATGTTTGAAGAGCGGCCGGAATACAAAGATTCTAGCTTCGCCTTCCAGAAAATCATCGGGGACGATACGCACAATAAAGGGAGAGGCCGTCACATGCCCTCAGGCTGGGAGCTTGTCGGCCTGATTCACACATAATTTTCAGAATATTCGGAGCACGTAGAGCTGCTGCTGATGATGATAACATTAATAATAATAATAACAACAATCATCATCATCATTATCTTGCTTCTTCAGTTCTTTATTTCCCCGCCTTGGTGCGGTCAGGGATGTGATGTTTCTCAGATGTGGAGTTGGCCCAGTTTTATCGTCCTATGACCTTCCTGACAACAACCCTATAGATTCAACTATATTGTGTTTCTGTGATGCTTGACAGTCCGATGTGTTGTGTGTAAATGCAGATGTGCATGAAATCAAACACATGTAGATACCCAGGCACCATGTCTAAGAAGTTAACCGAATCGAATCCAGGTCCCTCTGAAACGAAGGCTCACCCGCTGAGACAAGAAGCAGGATAATAATAATAATAATAATAATAATAATAATAATAATAATAATAATAATAATAATAGGAACAGAAATATCTGGGATTGGGATCTCATTTGAAGATATCCAGGAGCGTGACCCACTTAAGAAAAACTGGAAGAACATCAGAGTTTTCAACCAAAGCCGAAGCTGAAAACTGGAAAGGCATGGACGAAAGAGCGAAAGGAGCAACATCGTTTACAAATGAAGGAATACTGGACCAACATTAAAGCTCAAAGGAAATAGTTGAAATTACGTGGTCCTTAGTTGGCCGAAACGAAACAATAATAATAATCATAATAATAATAATAATAATAATAATAATAATAATAATAATAATAATAATAATAATATAGGTTTCTTTTCCAATTAATAATTGGTGTCGGTACTAGATATGGATTTGACCTAGTTTTACGGACGGTGCCCTTTCTGACGCCAACCCTATGTAAACGGATGTATTGGGTGTTTCTGTGGCTATTGGGAGTGTGATCCGTTGCGTGTATATGAAGAGAAGTGTATTAAGACGAACACAAACATGCAGTTCCTGCACAGACGAACCAGGCACAGTTAAAATTCCTGGTTTGTCCTGGAATCGAACCCGGGACTCTCTGAACTGAAGGTATTCTCAGCCGAAGTTATACTCATGGGAATATTTGCTAGTTGTACTTCCCTTAAAGGTAATTGTCAACACCACCACCAACAACTTGGGTGCTATTATTTTGTACGTCGGCTTTCCATCCAAGCGATTACCACGTCAAATGTAGCTGAAATTTCGAGGTCTCAAGGGATCAGGTATTTGAAGACGACTTCACATCTGGCAATAACGTGTAAAAGGAGGGGAGTATTTACGTTCAGAGTTCAATACTTCGGTTCGTCGCTAGTCAGGATGCAGCCCACGAAGAACTCGGAGGGTGGGAGAAAAGTGAACAGTAACACGCCGAAGACAGATCGATTGTGCTTTCTTTGTTTAATGTTGATAACCCCTCGTTTGATATGCCTATGAGATACCACTCCTCTTGTCAGTGCACTACTGTGCTATGAGCCTGCTTGTGCACGTGAGTGAGAAGTCATGTTCATATCCTGCTTATGGCGCAGGGGAAGATGTCAAGAGTTATCATACTCTGATAAAGTAACATTTCTTATACTGTTTTAGTTCAACTAAATATTTTTATCTGCATTCTGACATAAAATAAAGATAAATGAAAAAACGCTGTCACGAGATATTACTAGGCTAAACCTAGAACATCTGTGAATGTGAAGAGTTGGATTAGTGCCAGGTCAAACTTGCAACCTGACTGAAGATGCACACAGAAGAAAGGTTCGAGGTATCTACATCCAAAGAGTCGTAGCTGCTGCTGTTGCGCGTAAAAAGATAGAATGATACTAATTTACAGTAATACCTCGTGCACTTACAGATGAAGTGTGCCTCAGCGTGAAAAACACATTATGGGGCGTGAACACGTATGTAATAACCTTTTAGAAGGATTTTCCTATGTATCGAACATCTTGCGACGTTTGGTTGGTTAGATTTTTTCTCTCTTTTTGCTAGTGGTTTACCGTCGAACTAACCCGTGTAGGTTTTCAGCAACGAGGGTTTAGGAAAGTGGACAATGGCCATAATTACGATATAGCCCCTGCATTTACCTTATGTGAAAGTGGGAAACCACGGAAAAGCATCTGGTGAGGTTGGAACCCACCATCACTCGAATGCATGCTTTCAGTTGCGCGTCCTATACCGCGCGATTGGCTGGAATTCATGCTTTTCACTGTCGATCTATTGAGAATAAGAATGAAACCGTAAGAAATTTCAAGTCGATTGAACACAATTATTTACAACAACATAAACTGGCGGTACCCAAGAGCTTCGCTACACCAATAAATAGCAGTAGGTTTAATATTTGGGTCCCTGTGCCAAAATTAATAAAGGACACCTTACACAGGTATTTTTCTTTTGCCAAATAATGGAAATATCAAATAATTCCTACCGGCACTTTACTATTCAGTGTTTATGTGACTATTTTAATCTCTAAAAATTCGAAAACATTAACAGATACATATCTACTACAATAAAGAAACCAGCAAAACTATCTAAAAAATGAAACAATCCAGTCAGCTTCGTTATTTTCTTGTTGCACTTGGAGATTTCTGAATTATGCATTTGTCTTTTACGTGTTTTAGCCGTCCCCGCGGTGTACGGGCAGCGTGCCTACCTCTTGGAAACCAAGAATAACGGCCGAGAGGATTCGTGCTGACCACACGACACCTCATAACCTGCATGTCTTCGGGTTGAGCCATGGCCCTTTCACACCAGGCAAATGTTGGAGTGTTCCCCTGCTTTTCCTTTCTTATCCGAGCTCCCCTGGTCAACCATTGTTCTTTTCCGACCATGATGGCATTCGGATTTCGCGGCCTGGTGAGTCTTTCCTTTCTCACGTCTTTCTTGGTGTTCTCATTATTTTGCCGATAACCTCATGCTTTCAAAGTGTAGAAATGCCGGACTGAGTAGCTCAGACGGTTGAAGCGCTGGCCTTCTGACCCAAACTTGGCAGGTTCGATCCTGGCTCAGTCCGGTAGTATTTGAAAGTGCTCAAATACGTCAGCCTCATGTCGGTAGATTTACTGGCACGTAAAAGAACTCATACGGAACTAAATTCCGGCACCTCGGCGTTTCCGAAAACCGTAAAAGTAGTTAATGGGACGTGAAGCAAATAACATTACGTTTAGACCTCATCCATATTTCATCTGATGAATGTTAAGAGGAGAGATTGTTAACTAGTTATATTTCGGCGCGACGTAAAGCCCCTAGCAAAATAAATAAATAAATAAATAAATAAATAAATAAATAAATAAATAAATAAATAAATAAATAAATAAATAAACTAGTTATACTTCACCTTAAAACAATAATCACCACCACCGGGCGAGTTGGCCGTGCGGTTAGCGGCACGCAGCTATGAGTTTGCATCCAGCAGATAGTGGGTTCAAACCCCAATGTCGGCAGTCCTGAAGATGGTTTTCCACGGTTTCCCATTTTCACACAGGCCTTAATTACTTCAGTTACCTCAATTAAGACCACGGCCGCTTCCTTCCCACTCCTAGCCGTTTCCTATCCCATTGTTACCAAATACTAGGGAAACTTGAATGAGAGATCTAGCGCTGAGTTTCTTAATTTTATCGCGTATATACAGAATGTGTCCCCAAAGATCTTTTACATGCCAGCATCGTATGGTATGGAGTGTCGAATGTACTCTTCATTGCTTTTCAAAAATCCGCATAACTCTGTCGGGTTTTAACTCGCAATCTTGGGATCCGGAGATTGACATTCTAGCACTGATCCGAAGACGAAACTAGATACTAAACCTATCTTACAGAACTGAAGAGTGAAGTAAAGCAAAGAATTGATGCCCTTTTACTTGTTTTAAAAGTTACTTTCTCTACTAAGCATTCTTTCTGTGTCAGGTAAGTCGTCTTACTGCGGCGTGGACAATGAACGAGTTCATATGAATCAGATAGGGTCATTGACAAGCTGTGGTGGTGGGTGGTTGTAATTGGGCCAAGTTGTAGCCTTCAAGTTGGAACGTACGCACGTGAACCCAATACCAGGAACCATGAGAGACGCATTGCTCTCGTTAAAACAGTGTCAAGGGGAATCGCTCCAGGCAACAACCACCGCTCCTCCCTCTGCTGTCACTGTGAGTGACGGAGAGCAGCTACTCCTTTCCTCTCCAAGAATTATCGCATTGCTCACGACATGACGCTAGTATTTTACCTGCAAATATTTAGTACTGCCTCCGTGACTCAGCGCGCCGACCTCTCACCGCTGGATTCCGTGGTTCAAATCCCGGTCACTCCATGTGAGATTTGTGCTGGACAAAACGGAGGCGGGAACTCGGTTTTCCCTGTCATCTCTCATTCCAGCAACACTCTCAAATATCATTTCATTTGTTAGTCATTAATCATTGCCCGAGAGGAGTGCGACAGGCTTCGGCAGCCGGCACAATTCTTTATCCTCGCCGCTAGATGGGGCTTCATTCGTTCCATTCCTGTCGGTCGAATGACTGGAAGCAGGCTGTGGACTTTTTTATATTCAGTACTCAATTGTTCTAGTTTTATTCAAAGTGCTTGGAGATGCTTTTAGATGTGTTCATTATTAGCTCTTACCCGCGGTTGCACCCGTGTTGACCAGATTTTGCGAATCCAAGCGATTGTGTCCTTTGAGATTCGTAAATAACCACTAACACAAAGGTGTACTGGTTTTAGCTATTGCAGTGAAATGGATTTGAAGAAGCCTTGACTGTTAGAGGTTACTGTTATTAATTATTTAAAGATTCGCCTTGTCAATACATTTTAAAGCTTACTAAATTTGCTAACACATCAAATACATAAATATATATTAAGTAAATGTTTCGAGAATCCATTAATATTCTCCTTCAGTTTATAGATTAAAATCACATGAACGTATTAGACCTTATTTTAAAAAATGTCCTAACACATAACTGGTTAAAAACAATACAATAAAACATATTACAAATTCAAATACGAATAACATTCATGTTATGTCCAATCTTGTTCTGTAAATATCGTGTGAGAATTCATGTACTGTATGAATATTAAGCTGATTTACAATTATCAAATGTGGTGTGGCATATGTATGACCATAAACCAAACACCCTTCATAGGTCTCATGTTCTTCTTGATGAAGTTGATACAGTATGAGTCTGCTTTTACCATCAACAATCATCAAGGCGCATCCAACGAAAAGAAATTTAGTCGTATTAGATATAATAAATAATAAGAGTGATTTAAATCAATACGGACCATTGGTGGCCATTATGGTCCAAATTGTAGATACTGTCTGAGGTTAGATGAAAACTTCTGAGTTGTAATATTTCCTATGCTGAATACTGTTATGAACACGCAGGTGTGTTTGTTTTAATTTGTTTATTTGTTACTCATGATGAATTGTCGTATTTATATAGAAGTTGGAACGGTATTATTTGCAGTTTATTAATATTAGCTTCTGTTCAATTCACTTTACGTCGCGCAGACACAGATAGGTCCTATGGCGACGAAGGGATAGGAAAGGGCTAGGATTGGGGAGGAACCGTCCATGGCCTTGATTAAATTACGTCCCCAGAATTTGCCTGGTACGAAAATGGAAAACTACGGAAAACCAGGGCTGCCGACAGCGGGGTTCGAACCCACTATTTCTCGAATGCAAGCTGACAGCTTCGTGACTCCAACCGCGCAGCCATTCACTCGGTGCTTTTATTTTCGTGTACACTTGCATCGGAATAGTAATTGCCAAATATTGATTTAAAACAGAGATTCGCAAAATAACTTAGTTCACGTGGCTAAACGTGTGGGGAAAATGTAGCTATTTAGTTCACGGCTTCGTGGTCTTGCGGACTTTTTCTGCACTTACATAGTTTGAGAATATCGTTAACGGTTTAGGCATCGTTAAGCCGAGCCTCAGGAATGCTCTCTCCGTACCTAGCGCAGGGTTAATATTGTTTTCAAATGTTAATACTGTCATTGTGAGCGACCTTTTAAAGATGTGAGGTCGCCTGGACATTTTTGTGGAACTTCTTATGCTCTACAATTCTTACACATGTAGTTTGTGGATATCTTTAACTGTTTAGGCAGCGTAAGCCGAGATAGTGTTCATGTGGCATCACTTTCTTCAAGTTGTTTCGCAGAAACCGTTACTGCTTGGTTTCCTCTCAATACTTAATACACGGGAATCCTCCTTGGGAGATCCTCTAGGCAACAGAGAAAACCACATAAATATTTGCCCAGAAACACTTGGAGACGCGTTGAGCAGTTGGAGCGGTTTTCTGTCTATATAAAGCGAAAAACTCGTTTCGGGAATTCGAACAGGAATTACTCTCCACTAGGATCATCAGCGGACGAAAATATGCCAAATCACTAAAGAACTTCAGTGAAAAAGGTGCAATCAAATATATAACTGAAATATTGGTTGCCAAACTAGTAACTTAAATAAATAATCGCATTCCCTAGTGCCCTTTCAAGTGAAATAAAGTATGTTAAAGGGTTAACTGAAATCCTGAACGTACACTCTGAGAAGTATTCGTGCACCCACCCCCACCTGGGATACCTACTATATGATATACAGTATATTCAGATTTTTCTTTTAGAATTGCCTTTACGTCGCACCGACACAGATAGGTCTTATGGCGACCATAGGATAGGAAAGGTCTAGGAATGGGAAGAAAACGGCCGTGGCCTTAATTAAGGTACAGCCTGATGTGAAAATGGGAAACTACGGAAAACCAGCTTCAGAGCTGTCGACAGTGGGGCTCGAACCATCTATCTCCCGGATGCAAGCTCAGAGCTGCGCGCCCCTAACCCTACGACCAACTCGTTCGGTACAGTATATTCAAGAAGATTATGACTTTCGCTTCGTACTGGACTCTGGAATGTTAAGGTATGCCAGTTGAATCAGACATCATCATGAGGAAGAGATCCGTAGCATTTGCGGGTTATCGCTTAACGCCAGTTCAACGGGGCAGTAAGTTCATTCACATTTTATTGAAGATAGCACATACAGAGAACAAAGAGAGAATGTGGACCCCCACCATTGGTCTGACTGATGTGCAATTCAAGGCCGAAAATCTACTCTGCCTTCTCATAGCATGTACAGTATATCACCAGTAGAATAGTCTACATTACAGTTCTATCTTCGTGTAAAAGGACATTTAAATATGTTTTTATAAAGTAGAAATCATCTGAGTTTGGTCCCCAAAATGCTAATAAGACTCATCACTGCTGCCAACTTGATTAGTTACTTATAGATATTAGCAGACATTACCAAAACAAACAGTATCTTAAAAGTGGTTTATTTTTTACTAAATCCAGCTGTCTTCCGCCATCTGGCGTCGATGGTTTGCAGAGAGCTCTTTCTTCGTTATAGATAACACCTTGACTCTTTCCAATGATATGTCCCATTTCTCTACAACTATGTACATGATATCCTTCTAAGTCCTATAACAGCCTCCACTTTGGTATCTTTCTTCAAAAATGATCTTTTGGGTAATCGTTTGACGCGCATTCTATTCAAGTGTCCAGACCATATCATTTGAGCTTGTTCCCCATGGTTTTGCAGAGGTTGTATATTTAATGTAATTATAACAGCTCAGTTCCTTAATCTCTTCTTACTTCGCTCATAACTCTTCTCAAGTATTTCATTCCTGTTTTTATAATCTTTATTGTACCGGGCGGTACACCTCCACGCCGCTAATTCAAATATTGCGCCAATTGAAACTTCTCTACTGGAGAAACTTGGAACTTTAACTACTGAACTAATTCCACGGTTATTCAGAAGATGTCACTGAGTGCTTTTTATTTGCCTTTTGTTTTTCAACGATTAAGAGGTGTGGGCAATCTCTAACAGATGTCTCTACCCAAAACTATGGTAACACACTCTGGTGCAATGGAATGAACTTTCTTGAAGAAATGTTGTATTCCTAAGTTTTATTTTTACTAAATTTTGTTCTGTGGTTTGTGGGTTGGCAATATAGATCCTTTCTTTCCGCCCGTTTTGAATGTAACCAATCAGGAATTTATGTAATTAATTTTCCACCAATAAGGTGTTTCTTCCTCGTCTTGTGTATTAGTTTTTGCTGTTATCCAATAAAAGCGAAAGGGTGTGTCTACTCATTCCTGAAAGGTCTCAAATGTTCCACGAGGGTATATAAACTGCTGATTTTCTTGTCTCGGTGCCACTTCAGTAACATCTAACTTAGTGTGTGTAGAAATGTAGCAGGGGGCGGGAAGCGCCTCTTTCTTCAAGCAGCAGTTCTTCTACAAGGTAATGGCCTGTTAACATCTTCATTTCTTGCTAGCTCAGCAGTTTAACTCTCGGGGAGGGTTCGAAACCTTTAGTATGTAACCTACCTTTTTAAAATGTAAATTCTTTTCTGTCTATGTAAAATCTATAAATTACTGTAAAGCGGGGATAGAGAGTGCTTAACCCTCTCGAACTCCCCTTCGTTTGGAAATTGAGGTGACTACGTTTTCATAACCATTTCTTCTCTTCCTTAAAATATTAAAGTTTCTCATACGGGTCACCTCCTTAGCTTGGGATTAGCCCCTGTGTTTCGGCCTAGAGCCACTTAGGTTTTGAAAGTGTATTTAGGAGCGCAAGTTCACGCCTCCAATCTCTTCTGTACTTTGTGCCAGTAACTTAACCTGATGTTTTGTTTTCTTCATGCGAAGGCCCCGTAGGTTGGGTATTAATTACCCCTGTTTCCTTGTGTGCCTTAAGGGCAGATAGAAATGAAGTTTGTTGTAGCCTTTGATAGGCTTGTAAAATTGAGAGCGGGTCTGCTCTTTTTCTTAACATTGTAATTAGGAGCAAGTGCTCCTCGTACTTAGGGGTTTTCTGCCCTTTAGCAATTGTGGTTGTGAGCTGAGAGCTCAGGAATTAAACTTGGGGCTCGAAGCCCAAATCTTGTAACGAACTGTAATTTGTTAATTTGTTGATCTGCTACTTGGTACCTGTTATACTCTGTTAATTGTTGATTTTGAAAAGAAAATATAACCTTTGTTAAAGTTTTAAATTAACTTTAATTTTGTAGTTGAGACCTATTCCAGCCCGCACCTTCTTTCACCTCTAACTAGCACGGATATCTCCGTAACATTTATTTTCATTTTCTGGTCAGTATCCATGAAGCAATTCCACACAGAAGTGCTAGGATATAATTCGAATTGTATACTGCATTTTTTGTCTTCTGGTTTATAGTAAAATAAAGTGCACTTGTGTTTGACAGCCTGATTACTATTTCTTATCCAATCTCCCCATTCACACTAATTTGTAACTTTTAGGTGCATGAAAATGCCTACTTGTTCTAATTTGGTCCCCAAGAGATTTATCATACTGGTTTCTTTAGATCTTTCTACCATACCTTTCTTAGTTTCTCCCTGATTTATAACTATTTACTAATTCTGAGTTCAGTGTTTCTAAATTTCTCTGTAGGTTCGCTAGTGACCTGGTAAGCAGTACAATGTCTTCTGCATATACTCATTCAGATATTTTAACTTGTTTCATTTTCCAATTGCTAATTAAGAATTTCTTTAAATTTTGGATTAGCTCCTTTGAATGTATTAGAATCAAGCAAGTAAATAAATAAAAATAAACAAAATAAATAAATCATGAAACTTAAGGTGTAGTAGTTTCCTTAAATTGTCGAATAAATTATGATATTCCTAACCAAGGCAGTTTTCAGCTTCACCAAAGAACATATGTATTGTGATTTGTAAAGTGGAAACCTTGCTTCTTTTATTTTAACATTTATATCATTTTAAACGTACTCTAGCGATGAGAGATAAATTTTAACTTGCAATTTTGAAAAGATGAACTTCGCAGGATACATCTACTCTTTCCTTTTCTTGATTGAATATTATTTTCTTAAATCAGCAGTTGTGTTTGGGCCTGTATTCAAGCTGACCACAATAACCAAACCTAAGGACCCTGTAGGGACACTAATAAGTCATACTAAATGAAAGTAGGGTGGTTAGTTTCTACGTCACTTCATTGTATACAACTCTGTTTACTAAAAAAATCAATCAACCTGGAGTGTATTGGTACATAATAATTATCTAGATTCAAAATAATAATTGTGATGTTCTATCTCAAACTGACCATAAAAGGTAAGACCTTATTTTTTTTTTTGCTATTTGCTTTACATGGTTCATGTTTGTGGGTTACTGTAGTCACGTCCTAGTTCGTGAACCATGGGCAACGGCTGAGTGGCCTAGTAAGTGGTCCTGAGAGTCGGGATACCAGTTGCTATGGAATGGGAGTGGGCATCTCGGACATATTCTGAGTCGTGGTCCTCCTTGTGCTCAGGCGGCTAGGACTATACAATTCACCGGTGGTCCATAACCCGTTAGAGGAGAGATCCTCACTTGGACTATGTGCAAGTAGGGCAGCATCCTGCTTCATGAATTTACCGAGCTCAGAACACTTTAAGCAAGCCTCGGACCTATGGGAGTAATGGAGTCCCACTCCCATTTGACAGGCGAGGGACTTCTTGGAAACAACTCGGCGAACGAAATGGAATTCGATGGGGAGCTATCAATATTAATGGGGCTTATGGAAGAAAGAAGGTACAACTGGCTGAGTCAGCAAAGAGGATGCATCTGGATGTGCTAGGAGTAAGTGATATTCGGGTAAGGGGAGATAACGATGAAGAGATAGGAGATTATAAAGTGTACTTGACGGGTGTTAGAAAGGGAAGGGCAGAGTCTGGGGTAGGGCTCTTTATCAGGAATACCATTGCACGCAACATAGTTTCTGTTAGGCAAGTAAATGAGCGAATGATGTGGGTAGATTTGTCAGTGGGAGGAATTAGGACAAGAATTGTGTCCGTGTATTCACCATGTGAGGGTGCAGATGAGGATGAAGTTGACAAGTTTTATGAAGCATTGAGTGACATCGTAGTCAGGGTCAACAGCAAGGATAGAATAGTGCTAATGGGCGATTTCAATGCGAGAGTTGGGAATAGAACTGAAGGATACGAAACGGTGATTGGTAAATGTGGGGAAGATATGGAAGCTAATGGGAATGGGAAGCGTTTGCTGGACTTCTGTGGTAGTATGGGTTTAGCTGTTACGAATACATTCTTCAAGCATAAGGCTATTCACCGCTACACATGGGAGGCTAGGGGTACCAGATCCATAATAGACCATATCTTACCGACTTCGAATTCAGGAAATCTGTTAGGAATGTACGAATTTTTCGCGGATTTTTCGATGATACAGACCACTCTCTGATCTGTAGTGAACTAAGTATCTCTAGGCCTAAGGTAGAGAAAGTGAAATCTGTCTGCAAACGAATAAGGGTAGAAAATCTCCAGGACGAGGAAATTAGACAGAAGTACATGGATATGATTAGTGAGAAGTTTCGAACAGTAGACAGTAAGCAGGTTCAGGATATAGAAAGTGAATGGGTGGCATACAGGGATGCTGTAATAGAAACAGCAAGGGAATACCTAGGAACAACTGTGTGTAAAGGTGGGAAAAGGCGAACATCTTGGTGGAATGATGAAGTGAGAGCAGCCTGTAAACATAAAAAGAAGGCTTATCAGAAATGGCTCCAAAGAAGGGCCGAGGCAGACAGGGATTTGTACGTAGATGTAAGAAACAGAGCAAAACAAATAGTTGTTGAATCCAAAAAGAAGTCATGGGAAGATTTTGGTAATAACCTGGAAAGGCTAGGTGAAGCAGCAGGAAAACCTTTCTGGACAGTAATAAAGAATCTTAGGAAGGGAGGGGAAAAAAATGAACAGTGTTTTGAGTAATTCAGGTGAACTCATAATAGATCCCAGGGAATCACTAGAGAGGTGGAGGGAATATTTTGAACATCTTCTCAATGTAAAAGGAAATCATCATGGTGGTGTTGCAAACAGCCAAGATCATGGGGAGGAGGAAAATGATGTTGGTGAAATTATGCTTGAGGAAGTGGAAAGGATAGTAAATAAACTCCATTGTCATAAGGCAGCAGGAATAGATGATATTAGACCTGAAATGGTGAAGTATAGTGGGAAGGCAGGGATGAAATGGCTTCATAGAGTAGTAAAATTAGCGTGGAGTGTTGGTAAGGTACCTTCAGATTGGACAAAAGCAGTAATTGCGCCTATCCATAAGCAAGGGAACAGAAGGATTGCAACAACTATCGAGGTATCTCATTGATTAGTATACCAGGCAAAGTATTCACTGGCATCTTGGAAGGGAGGGTGCGATCAGTCGCTGAGAGGAAGTTGGATGAAAACCAGTGTTGTTTCAGACCACAGAGAGGCTGTCAGGATCGGATTTTCAGTATGCGCCAGGTAATTAAAAAATGCCACGAGAGGAATAGGCAGTTGTGTTTATGTTTCGTAGATCTAGAGAAAGCATATGACAGGGTACCGAGGGAAAAGATGTTCGCTATACTGGGGGACTATGGAATTAAAGGTAGATTATTAAAATCAATCAAAGGCATTTATGTTAACAATTGGGCTTCGGTGAGAATTGATGGTAGAATGAGTTCTTGGTTCAGGGTACTTACAGGGGTTAGACAAGGCTGCAATCTTTCACCTTTGTTGTTCGTAGTTTACATGGATCATCTGCTTAAAGGTATAAAATGGCAGGGAGGGATTCAGTTAGGTGGAAATGTAGTAAGCAGTTTGGCCTATGCTGACGACTTGGTCTTAATGGCGGACTGTGCCGAAAGCCTGCAGTCTAATATACTGGAACTTGAAAATAGGTGCAATGAGTATGGTATGAAAATTAGCCTCTCGAAGACTAAATTGATGTCAGTAGGTAAGAAATTCAACAGAATTGAATGTCAGATTGGTGATACAAAGCTAGAGCAGGTCGATAATTTCATGTATTTAGGTTGTGTGTTCTCCCAGGATGGTAATATAGTAAGTGAGATTGAATCAAGGTGTAGTAAAGCTAATGCAGTGAGCTCGCAGTTGCGATCAGCAGTATTCTGTAAGAAGGAAGTCAGCTCCCAGACGAAACTATCTTTACATCGGTCTGTTTTCAGATCAACTTTGCTTTACGGGAGCGAAAGCTGGGTGGACTCAGGATATCTTATTCATCAGTTAGAAGTAACAGACATGAAAGTAGCAAGAATGATTGCTGGTACAAACAGGTGGGAACAATGGCAGGATGGTACTCGGAATGAGGAGATAAAGGCTAATTTAGGAATGAACTCGATGGATGAAGCTGTACGCATAAACCGGCTTCGGTGGTGGGGTCATGTGAGGCGAATGGAGGAGGATAGGTTACCTAGGAGAATAATGGACTCTGTTATGGAGGGTAAGAGAAGTAGAGGGAGACCAAGACGACGATGGTTAGACTCGGTTTCTAACGATTTAAAGATAAGAGGTATAGAACTAAATGAGGCCACAACACTAGTTGCAAATCGAGGATTGTGGCGACGTTTAGTAAATTCTCAGAGGCTTGCAGACTGAACGCTGAAAGGCATAACAGTCTATAATTTTAATGTATGTATGTATGTATGTATGTATGTATTTGATTTACGTCGCACCGACACAGATAGGTCTTATGCTGACGATGGGACAGGGAAGGGCTAGGAGTTGGAAGGAAGCGGCCGTGGCCTTAATTAAGGTACAGTTCCAGCATTTGCCTGGTGTGAAAATGGGAAACCACGGCAAACCATCTTCAGGGCTGCCGACAGTGGGGTTCGAACCTACTATCTCCCGAATACTGGATACTGGCCGCACTTAAGCGACTGCAGCTATTGAGCTCGTTAAAAGGTAGGACCTTAAGCAGAATGTAGCCTAGTAACGTATATATGAAACTACTCCCATTTAATTAAATACATAAATATGTTACATCACCTACCGTCACAGCATGGTTTTCTTCATTGATTTCTTGCAGGTAGAACAACCGCGTTTTGGAAAACAAAAAAAATTACGATACTGACAGTTTAAAGTAGAGCTATAACAACATACAAATTAAAATAAGAACCAAAAAATAAATACATGAAATTTCAATATTTAGAATACAGTATTTTATCAGTACGACTATCCGATAAAAGGAAATAATGACAATGAATTTCTAAAGAAACAAAAGGAGTTTTATACATAAGAAATAGATAATCCAGAATTCTGATACTTATTTATTCAGACTGTTTTGTTGAGTTTGTTTGTCAAAGGATTTTTTTTCATTATCTTGCACAATTACCTGTTACTCACCATTGTAAGAAAGAAAAGACCATTGTGCCACCCCATAGAAAAGTTATTTGTTAGTAAGGAAGTCTTAAATGAAACCTTTATACCCTATGTTCAAAATACTGTAGATGACATTCGCTGCAGTGGTTTGGTGCACCTTGTAAACGAACGAGTAGCGCCCTCCGAACATCGGAGATTTGACGCATCATCTTGATACTTTGTAGCACCTGCTGAGCGTACGAGATGTGACACTCCACTCTGATACTTTGTAGCACCTGCTGAACGTCCGAGATGTGACATATCACTCTGATACTTTGTAGCACCTGCTGAACGTCCGAGATGTGACACTTCACTCTGATACTTTGTAGCACCTGCTGAACGTCCGAGATGTGACATATCACTCTGATACTTTGTAGCACCTGCTGAACGTCCGAGATCTGCACATCACCTTGAAACTTTGTAGCATTTGTTGACGGTATTACATCATATAACACATAGGCTACATTTTGGTAGACAAAAACAGTGTGCAGGATAAATATCTGTAAAAACCTTCACGATTGTTTCAAGCAAATAATGAATAATTTTTTAAAATATAGGTGATAATATATATATGATGGGGATATTGGCTAACAGAGTAAATTAAACCCAGATGGTCAGTATAACTGTTTCACGTGACTCTTAGACAATCTGGCGATGGAAAAATCTGCTAAGTAACGGGCGGTGCAATTAAGAGTAATTAGCAGCGAACACGGGTTTCGAAGGCCTCGAAATAACTTCTATGACTCTTCTCATTAAAAGTAAGAAGCAGTTCGTTATCTAGCTATTAATTACTGCGATTCACTCGTTACACAACAATTTAAGAGAGGGACTGATGCTCAACTTGTAGGCATGGCAGGATTTCAAGGACTGTTATATAAAATTCACCCACTATCGACGCAGTTCTGTTGTCACGATTTGACTTCCTTGTACTCCAATGAGCTGGCCCCAGTTTCGACTCCCGGCCAAGCAGGAGTTTCTGACGTGGCTACGACTTATAAATGGGAATGCTAATTTCAAAAGTTGAGCGAGACGAAATTAGGGAAGATTTTAAAACATTATAGAATATAAACCGCGCACAGTAAAGTCAAGATGCATACATACATGTATAGGACAAGAGTTTACGTTCCGCCAAGAAGAACTGTTCTTGAAAGTATTGAAGTTCACGATGACTTCTACTTCTCAGGCGTTCAGTTCTGGCTGGCCAGTCCAGTCTATTTTAGGACTGCGTAGCGAAGACATGCATCAACCGATTTAAGTGAAATAAACGCCATTTTAACACGGATATGTTTTTGAGCTGGAGGTATATCTGGAATTAGCGTCAACAATTTAGCGTAAACAATTCTACGTGGACAGAAAACAGACACCGTGGTACGCAGGCAACCAGCGTTCATCATCTATCTATACTAAGTACCCGTCATCTTCTTCCTGCCCGACTCGTTGGCTGAATGGTCAGCGTACTGGCCTTCGGTTCAGAGGTCCCGGGTTCAATTCCAGGCCAGGTCGGGGATTTTAACCTTCATTGGTTAATTCCAGTGGCCCGGGGGCTGGGTGTTTGTGCTGTCCCCAACATCCCTGCAATTCACACACCACACATAACACTATCCTCCACCACAATAACACGCAGTTACCTACACATGGCAGATGCCGCCCACCCTCATAGGAGGATCTGCCTTACAAGGACTGCACTCGGCTGGAAATAGCCACACTAAATTATTATTATTATTATTATTATTATTATTATTATTATTATTATTATTATTATTATTATCTTCTTCCTCACGTTATTACTATGTTTCAGAACTCTACTACTACTACTAAGGCCGCCACTTTATGATATAAAAAATAAGGGACAGTTCATAAATACTTGAAAAATCAAACTTTAGATACCAATTATATTAGATTTTAATTAGTTTCATTAACAGAATACGATAATTATTTAAATTCATAAAAGTAACTAACACCCTCTTAACGGTACATACAGTACAATGCATCAGGTATGACAAAACATGCTTTAAGAAACATTATTAGAACTATCTTATTTTCTCAATCTGTACTTCACATTTGACATAGCTGACTTTAAATCTACCCTGTCTTAACTGCATCATGCCGTGCAATTCTCTACAAGACATGTTCATGGTCTCAGTAATTAGTACTGTAGTTGTACGACTCGCTGGCTGAATGGTCAGCGTACTGGCCTTCGGTTCAGAGGGTCCCGGTTTCGATTCCCGGCCGGGTCGGGGATTTTAACCTTAATTGGTTAATTCCAGTGGCTCGGAGGCTTGGGTGTTTGTGCTGTCCCCAACATTCCTGCAACTCACACACCACACATAACACTATCCTCCACCACACTAACACGCAGTTACCTACACATGGCAGATGCCGCCTACCCTCATCGGAGGGTGTGTCTTACAAGGGCTGCACCCGGCTAGAAATAGCCACACGAAATTAATTAATTAAAGTACTGTAGTTCACTTTTAATCGAATCTACTGAACACCTGTTTCTACTGCCTGACCACTGTCTTGTTAGACATTAAGGAGAAAATATGTTCAACGAATGCATTTGACCCAGGAACACTCATTAGAAAAGTCACAAGTTTTTCTACTTCTATTGGTTTCTGTTGTCCTTTATGACTGGTAAACACTGACAACCACTTGTTCGAGGCATCTTCTGTACACTCCAAAATATTGGCAGGAATGTTTCCAACAGGACAAAACTCTCCTCCACATCAATTATTTCAGTTAAATGGAGCGATTGACAACTTCACAATTTACGTAGATTTATTCTCAAACGGCTTGAACAATCACATTAGAAATTGGAATTGAAGTCGTACGGAAGTACGTGGCAGAAGACGAGGTATATAACCCAGCATGCTCAGCTTTACCAGCAAATGGCGAGACATCACGAGATTTCCTTCTGCTGAGGATCCAAAGAGAAAAAGAAATAATGGAGCTACTTTGAACTTTAATGGCGTTCAAATCAAATTCGGATTTTAAAACATTTAGAGACAAAAAAAAAAGACAAACGCTCGTTTTTACGGGACAGCAGTTCATAATACGGGACGCAAAATTTTCACCTCAAATACGGAATATCCCGTGCATTACGGGACAGGTGGCAACCTTAACTACTACTACAGTACTAGTACTGCTACTACTACTAATAATAATAATCATAATAAATGTTACATTCCTCCCCGAAGGGGGAGGCGGGCCTCTTAGACGGTGATGCAGTCTCTCAGACCGGGAGATTTGTATCGGAGAAAGAGATGTGTTGAGAAGGTGAGAGGGTAGGCGGCCGTGGCCTATACTAGGAACTGTCCCGGCATTCGCCTTAGTGCAGGAAAATGGAAAACCACGTAAAACCATTCTCAGGACAGCCGATGTTAGGGACCAGCTCCTCTCCGTCTCCCGAATACAGAGCCCTAGAGCCACGGTAGAGCCATGGTTACCTGTGAGCCGAAACCCACTTTGCATCCGCCGACGTTCCAAAACTCTCTGCCTTCTATACACATAGGTACAAATGGCACCGTGTTTTCAAACGAGTTTCCATTGTCTTTGACTGGCGTTTCGTCTAGGTCGTAGAAAAGCCCCTTACACACAGTAATGTCACCAAAAACAGTAGAATTATTCTCATAATACGTACCTTGCGAATATTTGTACCGAGCTCGATAGCTGCAGTCGCTTAAGTGCGGTCAGTATCCAGTATTCGGGAGATAGTGGGTTCGAACCCCACTGTCGGCAGCCCTGAAGATGGTTTTCCGTGGTTTCCCATTTTCACACCAGGCAAATGCTCGGGCTGTACCTTAATTAAGGCCACGGCCGCTTCCTTCCCAGTCCTAGCCCTTTCCTATCCCATCGTCGCCACAAGACCTATCTGTGTCGGTGCGACGTAAAGTCAATAGCAATAGCGAATATTTGTGGCCATAAAATTGCGTGCTAAATTTGCGACAATTTTATTGGAGGTAGATATTGATATGTGGGGCTATCTTGTGACATGGCATGGGAATGTTGTGTGCCGGATCACCTGCCATTTAATTAGGCGTAGATCATTATGCTACGAAGTTATTTAGACTTATCGGAACTCTTATCTCGCCTGTGGGTGAAGGGAAAGTATGTATCCACTGCATACATGGATATCTGGTGAAAACCTTTCTTCTTACAAATGCGGTGATGAAAGCCGTGAATCGCTCCTCTCGTGTAGAGGTGACATAGCTCAAAATTGGCTGCTTTCCATTCATCATTGTTTATGGCAGGAGTATTAAAGAATTCTGGATATATTTCTGCAGTTATCCGGAGTCGTTCGTCCAGGAACCTTTTGATAGCTGGGGTTAGTGTCAGATTATACGTTGTCATCAGGTCTTCTATTAATGAAGATGTTCCTCCTAGCTGGTATACAAGTCGATGTGGTGCAGAGTGCTCTTTTTATGTAGCCTATCTGACTTTAGTACTCTCTAAAGTTTTCAGATTTCTGTATGAAAAGTACGGCCATGTTATCTCAATTGCATACGACGCTATTGGTGCAACTTTCGGCTTGAATAATGGCATTGTTGTTCCTAATGAAAGGAATTTGAGACTTTGATTATCTATTGCAGCCTTTATCGTAGCCACTGTTCTATCTTCAGCGTGCCTTGTGAAAGTGAATCCAATGACTTGTAGTGTCACCCTTAAATATTTGGAAGATCTGACGATTTCAATTGCTTGGTTTCCGTAGGCAAATGTATCTGAATGGAAGAGACTCTACAGGGAGAAGAAGATGGCGCCCGGCTTATTACGAGTACAGCCATTGCCGACAGTGATTTCCCAGTAGACGTACGCACAATTTGATGTGAGTTCCATTGAACACTGCAATAATACGTCGTATTCACCATAAAATAAATTGCAGCCGCGTTCCGACACCGCCTACCCTATTTCTACCCAGATCTGAGGGCTAGTTCGACGTCCACTCAACCTATGTGAGAACAATTGAGAAACTATCTGGCAGCACCAGTCTAAAAAGCTAAGGATAACGGCCGAGAGAATTTGTTACACTGGTCACACATCAGCACGTAATCTAGAGGCCTTCGGGCTAAGCAGTGGTTTCCTGGTAGACCAAGGCTAATCGAAGCTGTAACGCCATAGGGTTAATGGGTCAAAGAATTTGTAACCCTTTGCTGGTTCTCAGTGTGCTTCCAAAACCTTTATTATTCTAACATGTGTGGTCTCTATTCCTTTTTCTCATATACCAATGAATATTTTGGAACCAACGTAGCAAAAATAGATATAAGACTAACGAGCTGGACATCAAGGTCGAAGTTGTCATTGTGGTTAAGATATGGCGAACTTGATGGCCATAACAAAAGTTTTATATAATAAACAACCCGCTCAATGTGGGACTGTGCATTATTCCTTTTGAAATGATTCGACTGGTTGAGAGGGAAGGATGCACCTTGCCTACGTTTGTATTTTGTTCCACGTAATCTAGAGGTCTTCGGGCTAAGCTGTGGTTTCTTGGTAGTCCAAGGCTGATCAAGGCTGTAACACCATAGGTTTCAGGGTTCGATCTGGTACTCTAATGGACCAAAGCATTTGTAACCCTTTTTTGGTTCTCAGAGAGCTCCCCAAACCTTTATTATTCTAGCATGTGTGGTCTCTCTGGATTTCTCTCATACATTAATGAGGAGCAAATACGGTAATATTAGTTATAAGACTGAGATTAACGAGCTGAACGTCTAGGTCGAAGTTGTCATGGTGGTTAAGATCTGGCAGACTTGACGGCCATAACAAAATTTTTATTATATAATAATCAACCCGCACAATATGGGACTGTACATTATTCTTTTTGAAATGATTCGACTGGTTGAGATGGACGGATGCACCTTGCCGTCAACTGTATTTTGTTCCATGAAAAATGTCTGAATATCTTCTGTGGAATTGATACAAGCCACTAAAAATATCCACCAGCATGCTGTCTTCCCGAAGTACATCGAGATGTCACCGTTTGTCCTGAATGAGACGCACACACAGCCCGTCATTTAACGTACGCAAGTGCAAACGGAGGACATCAGACGACATTTATGTCACTGATAACAGGTCCAGTTTCGATGTCCATCAGTGTCCGTAAACGATTTTGAGAAAGCGAAAGGTTCCCGTTGGTATTCAGTTTCACACGTGGGTATGCAGTCTGAGCGTCATGAATTCGTTACATTGTAGTGCCGCCAACTTGACGACTTTTTCTAAAACATACGAATTATTTTTCGTTAGTAGGATTCCCTAATGTTGTTCTGGGGACCTTAAGTGAGACCGTAAATCAAATATAATAATAATAATAATAATAATAATAATAATAATAATAATAATAATAATAATAATAATAATAATAATAATAATAATAATAATAATAATAATAATAATAATAACAATGCAGCAGACATCCGCAAAAGACTTCTGAAATTTTAGGGGCGCGTCTGCAGACTGCCGGCAAGTAGACTGACGCACAAGATTCTCACCTACATAGAACGTCTAAAAAATATTCCAGGGGTGCTGGAAGTGAAGAAGGATCTGGAAAAAGCCCAGATGAACTCAACTGACACCGCGGACAGAAACCTCTCTAGAAAAAAATATTAATGGATGGAAAGTGCAACCAGAGAACGAAATGAAAAAGAAGATCGGAGCAAAGTGGACAGAAGAACAAAAAAGGATTCACGGAGAAAGGATGAGAGCTGTTTGGCAGAATCGTTAGAGCTTTGCGTGATCCATTGGGTCCATACGCACATAATAATAATAATAATAATAATAATAATAATAATAATAATAATAATAATAATAATAATAGAAACGTAATCATATATCACTTTCGAGAAGTGTGAATGTCACAGGTTTCCGCGTAATAATATTTCTTATTAATATTAATATTAATACACCCTGATGAGGGTGGATGACGTCTGCCGTGGCATGACGATATAGTGGAGGGAGATGGTGTGTGATTTGCAGGAATTTCAGAGACAAAACAAGACCTTGGTGGGCTTTTTAATCCTTTCCCTCTTGACTGGCTATATTATGGTGTATGAGGTACCGCTGGTTTCGTCATGACGAAATCTAATCACAAACACAACTTTTCACGATTTCTGCTTGTACATCTTGGCAAAATCGACATATGAATTATTCTTCCCAATTTTAATTCGAACTTCCCAAACAAATATTTGATTTTTTGTGTGACCTTCCAAGAGTTCTACAGTATTTGGACTAACTCAATGAAATCAGGCGACATATATCCTATTAGATGTGAGAACTCAGAAAGGAAATTACAGAGGTCTAGTGGCACAATTTTAGGTTCTAGCTAACATTTCTTGATTTCTTTACGTGGTCCTAAACTTTTGACCGGTACTGTATGTCAAAAGGGGTGCAAGTGTTTCGCCTCCTAGCATTTTGTTCCTGGCCGATTTCTTAAACCTTTTCTTTTGTACACTAAGGCCATTTAGAACGGTCACTTATTGCCTTTGTTTAAGGTGTCATTATTTCATTAGACTGTCGTGCAGAAATGATAGTAAACACTCTTTTTGAAGTTATCTAATGTAAAATTTGGATAAGAAACATGTGCCTTGTCCGCCTCTGTGGTGTAGTGGTTAGTGTGATTAGATGCCACCCCCGGAGGACCGGGTTCGATTCCCGGCTCTGCCATGAAATTTGAAAAGTGGTACGAGGGCTGGAACGGGGTCCATTCAGCCTCGGGAGGTCAACTGAGTAGAGGTGGGTTCGATTCCCACCTCAGCCATCCTGGAAGTGGTTTTCCGTGGTTTCCCACTTCTCCTCCAGGCAAATGCCGGGATGGTACCTAACTTAAGGCCACGGTCACTTCCTTCCCTCTTTCTTGTCTATCCCTTCCACTCTTCCCATCCCCCCGCAAGGCCTCTGTTCAGCATAGCAGGTGAGGCCGCCTGGGTGAGACACTGGTCCTCCTCCCCAGAGTCTGAAGCTCCAAGACACTGCTCTTGAGGTGGTAGAGGTGGTATCCCTCGCTGAGTCCGAGGGAAAACTGACCCTGGAGGGTAAACATATAAAGAAGAAGAACAACTTGGCCTTTCAGAGGCCGGACTGTAGTAAATTTTGGAGCTCAGTTTCCTGAGGTGTAATTGAGTGGAGTAATTATGCTTTTTGATATAGTGTACCTTTAGAGCTACAACGTTCTTTCCATGTAAATTGTTGTGCCAATTATTTTCTTTGTTGTACCTGATAAGGACTTTTAGTCCTACCTTGTTATACGAGCTGACGAGCTCCTTAACTATTATTGTTGTTACTTATTGTTCTTTTAAGTTGTATTGCACCTTTCCCCTGTCCCAGATGGCCTAGCTCAGTGGACACGCTGCGTTGTGCGTCCGAAAAACACATATTTCTAACAAAAATATTATCATACAATATCGGGACAGGATCTAGAATACATATTCGTGAATGAGAACTCAGCAAGATAAAGGGGGTAAAAGCATGATTTATTCCGGCTAAAACATGAAGTTCAAGTTCAAACAAGTGTTATACCCCAATGAAAAGTCCAAATTATATACAACAAAGGAAATTTACAATGTAAAATTCGACTCTAAATGTCGTCCAAAGTATACGGGTTAAGAACCCGGGCATATAAAATTCAATGACTTCGGAAACGTGAAATATACCTATTTGTGACGGAGATCGAGATAGGTCGACTGTGATTAGCCAGAAGGCTGCGATTAAGAACCACCTTTTACATGAATACATAATGATCTATTCGAATATTGGCCTAGGAACGCTAATTCCGAGTTTGTCGGATATAAACATTTAAAAAAAGAACACTTTGTTTGGGACTGGTCCTAACTTAAAACCACCAAAAGAATACTGATTCTAAAACACGATATCCGGATCGTGGGCATAAGGCAGCTGTTTGGAAACCTCGCAATCCAACTACAGCCAACGGACTGTGGAACACTAATCAACACAAACAATTGACAACACTATCACACACACAAGACACATATAAACAATAAATACAAATAAACCACATGTAAGAAGGAAAGACATAAATGGTACCTGTTCATCATTGGATCGAGCAGGAATCGCTCTGAGGTTCTGCGGAATTTTCATTTTCGTGACAAACAAAGTCTCATTAGACGGGCTATTCTTCGCTACATTTTTCTCAAACAGGTCATCATCTGGTTGGCAAGGGAACAAACAATCATAACCATGGTCTGCGAGTATGAGGCTCTACCTAAGATGAATTTTTATGTTCAAGGTGCCACAAACCCGAGCCCGGGCTGGGAATTGAAGCCAGGACCACTTGGACCAAAGGCCCTTATGGTAACCAGTTAACTGGACTCTTTGAACTTTATTCTGGCGAGCGCAACATATAACTGTCTATGATAAAATACGGTACGTTGGACTGTCACCGTGTGATCATGTTAGCAGATGACCTACATTATTTTCCACGTCATATATCGAATATCTCACAGTAAATAACCGACACGTCGTACAATAAAACTTGTTAGTTGAATAGAATGGATACATAGTCGAAGATTCCTATCTCGCTCAATCAGAAGGCACGTCAACTCAACATATTACTCTTACGGGACATGCACGCAAAATCATCATCTCTATTAACCCAACTCTACTTTCGAAGACACATTTCAAATACCATCATCCCCTTCATTAAATAATTTCGAAGAATCATTCCCCGTGACACAATCATAATATCAAGGAATCATTACGGAATGCCCCGTACACATCATCTCATTTCAATGGCACATTATCGAAGATTTACTCCTATCTTCACGACGTATGTAGCTGTAATTTGCCTATTCAATATCACACTGACATAAAATATCCTAAGCTTCATTACTTTCTCACAGAAGATCGTCTCCCCTATTTTATATACATCCCTTTAACTATCTTATTCCGCGTAACTCCATTAAACTTGTTTATTTCTGGTGACTCTGCGAAGCATGTGTATCTGGCCATACTTGAAGATCACAATTAAATGCACGCACAACAGTCATCAAATAAAATCGCAAATTTATCTAGAACCTGTGATATGCAAAAATGATCACTAATTTTCCTATACAATTTTGGTGATACGTTTTAAATCTTAGACACGAATTCACGTCATTTCCTTTTGATGCTTTAATTCGATCATCCATTCAAATTAATTTTGAATCTGAAGAACATTAATTCTAAGATACTGTGTGTCACTAACCTTTCCCTCAGGAAGATAAAAATGATCCTACGGTTCTCTCAAGTCGCTCCTACCTGTTATAATAACATAATTTATTCAGTTGAGAACACAATATAATGGACGTACGAAAAGCCAGGGTGTGCACTTAACTTGAAGATGCTAGCTTCATCTCGACCCAAATGTTTGGACTATAGTCCCGAGTCCATCCTCCAGGCTCCAAGATGTCTCCTCATTCTTTAGCTGGACATCGTGATGATAATTTCCACTTCAGAATAATAAAACATATCTTCCAACATCGCCGAGATTTCCTGGAACTTAGAAGTATATTATTAGGCGAATGCCACACATGTTATACACCACACACAACTATTTTATTCCACACTAAGATTAACCCTAGACTGGTAACGTTAATTTTCTGTGCGTTATAGGTAATGAAAATCCACAGCCTGTTTCCAATCATTCGACAGGGTCAGGAATGGAATGAATGAAGCCCCTATCTAGCGACGAGGATAGGGATTGTGCCGGCTGTCGGAGCCTGTCGCACTCCTCTGGGGCAATGATTAATGAATGATAGATGAAATGAAATGATATTGTAGAGTGTTGCTGGAGTGAAATATGACAGGGAAAACCGGGGTACCCGGAGAAAAACCTGTCCCGCCTCCGCTTTGCTCAGCCTAAGCCACTGGTGAGTGCAGACGTATTGAGCGGAGGGTCCCTGGAGTGGGAGAAGGGAGTGTAGGTGCTGAGTGCAAGAAGGTAGTGAGGAGCTGGCGGACAATGATTGGTGTGGAGCAATACAGGGCGATCATAGGAAGATGGCAGGGAAGAAAGAAGAAGTGAAGACAAAAGGGTGTAAAATAGAAATGGAAACGAAAGGTGAATTAATGCTATCAGCGGTGGTGATTATGATAATGTTATGGATTGGGGGGGTAAAACTGAACCCAGGTCCGACTTCCAGCGGGAATATGAGCCGGGAAGACATGGAAGCAATCAGAAAAGTTGTAAAAGAGGTGGTTGTAGAAGTCTGCCCCTTTGAGCAAAAAATGAAGAGATGGTTCCGTCAAAGGGCAGAAGACACAGCATCGCAAGTAAGGAAAAATGCCGAAGAAGTTGCAACATTAAGAGAAAAAATAGGACGATTAGAAGAGGAGTCGCTGAAACTGAGAGCAGAAGTGGAAGCCAACACTCTAAATCGTAGAAAGAAATGCCTATTTATATATGGCGTGCCTGAGGAAAAGAGGTAGGATAAACTGCTTACAATTTATAAAGTAGTGGATCTAATTGAGGGGAAAATGAAAATCAATTTTAGTGAAGTGGACATAGATGATGTGCAGAGAGTTGGAAGAATTAGAGGCAACAGGCCTATCAAAGTACAACTATTTTCTACGTTGATGGCTGATATTGTGGTCGGCAATGCGGGTAGCATACAGAGTGAAAAAATATGGATCAAGAGGGACATAGGAACTGAAGCGGTTAGGAACCAAAAAGTTCTTAGAAAACATATGATACGAGCTAGACATCATGGGCTGAGAGCATTCATCAGAGGACAGGAACTAGTGGTGTCAAGCAGCCTCCGCTTTGTCCAGCACAAATCTCAGATGGAGTGACCGGGATTTGAACCATGGAACCCAGCGGTGAGAGGGTGGCGCGCTGCATCCTGAGCCACGGAGGCTCCATGTTATAGGTAATGATGAGAAAATTGTACACGTATTTCAGTTAGTGTTAATAAAATACATTTTATTGGAACATCTGCAATTTAATCATATTCAAGCGGTTCCTCATACTCTAAAAGTAAACAAATTAAAAATTAGAATTAATCAGTTACAATAATTGTAAAAAATGCGCATATTTCGCACATAGCTGAAAGTTTCTATGTCCTTTTTCAACACTCTGGATACTTTTTCTTTTGATGCTCACCACAAATTGGTTTGTTACATTCCAAACAATAGGTTTGGAGGGGATGTACATCCTAAAAGGACATCGACCTCTCGACCAGCTGCTTGTCAATGGTCACATATGAAGTTGGTTTGTAGAATTTCCTGAAGTTACTGATGAATTATTCTCATATTTCAAAAATAGGGGCCAGTCGAGTTTGCTGTTTGCGATCAGGGCGAGTATTTTTATCGTCAAATCGTAAACAATTTATCCGGACATTGTGGCCCGATAACTGTTGCCACTATTCGAACTGTCAAAGAGGATTTCGGTAGTTAAATGATTGTATTTTAATGCAGCAGATAATATAATAATAATTTCAAGCAATGCGTGCAATTCGGTGCACGTTACTTCCGCTAAATTTGCACTATTTGGAACTTCGTAATTTAGTCTTTGGCGAAGACTTTCTTCATTTGTGAGAAGCAATATTACTTGGATCATCTCATCCGAAAAATGTAACTTGAAGCATTCTTCTAGTTCGTTAGCAGACACAGCAATTGCAGAAGGACCAGGTCACATATGAACGATGCTCCTTGTGGGAACTTTTCCCTTAGAAATTTCACTGCACGTGTTCCACACAAAGCCATTCTTCCCAACAATTTGATTACTGTCCGAAATCCTAACAATATTCTGCTTTCCTCCGTTTTCATTGTCGTCATGTTGCTGTTCATTCCGTTTCCATTTCTCTCCTGGTACGTTTGAAATACTTCTTTTCTCTGAAATTGTTCCAGCAGATGGTTTTAAGGATGTAATCTCTTCACAAATTCGGTCTTCAAGATCGAAATCATCTGCATCGGGGATGAAATCTGGGTCAGCTTCGCTGTCATTCAGTCACTCCTGTTCTCATTCATTTTCTTCTTAAAGTAAATTATCTTCACCTAATCGTTTCTCACACAGGAGCCACACAGCATGGATTTCATCGGCTGTGCAAAAACTTTTCACAAATATAGCTTGACTCTTGTGGATCTTGTGGACCTGTTTGTCCAGAATGAGTTTGAAGATTTTCATCGTAGTGCTTAGCAGGCAGATTGGGCGGCCATTTGGTGGGACATTCCTTCCTTTGAAAGATGGGTTACCAGTCAGTCAGCGTTCGTCACCTTTTAATAATATGGTTGGTCATTGATGTTAACTAGTATACTTAATCCTATCCTTGGGAGCATCACAGCTTAGCCGGAATGGTTTTTTTTCTTTCTTTATTTGTTTCAAAGGAAACCTGACTTCGGCTAAATCAATTTGTTCGATGGGTCCTTCGTGGGCACTGGTGTCTGCTGAGATTGGTGTGTGGAGGAATTCCTCAGTCGAGATCTTTTTTGAAATAACTTCACCAGCTATATCTAACCCCTTTGCCATCTACCAGAAAATTGCTTATTTCGTCATCGATGCCGTTAAAAATGTTTGATGTCTTCCATCTGCTGATGTCTTCAATCAAATCAAATCAAATCAAATCAAATCAAATCAAATCAAATCAAATCAAATCAAATCAAATCAAATCAAATCAAATCAAATCAAATCAAATCAAATCAAATCAAATCAAATCAAATCAAATCAAATCAAATCAAATCAATCAATACTGATCTGCAGTTAGGGCAGTCGCCCAGGTGGCAGATTCCCTATCTGTTGCTTTCCTACCGGGCGAGTTGGCCGTGCGCGTAGAGGCGCGCGGCTGTGAGCTTGCATCCGGGAGATAGTAGGTTCGAATCCCACTATCGGCAGCCCTGAAGATGGTTTTCCGTGGTTTCCCATTTTCACACCAGGCAAATGCTGGGGCTGTACCTTAATTAAGGCCACGGCCGTTTCCTTCCAACTCCTAGGCCTTTCCTCTCCCATCGTCGCCATAAGACCTATCTGTGTCGGTGCGACGTAAAGCCCCTAGCAAAAAAAAAAGTTGCTTTCCTAGCCTTTTCCTAAATGATTTCAAAGAAATTGGAAATTTATTGAACATCTCCCTTGGTAAGTTATTCCAATACCTAACTCCCCTTCCTATAAATGAATATTCGCCCCAGTTTGTCCTCTTGAATTCCAACTTTATCTTCATATTGTGATCTTTCCTACTTTTATAAACGCCATTCAAACTTATTCGTCTACTAATGTCATTCCACGCCATCTCTCCGCTGACAGCTCGGAACATACCACTTAGTCGAGCAGCTCTTCTTCTTTCTCTCAATTCTTCCCAACCCAAACATTGCAACATTTTTGTAACGCTACTCTTTTGTCGGAAACCACTCAGAACAAATCGAGCTGCTTCTCTTTGGATTTTTTCCAGTTCTTGAATCAGGTAATCCTGGTGAGGGTCCCATACACTGGAACCATACTCTAGTTGGGGTGTTACCAGAGACTTATATGCCCTCGCCTTTACATCCTTACTACAACCCCTAAACACCCTCATAACCATGTGCAGAGATCTGTACCCTTTATTTACAATCCCATTTATGTGATTACCCCAATGAAGATCGTTCCTTATATTAACACCCAGCCATGGGCGCCCGCAAGGGGGGGCAAGGGGGGGCACTTGCCCCCCCCCTGGAATTCTAAAGATGTTGATGTTCAATTGTTTAATATCATACCAGATTATTTCATAAACTGAAATTACTGACAGTCATTTAGCATATGTTATAACTGGAAGTTTCTGTAAACAATTTAATGCTGCAGCCGTGATATTGGTTTTTATATTCAAGAAAATTGTTGATGTGCCCCCCTGAAAAAGATCCTGCGGGCGCCCATGCACCCAGCTACTTACAATGATCCCCAAAAGGAACTTTCACCCCATCAACGCAGTAATTAAAACTGAGAGGACTTTTCCTATTTGTAAAACTCACAACCTGACTTTTAACCCCATTTATCAACATACCATTGCCTGCTGTCCATTTCACAACATTTTCAAGGTCACGTTGCAGTTGCTCACAATCTTGTAACTTATTTATCACTCTGTAGAGAATAACATCATCCGCAAAAAGCCTTACCTCCGATTCCACTCCTTTACTCATATCATGATTTGACAAGTCGGCAAATATCGCGTTCTTGATCATGTGCGTCTTCTCATTATTTTCTATGTACCTAGCGTCCTTTCTCGCTGTCACATCTTCTTTGTCTCCCTGCAGAATGCCACCTGCTGCCCTTTATACCAGTTTTCCTAGACGATGCTTCTTTGGTTGTTGCGAGTAGATCTTTTTGTGGGACGTACATGCCAAAGAAGAGCATTCTTCTTCCATCAATGACGTTAATTATCTTCATCGAATGGTCATCTTACCGCTGGACTTCGGAGACATAACTGTCCACCAACACTGATAGAACAATGCGGACGCCATTTGTTGTCCTCTAAATACTACTGTTTATCAATTTATAATTTCACCCTATTCCAACGATTTCTTAACGCTCCATCGGATTTCTTGCATTGCATAGACGTCGATTCGTGTTTTCTCATGTTCCTTTTTAGTTTATTGTATCATCCACACTGTGACGACGAAAAATGTTAGGTGTAGTTGTCCATGCCACAGCACTACTAGTACTACTACTACTTATAATAATAATAATAATAATAATAATAATAATAATAATAATAATAATAATAATAATAATAATAATAGCAAAGTCATCTTCGTACAGGCGATGAAGGCCCTTGGAGTGGTGGAAGGTAAAGGCTTGCACTATTCGTAACCTCGGCACTTGATGGGGTAGACAGGTTAGCTCTACGCCCGGCCGCCTTTGCCCCCAGGAATTAACCTAGTACTCATGTCTGGTGTAGGCTGAGTGAACCTCGGGGCCATGTGCACCTCCGGAAGTGGAAATCTCGTTTCTTAAATTTTACGACTTCCTGACGGGGATTCGTACCCACGTCCTTCCGGGCGAACCGAGCACGCCTTTACCGCCTCGGCCAGGCAGCCCCTTAATAATAATAATAATAATAATAATAATAATAATAATAATAATAATAATAATAATAAAAATTTAATCGTGGACTGAGTGGTTCAGGCGATAGAGTACTGGCTTTCTGAGTCGAAGTTGGCGGTTCGATTCCGGCTCAGTTTAGTGAAAGTGTTCAAATACACCAGCCTCGTGTCGGTAAAGATAATCTCCAACCACACACTGGCGCTGCTGGCCCCAAAGAGCCTTTGATCTGCCAACCGACCGCTGCTAAGTCCGAAGGCCTATAGGTTATAAGGTTACGCGTGGTAAGCGCGACGAATCCTCTGGGTCGTTAGTTTTGCCTTCTAGACCGGAGCCGCTATCTCATCTTCAGATTGTTCTCGTTTGTAACCACCTAGGCTGAGTGACCCTCCAACCAGCCTTGAGGTGTAGGTGAAAATCCCTGTACTGGCTGGGAATCGCAACCCAGGCCTTCTGGTAAATGGCAGGCAAGTTACCTCTACACCGCGGGACTTGCTGTAAGTGTAAATATTGGAACGTAAAAGCACCATTATTATTATTATTATTATTATTATTATTATTATTATTATTATTATTATTATTAGAACGTAGCCGTGTTGAAACACCGGATCCCGTAAGATCTCCGAAGTTAAGCAACATTGGGCTTGGTCAAGATTTGGATGGGTTGTCACACGCTTTTGGGGGGGGGGGGGGGGGGGGAAGGGAATGGAGGAGCGGAAAGGAACTGGCTACCCTACCGTACGTAAACTCCGGCTCAGGCACACCTCTGCGGAGGTCTTCGGGCAGAATACACCCTTACCTTACTCAGTATGGTCCCGGCTGGCAACGTGGAAATCATTACGGTTGACACATTACCTCTGGAGTTCTACTCTCGCAAACTCGCGTAGTTCACTACATTCAGTGCTCTGAATCCCCTGTGGTTGAGGGTGATTGACTAAACGCGGTGACCGCAGGAGCTCTCAACTTAAGATCGTGTTTTGCTGACTACGGGCCCCAAGCAGAGTCTGGTATCACTTCCACTTGCGTCAGGCTCCTTGCTTCTTATACGACTTCCCTGGGTTAACTGTTGTTCTCTAATCTAGACGTTATAAGATTTGCGACGCTTAAGGAGCAATTCAGTTTCATGTTCTTCGGGCCATTCCATTTATCTTGCCGATACCTCTATCCTTCGACGGGTTAGACCTCTTCGTGTTTCTTTTTTGATTGGTGTTAAGCGGTAAAGGTTGACCAGTTTTACTTCCTCTTGAAACAACAATGACTACAACTCAACGCTCCGAACAATGAAATCGAGACTTGCACATTAGATGAATTAGAAGTTAGTAGAACATGAAGACTGCAGTTTTTAATTATCTTGGTCTGAGGTCGACCTGAGTGGAACCGTTGGCAGAGATTGGTAATATCAGGCACTTCATCCTCATGGTTACCAGTCACCTCCGGTGTCCCACAAGGCAGTAATATTGGTCCCTTGCTGTTTTCTTTGTTTATGGACGATCTGCCGTCCGAATTCAGCGAAACAGCGAATACCCTACTCTTTTCTGACGACTGCAAGATATTTAGGGAGATCAGGAATCCAGCAGATGCAGCTCTGCTGCAGTCCTCACTTATTGCCCTCTCTAACTGGTGCCGTACTTGGAAACTTATCCCCAATCCACAAAAATGCAGCCACATGACCATAACACTGCGTAAATCTCCTCTACCGACATCATATTACCTACTCGACAAGCTCATCACCGTAGTTACGCAACAGCGTGTGTAATATTCGATACAAAATTACAATTTAAAACCCACATAGAAACATATACAACCAAGGCTATGAAATTACTAGGCATTCTCTATCGCTTCACAGAAATTTCTCACCCCATTGCTCTTCGTCACTTCTTCCTCACGATCATTCAACCTCTCTTAAACTACTGCTCTCCGATTTGGACAACAGCCTCCCACTCCAATACTAAGCAGTTAGACAGAGCAGTGTCCTTCTTTGCTGCAATTGTAAGGAACAGAAACCTCAAGCTCAGAAATCTGTCTACGCAGCTGGTATTAATGGCAATTAATATGTCACCGCTGCACATTATGCGACAGGTAGCTGACCTGAGTTTCCTCCACGGGATCTTAAACGGGCATTACCGCTCGGAACATCTTGTCTCACTCTTCTCTCTCCGTGTTCCTTCCCGCTCCACCAGAACCAAAGACCTTCTCCACATTCCCCACACTCAGCACTCAATACTTCAACGATTTTTCCTAATCCGCCTCCCAACACTCTTTAACAATATTAATAGGAGACAAAAGCTTGATATAGCATCAAATAAAAGCATATTCGAGAGGGGTGTAAATAGTCTTAAAGATTAGTTGATGTGAAGGGACTATACCGTCATCTTGACCCACGATGACTTGGCTATGAACATGGACATTCTCATGGTTTTCGATTTGTACAGTTGTTATTAGTAGGCTGTGTACCTGAGCTTGTTATATTTTGTTATGTTTGTTATATTTTATTATGTAAGTTTACGTTTGTTAAATAGTCTGTTGACAGTGCAAGTGAAATTTGCTCAGTGTAGCTGTATCTTGTGCTTCGTGAATAAATAAATAAATAAATAAATAAATAAATAAATAAATAAATAAGCAATACCACTGGAACCCACCTTGCTGGACGGCAGTAGCTTTGAGAGGTCTGGCCTGGGGGCGAAGAGTACCTCGCATGCCGTAAGTGCTCAGGAATAGGTAGCATCACGCAGAACTGGAGTAGCAGAAAGGGTGAAGTACTGCGACGCAGAAGGGCACGGAAATCTATTGCATTATGAAGCTCCCAGGATAATCATTACGGCAGTAAAATTAAAAGAAGGATTCGAAATGAGGAAGTATTGACCAGGATGAGCAAAAAAAAAAAAAAAAATGTGTGTAGGACTGTTAAGATCAAGAAACCCTCCTACTTCGGCCATATCATGAGGATCCCGGAAAACTAACAGACTCCTGAAAATCATTGTACAAAGGAGGATCGAGGTGAAGAAAGGTCCTGTGAGACCCCACACGTGTTAGCCGGAGAACCTGAGATGGTGGTTCAAACAACCATACCGATATTTCGAGCAGTCAACAACAATAACAACAAGAACAACAAGAACAACAACAAGCGCGGCCAGTATTCGGAAGATAGTGGGTTCGAACCCGACTGTCGGCAGCCCTGATGATGGTTTTCCGTGGTTTCACATTTTCACACCAGGCAAATGCTGGGGCTGTACCTTAATTAAGGCCACGACCGCTTCCTTCCCATCGTCACTATAAGACCAATCTGTGTCATTGCGGCGTAAAACAAATTGTTAAAAAGGATCAGAAGAAGCAGAAGAAGAAGACTCTGTCCAGCAACACCAAAGGCAATTAACAACACCAGTCATTTAACTTACTACTGTGGTTTTCAGTTGATATTTACACTAGTCTGACACTTGTATCTCATTTAGGATAATTGGTGTTAACGATGCTTGTGTACGTGCTGATATTCACGTCTCGATAGCACTCTATTAGGAACCAATTTTACAACACGTGTTTAGACAAACACTTGATGGAAGTGCGATTAAACTCTCATTATTAACAAGCTTCTGAAGATGGGAGAAAGTTTATAGTAATGACTGACGGAAATGACAGGTTTTCCTCTTAGCTGAATAATATTATAGACCTACAATGATTTACCCAGCTGCATGACTCAAAGACATAGAGTTGAAACAAATACTGAAGGAAAATTTGTTAATCACCCTTCCACCTAACATTGCAGAATCTCGTTTTGCAGAGCTGGGTTCGATTCTAGCTCTGCTATGAATTTCATTCCAACGTTCCGATTTTGCTGCTGTCTAGCAACGAAAGCGGAATTCTACTTTATCAGATGACACTGAGTGAAGCACCAAAAACATTATCAACAAGAACGACATGGAGACCAAGACTTTTACCATCCTTCAAGTACTGACTACCTCAACCGGGATCTAACCCGCGAACTTAAAACCATGAGTCGGACACTCTACCACTGATCTACAGAGGCAGTTGGACTTTCCCTACCGAGCAAGTGGCTGTGCGGTTAGAGTCACGTAGCTATCAGCTTCCATTCGGGAGATAGTTGGTTCAAGGCCCACGTAAAAAGGGAGACTACTTTCTCTAACGTCACAGCAATCCTCACCCATTCTAACATGGATATGTTATAGGACTGGGGTGTATATCTTGAATTAGCCTTTGGATTTCTGTTATTTTTCTGGTTGTTTTTGTTTTACGTTGCAGCGACACAGATAGGTCTTATGGCAACGATGGGATAGGAAAGGGCTAGGAGCGTGAAGGAAGCGTCCGTGATCTTAAGTAAGGTACAGCCCTACAATTTGCCTGGTGTGAAAATAGGAAACCATGGAAACCATCTTCTGGGCTGCCGACAATGGGGTTCGAACCCCCTATCTTCCAAATGTAAGCTCACCGCTGCCCGCCCCTAACCGCGCGGCCACTCTCGGTGGAAGAACCTCACGGGGATCACTGTAAGTACGTAGGTGTTAATATAAGGAAAGATATTAATTGCGGTAATCGCATTAACGAGCTTATAAATAAAGATTATAGATCTTTTCAATGTATGGGACCCACATCACATTTGTTCTCGGTGACAGCCAACAGAAGAGTAGTGTGTGTTGCGGCAATGGTGCAAATTTTGGGTTGGGAAGATTCGGGAGTAAGGACAAGGAGACGAGATGCTCGACTAAGCGGGATGTTCCGAGCGGTCAGTGGAGAAATGGCGTGGAATGATATTAATAGAGGCCGGTCCCGTGGTGTAGGGGTAGCGTGCCTGCCTCATCCGGAGGTCCCAGGTTCGATTCCCGGCCAGGTCAGGGATTTTTACCTGGACCTGAGGGCTGGCTCAAGGTCCACTCAGCCTACGTGATTAGAATTGAGGAGCTATCTGACGGTGAGATAGCGGCTCCGGTCTAGAAAGCCAAAAATAACGGCCGAGAGGATTCGTCGTTCTGACCACACGACACCACGTAATCTGCAGACCTTCGGGCTGAGCGGCGGTCGCTTGGTATTAATAATGATATTAATACAGGAGTAAGCTTGAGTGAACTTTCTAGAGGTAAGAAAGGTCACAATATGAAGATAAACTTGGAATTCAAGAAGATACATTGGGAAGAGGAATTGGGAGTTGGAATAATTCTTAATGTTAATCTGCTTACCCTCCAGGGTTGGTTTTTCCCTCGGACAGCGAGGGATCCCACCTCTACCACCTCAAGGGCAGTGTCCTGGAGCTTCAGACTCTGGGTCGGTAGATACAACTGGGGAGGATGACCAGTACCTCGCCCAGGCGGCCTCACCTGCTATGCTGAACAGAGGCCTTGCGGGGGGATGGGAAATTTGGAAGGGATAGACAAGGAAGAGGGAAGGAAGTGGCCATGGCCTTAAGTTAGGTTCCATCCCGGCATTTGCCTGGAGGAGAAGTGGGAAACCACGGAAAACCACTTCCAGGATGGCTGAGGTGGGAATCGAACCCACCTCTACTCAGTTGACCTCCCGAGGCTGAGTTCACCCCGTTCCAGCTCTGGTACCACTTTTCAAATTTCGTAGCAGAGCCGGGAATCGAGCCCGGCCTCCGGGGGTGGCAGCTAATCACACTAACCACTACACCACAGAGGCGGCCTAGTTGGAATAATTTCTAAAGGGAAATGTTCGATAAATGTCCAAGTTCATTTAAGAGAAGACCAGGTAAACAACTAGTAAGGAATCTGCCACCTGGACGACATTCCTAAATACAGATCATTGATTGATTGAGCATTGTGAGATATATCTGTGAAGAGTTACTTTCCCTTTTACGAATATTGGACTGTAATAACTTAAATTGTTGAAATAGACTGTTAAGCACAAATACTGTCAATAATCAGGAAACATGCTTCAAGATAATAATTACGTTTTATTTAAGCGTATGGCTTTTAGCGCCGGGAGTTTCCGAGAACATGTTTAGCTCGCCAGTTCTGTAGCACCTCCGCCACCTACAACAGCCTCACCAAGAAAGTCCGTCTCTACTAAACCTCAACCTCAACCCCCTCCCACGCACCACTTAAACCGCACATAACAAACCATCCCCACCATAGAAATGATCAAAAAGCTCCTCTCTCTACTAACCAAGACCTTCCCATCCAGAAACACTGCATGCCCCAACAACCAGCAACGCATTCCATAAATAAGTCCCTCGACACCTCTCAACGAGCCCATCTAATGGCTAGTATCTTTCCAAGCACATTACGTCTCCTATTCCCAAGTCAAAACCAACGGCAGACGCTGCCACCACCACATTTCAATAACTCCATGTTCGCCACTCCTCTACCTTTCCTGAAATACTGGAAACTAAATACCAAAACAAAACCACAAGTCTACGCTCTAGGAGCCACACGTCAAGTTGGGATTAAGGACCCAATGAGGTCGGGAATCTCAATCAAATCCACAGCTGCCGCTCGAGGCTCAGGCTCTGTAGCTGCTTTTCGCGGTACACTCCCTGGAAGGGGTTTCATGTGGGTGTAATTGCACGGGATAGGAATGGAAGTGGCAGTTGCCTTGTGAAAGGTACCACTCCAGCATTTATCTGTAGTTGAAGTGAGGAAACCACCGAAACCTTTTCGAGGATGGCCGACGGGGGAATCTAGTCCCCTTTCTCCCGATTACAGAGCTAGTAACCATAACTGGCCGTACGGAACGCACTGAGCCAGCCTATTCAGTTTCAGGATTCATGAATTTCCATTTTAACTTTCCTCATCCTTCTGGGAAGGACGTTAGGGTAACCTACCTTACCAAACTTTAGTGCACATTAGAAGAGGGAAGTGAGTACAGAATATACTGCCATTCTCTGCGGTCTTTTTATGCGTAGTTATCAAGAAAGTATAAAATGTTGCCTCAAGGGAACAAGAAATGCAGCGGCCACTCTCGATGTGGCTGGCCTCTGGTTAGCCCATTACTGACCAGTATCCTGGATGGAAAAAATAACAAAGAAATCAGCAAGCGACAATTTGGAACAGTGGTAATAATAATAATTTCGTGTGGCTATTTCTAGCCGAGTGCAGCACTTGTAAGGCAGACCCTCCAATGAGGGTGGGCGGCATCTGCCATTTGTAGGTAACTGCGTGTTATTGTGGTGGAGGATAGTGTTATGCGTGGTGTGTGAGTTGCAGGGAGGTTGAGGACAACACAAACACCCAGCCCCCGGGCCATTGGAATTAACCAATGAAGGTTAAAATCCCAGACCCGGCCGGGAATCGAACCCGGGACCCTCTGAACCGAAGGGCAGTACGCTGACCGTTCAGCCAACGAGTCAGACGGAACAGTGGTGCTCTTAAAGGTCGGTAGTTTGGGCCCAGGGTGAAGCAGTTTAGAACGAGTCTTCTCTCCAATACAACTGCACTTTACACCGGCCTTGTTTGCGTTATCTTTGAACTCATTACTTTAAATTTATATTCTCGAGCATCGACCTCATTAGCTGCAGCTGTGACCTGATTGGGGCTTCATTCACTGCTGCTGTGGGGTTACTTCATCTCCCGCCTCTCCTATGTATTGCTACAGATGTCGCTACTATAATGCTAGTGCCATTGGGTCATCAGTTCACAGCGCTCCGTGCTACTTTACCCCGTGTTTACCTTTCCATTTCTACGAAACTTCGCTGTCTTAGATCCACTCTGATCTGTTTGTCAGAGGTGCTCATAGCTCGGAGCCCGTTGAGGCTAGCTCAGTGCGGCCGGGCTGCGGGCAGCTTACGTAGCAAGCATAGGTCACACTGAAGCGAGAGAGCGAACACACTTTGCAGGAAAGCGAGGGAGCATTGACGTTTGATTGTGATTATGAACCTCTCTTCCACTACTCAGCTAAGTGCTGATTGGGATACTTTATTTAAAATAAAACTCTATAATCGAAACAAAACAAAAACTGACCTTTTCAAGATATTCCGGCTTGATTTATACTTTATTTTCTTACATTTATTCATTCAAAGAAAACTGACTCGTTATAATTTTTGTGTTACAATCTACACAAGTAGAGGGTTTAAGCGTACAAAGTACGATTTACAATTCTTTGGATGGGAATGACAGTACTTCCATTTTTTAAAACAAGTAAAATTCCTGTTATTCATGAAGCAAAAAAGTAATATAATTACATAATGCAACAATGATTTTGCACAGTGTTGTAGTGTTGTATGACTTTCCCTGTTTACTGAATTTCTGAAAATAGTATTTAAAATTTAACAGGCGTCCGGTGATAATAGTTAGCTTCTAAATGGCGAGAGATTAACGTACAACAACAACAACAACAACAACAACAACGTAAATGTATCTACCAAATAGATATACAGTATGTCTTCAAATAAATAACTTCGTTGATTTGTTTAATTCCTGGTTGAGTGTTCCTGTATGATTGGATTGTTGGTGAGTTTATATGATAATTCAAACCCAAACAACCACAAGGGACAGCTTATCCATCTTATCTCCGTATTATATTAGAACTGTTTCTAAAGCACCTCTTAAGATGTAATAGTGTAAATTGTAATTAATTACGCACATTATAAAATATTTTAGGTTGTAGGCCTAACCCTTTATTGTATCCGGTCAAAATACATGAACTCCAATGAACATAAATAACTTATTCCTTACAATGTAAATTGAAAATGACGAGGATTTCTTCCCCCTTTCTTGAATTATTTTCTGCCTCCATTTTCAACTCGGGTATCGCCGCAGTGATCGAGAGTGACTGGGAGAACTTCGCCAACCTTCACGGCCTGTGACGTAGCCGCCAAACGTCACTGGCTGAATAGTGTACGCTGCGCTCATCGCCAGCCGGTGCGCTCACAGTGCTGGGCTCCCGCGGGACGAAATGCCCAGCGTGAGCACCTCTGTTCTAACCCTACTAGCCTCCCCACCCACCAACATTTGTTTGAAATATTAGCTGACAAAGTCTTCAATGACTCTGTCTGTCTCTTCTTCTCGTCAAATGGCAACAAAACCTTCACCTCTCTCTTACTCGATTCAGCATCTCTTCACCTGTGATCTGGTCCACCAATATCTCACCATAATTCTCCTGTAACATCGCATTTCAAAAGTTGTTATTCTCTCACTTTCTGTTCTTTCTTCTTTCTTTCTTTCTTTCTTTCCTTCTTTCTTTCTTTCTTTCTTTTTCTTTCTTTCTTTCTTTCTTTCTTTTTAATCCGTTTACCCTCCGGGATTGGTTTTTCCCTCGGACTCAGCGAGGGATCCCACCTCTACCGCCTTAAAGGCAGTATCCTCGAGCATGAGAATTTGGGTCGAGGATACAACTGGGAAGGAATACCTGTACCTCGCCCAGGCGGCCTCACCTGCTATGCTGAACAGGGGCCTTGTTGGGAGGATGGGAAGACTGGAAGGGATGGACAAGGAAATGGAAATGAAGCAACCTTGGCATTAAGTTAGGTACCATCCCGAAATTTGCCGGGAGGAGAAGTGGGAAACCACGGAAAACCACTTCGAGGATGGCTGACGTGGGAATGAAACCCCCACCCACTCAATTCAGTTGACCTCCCTAGGCTGAGTGACCCCATTCCAGTCACAGCCGCTTCCTTTCCCGTTCCTTGCTTATCCCTTCCAATCTTCCCATCCCTCACAAGGCCGCCTGGGATAGGTACTGATCATCCTCCCCAGTTTTATCCCCGACAAAATGTCTCTGACGCTCCAGGACACTGTTATTGAGGTGGTAGAGGTGGAATCCTTCGCTGAGTTCGAGAGAAAAACCAACCCTGGAGGATAAACGTATTATGAAAGAAAGAATGAAAGAAATAATAATAATAATAATAATAATAATAATAATAATAATAATAATAATAATAATAATAATAATAATAATAATAATAATAATAAAGTGGTGATGTTCTTGCATCCGCCTCCGTTTTGCACTTATTTCCAATATGTCGTGATGAGATTAGTTTCCACCTGAAGGGCCAATCCCATCGCGTCTCGTTATAGTGAAATCTGTTGTGGTATAAATTAGAGCTCTAATAAACTGGGTATGTATCGTACGCCTTCTCTTTGTTTGCGTTGTTTAGTCTTATTTTTACTCACTACCGCCTTAATAAACGGACAACCAGGAAAATAGCCGGCATGGGGACCCTTATAGTTGACGCTTCTGCTTGGGTACCTAGCAAGTAGTGTAGGATGGTGGTTGGCGCCATATTTGTTGCGTCTGAACAAATGCAAACGACAGAAATGAGGCCAGTGGAGGGTATAAGAAAAATTCTTAGCGGCGATGTTTGATAGCTTAAAGCAGCAATCGTAATCTTTTAGAATAGTCAGGACATAATGTACTGCACTACAGGGTCTAGCACGTCGAAGTTATTCGCGCCAGGTCGTGTGTAGAATTGTGAAGAAAGGTCTAATAATTAACACCACACACTTGCGCCTTTATTCCTACTGTATTTTTTCCCAATTAGCTGCGCCCGAGCGACGATCTCATCATTCTTTGCCTAGGTATTAGACTGTGGAAAGCTGAATGTGCAAATTTTCATTCATGATATTATGTATTAGGTTGCTGTATCAATTTAGAGCGATTTCTCACTGTGTGTTTGAACTATTTTCAAACATTTGAAATATAATGGAGATATAAACAAATCATCAACATGTGCTTATGCATTATCAATTTTTTTCCAATTCCAGGGAAGTTTTCTCTCTTTCAAGGTTGGTGAAATCTGCTGGTTTGGAGTTAAAGGAGTCGTCAAGGAAAGATCGAAGAGCATTTTGTTTATCAAAGGTGTTTACTTGGATATCTTCCGTTTAGTATAGAAAATGTGGAAATGTGCGGCTCAAGCTTGGAGGGACATCGATGAGTGTCGCAACGAAGCTTCTGGACATAACTGCTTTTGTGAAATAAGCTAAGTGCGGGCGTGCATTATCGTACTGCAGAAACACCCGAGTTCCCGGTCGTTTTCCTTGCATCGTAGCCGCAAGATGTACGTAGGCAATAAATGTCAGCACTGATGCTTACATTTCCTGAAATCAATTACCAGAACACAAAACCATAATTAACTTGTCTCATCTTCTGCGGATGTACAGCGGCTGTTGGATGGAGGCTTGCTTTTCTTGTTAGGGCTCAACCATCCCCCCCTTTTTAGATTGTTCACGTAAAAGCACCAGTTCTTCTTACCATTTAAAGTCCTGGACAGGAAAGATTGATTCTGTACATAAATTTAATATTAGCAGCGATATTTCATATGAGCAGTAGAGACTTTTCATTTTTTAAAACTAGAAAGCACTGTTGATTATGTATGAAGGGAAACAGATCCAATGTGTGTCCGTTTTCTTGTTGATACAAAAGAAGCTAATGGACTCTTTGGGATGTAAATTCTCAGCAACACCTGTCAGTGTCATAGGTCATGTGCCCATTTCCTCTTCCTCTTCTTTACACCAATATTTCTGTGCCATCTCGGGAACCTAAACCTTGAACTTCGCCCTCGTACATATAGTCTGCGGGAGACGTACAAGAGATAACACGTACGAACAGACCTTGGCTTATCGCCTGACATTCAGAAGCACTTACATAACGAAAGAAAAGTGTTGACCCTGCATCGTCAAAGGTCGGGAAAATTTATTTAAAGGGAACAACCACATTTTAGGGAAATAAGATTTATCAGAGAATAGTGAGAGAAAAAAGAATAGTCGATCTACGTGGCACAGTTGGTTAGTTGCTGGTAGTTCTTAAGATACTATGTTTGATATCGATGGCATTAGAGAATGCTTAAATGTGACGACTCCGTACCATTGGCCTCTGAAACTTCCTACAGGACAGAATTTCAACAGTCTTGAATCCAAAAACGAAAGAGTAATAATAAGGATACTACTACTACTACTACTACTACTACTACTACTACTACTACTACTACTACTACTACTACTACTACTACTACTACTACTATTACTAATATTAATAATAATAATAATAATAATAATAATAATAATAATAATAATAATAATAATAATAATAATAAATTTCGCCTTAATTCTAAGGTAAACCAGGGTGTCGGAATTTTGTCCCTTAGGAATTCATTAACTTGCCTGGAGGGCAGTGGGAGTGCTACGGATCGGTCGTATTTGAACACTTTCAAAAGCTACTTATCTCATACAGTGTCAACGACTGTATCGTGGTAAAAGAACAACTTACCTTCTCCCCCAATTGAGGTCGACTATTGTTATAAAATACATTTAAATTCAAATTACCAGAGGCTCATTGAAATCTTCTTAACAAATGTTGAACGTAACACAAATTGAAATTCCAGGTACATAAAAACAGCTAGATTTCAGAAAAGGGATATGTTATATAAGCGTATATTTTTATTGTTAAACTTAATCAGTTTACTGTCCAGAGTTGGTTTCTCCCGCAGGACTTAGCGAGGGATCCCACTCCTACCGCCTCAAGGGCAGTGTCCTGGAGCGACAGAGACATTTTTCGGGGATACAACTGTGGAAGAGGACCAGCACCTCACCCAAGCGGCTTTGTGAGGGATGGGAAGATTGGAAGGGATAAGCAAGGAACGGGGAAGGAAGTGGTCGTGGCCTTAAACTAGGTATCACCCGGGATTTGCCTCGAAGAGAAGTGGGAAAGCGCGGAAAACCTCTCCGAGGATGGCTGAGGCGAGAATCGAACTCTTTCTACTCAGTTTACCTCCCGAGGCTGAGTGAATCCCGTTCCAGCCCTCGTAGCACTTTTCAAATTTCGTGGCAGAGTAGAAAATGGAATCCAGACCTCCGGGGATGGCAGCTAATCACACTAACCACTACACCACAGAGGCGGACCATTATCAGCTTTTCCTAGATGTTAAACAGTTATACACTACTGTATATTCTACCCTTCAGTATGTATAGTCACTGAAAATAGGACTGAGCTCGTAGTATTGTATGCTCCTCGTATTTAATATTTTATCGGACTTGTGTTGTGTGTTTGAGTCATCAGTCCACAGACTGGTTTGATGCATCTCCATGCCACCCTATCCTGTGCTAACCTTTTCATTTCTACGTAATTACTGCATCCTACATCTGCTCTAATCTGCTTGTCATATTCATACCTTGGTCTACCCCTACCGTTCTTACCACCTACACTTCCTTCAAAAACCAACTGAACAAGTCCTGGGTGTCTTAAGATGTGTCCCATCATTCTATCTCTTCTTCTCGTCAAATTTAGCCAAATCGATCTCCTCTCGCCAATTCGATTCAGTATCTCTTCATTTGTGATTCGATCTATCCATCTCACCTTCAGCATTCTTCTGTAACACCACATTTCAAAAGCTTCTATTCTCTTTCTTTCTGAGCTAGTTATCATCCATGTTTCACTTCTATACAATGTCACACTCCACACGAAAGTCTTCAAAAACATCTTTAGAATTCTCATATCAATGTTTGAAGTGAGCAAATTTATTTTCTTAAGAAAGCTCTTCCTTGCTTGTGCTAGCCTGCATTTTATGTCCTCCTTACTTCTGCCATCGTCAGTTATTTTACTACTCAAGTAACAATATTCATCTACTTCTTTTAAGACTTCATTTCCTAGTTTAATATTTCCTGCATCACCTGTTAGTTTTAATTAATATCAAAATATAATTCTTCTCCCATGTAGACACAAACCCTGTGGAAATGAAATGGCGTATGGCTTTTAGTGCCGGGAGTGTCCGAGGACATGTTCGGCTCGCCAGGTGCAGGTCTTTTGATTTGACACCCGTAGGTGACCTGCGCGTCGTGATGAGGATGAAATGATGATGAAGACGACACATACACCCAGCCCTCGAGCCGTCGAAATTAACCAATGATGGTTAAAATTCCCGACCCTACCGGGAATCGAACCCGGGACCCCTGTGACCAAAGGCCAGCACGCTAACCATACAGCCATGGAGCCGGACAACCCTGTGGATAACCACAACGAACATTATATCATTAGGTTTAGTTGCTTCTGAGAAAATTGTGCCTGCGAGGAACTTGCACAATACCATCTTCTCATTCTTTTTTGACTCACTGTACAGTACATTAGTGCTTATTATTATTATTATTATTATTATTATTATTATTATTATTATTATTATTATTATTATTATTATTTTCCTTTGCCACAAATTTTTTTAATGAACATTAATTTGACTGACTTTCCCGGAGCGATTCACTCTTTGTTTAATAACCTGACAATGCATGGAATTCTTTCTCTTTCTATTTTCGCCATAGATTCACTATCGATATATTTGACTCTAATGTGAATCTATTTCCCTAGATGGGACTATGCTTCTTCCATCCTTTCTCCACACAACAAACATCAATGCTCGTCAACTCTTTGACCGTTACACTTGTAGATGCCTATTAACCACAACACCATACGTCTTACTTCTCTATTTCTAAGTCTTTCTCTTTATTTTAATCTTCTTTGCTACTTCGAAGAATTCTAGTAAAATTCTTTTGGTTTTGTATTGACATGATAGTCTCTTTTTAAAATTTACTTTTCATGACCACTGTGTGATAGGAAAGAGTCAGGAGTGGGAAGGAAGCAACTGTGGCCTTATTTAAGGCACGGTCCCAGCAATTGTCTGATGTGAAAATGGGAAACCATCATCAAGGTTGCCGACAGTGGGGTTCGAACCCACTATCCCCCGGAAGGAAAGCTCACAGCTGCGCGCCCCTAACCGCACGGCCAACTCGCTCAGTGATAGTCTGTTTCTGTACATCTTTCACTCTACTAGTCACTGTCTTCCTTAGCATCCCTTCTTCTTTTCTTTACGAATCTTTTTATCCCAGCTGCATGTCATTCCTAGCATCTTTTCTCCTTGTTTATCCTGTAGTTTTCGTGTAAATGTTCCATTCTATGTTGGTAAGTTAAATTTAGTATTTCACTTCCGTTCGATACTTCCATCATTATTTTTCAGAATTTCTTCGCTGCCGGGACAAAACCTCCTATGTGAAATATTTTAGCTTAGAACTTCGTCCGGTAGGGTTTTGTCATCTAAGGTGCAATATTGTGTGAATATTGTCAGGGCATTCTCGCTCTTCATAATGTATCTGCTGCGGGTGAGTATCTCCAAAAATATTATCACATAGGAGGTTTTGACCCGGCAACGACGATTTGTTATCTATTAGATCGTCTGCTGTTCTTTACTGCCTTCTTCAGTGACCAATGTTTCTTTCTCTTAAAGTGCTCAGGATTTTACTACAAAATTTAGAATGTTTTTTTCTTACTTTCATCTTACTTCTCTATTTCTAAGTCTTTCTCTTTATTTTAATCTTTTTTGTTACTTCGAAGAATTCTAGTAAAATAAAAGAATTTTACCAAAAGAGGTTTTATATTGGCATGAGAGAAAAAGCAGAATGATGTCGCATGTGAAAACCAGGCCAAGTACTTCTTTATTTTTCGGTCATAGACTTGGGATATTCTCTTTCCCGTCAATATTTGGCATCTTCCTGTTCAAACATCTCGTAGTCGATAGAGCGGCCAACCCTTTCATATTCGCTCGTTTTCATTGATAACTCTACTTACCATTAGATGCTAGTATAAACCAAACCAAAAACCAAACTCCATGGCACTACAGCCCTTGAAGGGCCTTGGCCTACCAAGCGACCGCTGCTCAGCCCGAAGGCCTCCAGATTACGAGGTGTCGTATGGTCAGCACGACGAATCCTCTCGGCCGTTATTCTTGGCTTTCTAGACCGGGGCCGATATCTCACCGTCAGATAGTTCCTCAATTCTAATCACGTAGGCTGAGTGGACCTCGTACCAGCCCTCAGGTCCAGGTAAAAATCCCTGGCCGGGAATCGAACCCGGGGCCTCCAGGTAAGAGGCAGGACGCTACCCCTACACCACGGGGTCGGCTTTAGATGCTAGTATAATGCCTAGATATTACATTTTATTGACTACTTCTTTGTGCCTTCTATCTGCCACTTTTCCTTATTTTTCCCGTTTACATACCATTACTTTTATTTTCACAACGTTGATTATTAAATTCCACTTTCTGCAATATTCGGCGGATTTTGCAAAGCTGCTTTGCACCAACTGAGAGCAAAAGCAGAAGGATGTCGTATGTGAAAACCAGACCAAGTACTTCTTTATTTTTCAGACATGGACTTGGCATATTCTCTTTCCCGTCATTTCCCAATCTATCATTAATAAAAAGTATGAACAATATAGAATGATAGTTTGCAACCCTTCTTCAGTCCAACATTTGAACGTACCTTTCTCCTACCCTTAATTCTTCCTTTACTTTAATCGTATATTAAACCTATTCTCCTCGAATATGCCATTCGCCACCAGTGACAATCTCTCCCAGCTTAAAATGTGTAATAATCGCTCCCAGTCTATCAGCTGTTTCCACCTGCGTGTGTCTCACTGTCCGGCTTCCTCCCCTGAGACAATGACCGCTGGAATAAGCACGAGAAATTCCATAATATTATCTCTTTCACTCCAAAAATTGCATTTCTCTGCTAGCTCCACTCCTCTCATCTTCGCTTCGATTGGCTTAGTGTTCTGGTCATAAATTTAGTGCATTCTAATTGTGCTTGATATGGAAGGCACGGGAAACGCTAACCTAAACTAACCTGATGGACTAGTAGAGTCAGTGTAACACTCCCCCGTACGTAGCTGGCCTGCCGAACACTACTGGGTTTAAATAGTAAAGACAGGTGGTGGAGAAAACCCTCAGAAATATTCTTTAATGAGAACGACGCCTTCTGGGGGCGATTGTCTACGGTGAACATCTGGGCTGGACTAATGGACTGGGAGTGATTGACACACATTTTAAGCTGGGAGCGATTGACACTAGTGGTGATTGACACCAATGGCGATTGACAGGACATCTTCTCCTCTTCTTGTAATTCCACCTTTTTCCACTGCTTTTCCCATACGCCGATGGAGTCGCGGGTGCTATCTATATCACATGTGTGGATTTAGTAGTGTGTCACGGCTTGATAACCTTCCTGAAGTAAACCGTATGTGGGTGTTTCTGTTGTGGTTAGTAGTATGTACATGAAGAGGCAGGTGTTGAGACAAACTGATTTCCCAGTTCCAGAGCGAAAAGAACTAACCAGACTTTAAAGAAATTCTGTGAGGTATTTTTCCGGCATACTGGAGTATCTTAAAATCTGAAGCAACTGAAGAGGTTTTGTAAACAAATATAATTCTTATTGCATAATTCACTCATAGCAGCTCGTACTATGACGGATGAAGAGGAAAGTCGTTTAAATTGCGCTTCTTACGAGTTTTTTCTCACATATTACATAAGTCATTGTTTATCGCAAAGGAGTAAAGTCTAAAGACTTTAACAAAGTCTAGGGTATAAAATGCTTATCTATGTCCATAAGTTCACTGTATTTACTATATACAATATCAGCACTGGGTACTTCATTTAACCCACCCAGACTCATTGTCCATTACAACGTACACGGAGTTCTGTATTACTTTCTACGGCTTCAGCTCAGTTTAAAACTTTTGAAACAGCTCGTATGTGGCCATGCAGCTATTTTCTTCAACGTTTGGTAACAGAGTGTCATCTATGAGAAATTGGTGAAAGTAAAATAATAAATATTTACACGTTGCTTTACTTCATACCGACAGAGATAGCTCTTACGGCGACAATGGGTCAGGAAAGGGCTAGGAGTGGTAAGGAAGCGGCCGTGGCCTTCATTAAGTTACACACCCAGCACTTGCTTGGTGTGAAAATGGGAAACTACGGAAAACCATCTTCAGGGCTGCCGACAGTGCGTTTTGAACCCACTATCTCCCGAATACTGGATACTAGCTACACTTAAACGACTGCAGCTACCGAGCTCGCTAAATAATAAATAGAGGGCGGATCCATATGCGCTAAAAAACTGCAAAATATGCATGCATCTATGCACTAAAAACAGCAACGGGCCTATGTCCACTCATATATGCACTATTGCAAAATACTTTTTTCCTCTATGCATAAGGTTGGTTCTCCAAATATCAATTGCTGAAGCAGAATACTTTTAGCTGCTTTTTACTTTTGCCATGATTTCTAGTAGTTACGAAGACATGAAGGTATAGGTTATAGGTCCAACATAGCGGTGTCTCCTGCGAACTCGCAATGTACTAAACAGGCTTGCCAACGCCGGCGCACTATCCCCAGATACTGACTAACACGAAAGATGAACGGTAAAGATAGGTTAGAGCTATAAAATATTGGTCTGGAATAGCTAGGTCCTGCTAGTGACAAGACCATAGGCACAAAGAAGAATAGTAGCATTATTTAGTTTCAGGCTGTTTCCGTTTTCATTCTTCTAAAGGAATAAGAATATTTTTTGGGGCGGGTAAGTTGGTCTCTGCCAAGTATCGAGGAAGGATTTCTCCTCTTCGCTACTTCAGGTCTCGTAAAACGTTATTTTTCTATGATTCCAACATCCGAATCGGATACCGAAACGCCACCGGAAAAAGCAAAATCTTACACATCGTCAAGTTCTTGTTAATAGAGTCGACTTTCAACAACAATGCATTGTAAAGGCTTCCGGCGGCGATGTACTTATGCATTTATATACACGTACGTCAAAAATATGCATTTACATTGAGTGGCCAAAAGTTACGGGAAGGGGTGTCCCTTTAGAAAATGCGCCGTGTATGACCCCTGAGCGTTGCGTCTAGCTGTCTGTCACAGACACCAGTGTCATGAAGATGGCAACACGTCGCGAGTTAACCGACTTTGAACTTGGGATGATCATCGGCGCACGGCGCATGCGTCATAGCACTGCGGGGATTACACGCGAATTTGGGTTTCCGAGGTCAACAGTGTCGAGGGTGGATCTTCAATATGTAAACCGGTGAACGGAAACCCCACAGGTGTTTAACGAACGGACATCACGTCGCCTCCGCAAAGCCATACTGGGCTGCTGTGAGTCAGATTACCGCCCAAAAGAATGCTGGGAGTCAGGAACCCACTTCTACCAGGACTGTACGGAGGCAACTGCACCGCATAAGCTTCAACAGCCGACGACCAACTCTTGTCCCCTTTGCTGACACCTCGACACAGAGCTCAACGGAGTGCATGGGCCCGCAAACATCGGCAATGGACCATGGAACAGTGGCGGCATGTGGTATGGTCCGATGAATCCCGGTTCCGCTTGTATCGAGCTGATGGGCACGTGAGAGTGCGGCGTGTGCCCCATGAAGCTATACATTCAGCTTGTCAACAAGGTTGTGTCCAGGCGGGCGGTGGCTCAGTTCTGGTCTGGGCGGCGTTATCATGGTCGTAATTAGGCCCTATTGCCCGGCTGCAGGGAGCGCTGACAGGTGCACGTTATGTGGACATTCTTTCAGACCATCTGCTTCCCTTTCTGGCCCTAGAGTACCCTGATGGATATGCCATGTTTTAACAGGACAGTGCGCCATGTCACCGCTCTCTGGTGACATGCAGGTGGTTGGAGGAGCACTCCAGTGATGCCTCGCCGTAATGCGCCCGTTGTGAGGGATCCCGGAGGAGCAACTCGTTATTAACATCACATTCAGTGTCTTCACATGACTTTTGGCCACTCATTGTATATGCACTATAAAACTTAGCGAATCGATTTCAAATGGTATGAATCGCCTTAATTTCGTATGGGCATATTATATCTTAAAACAAACAAAACATGCCAAACTCCGCCCTCTAGTGATAAAACGCCAACACGAACGTACTCCTGGTAAGGCAGTTTCCATCCCTTCCAAACGTTTTATAGGAAATGCTGTCCGACTCGTTGGCTGAACGGTCAGCGTACTGGCCTTCGGTTCAGAGGGTCCCGGGTTCGATTCCCGGCCGGGTCGGGGATTTTAACCTTAATTGGTTAATTCCAATGGCACGGGGGCTGGGTGTATGTGTTGCCTTCATCATCATTTCATCCTCATTACGACGCGCAGGTCGCCTACGGGAGTCAAATAGAAAGACCTGCACCTGGCGAGCCGAACCCGTACTGGGATATCCCGGCACTAAAAGCCATACGACATTTCATAGGAAATGCTATTAATTACGGTAGAGGGCCGATGATGTTAGGCCCCTTTAAACAACAAGCATCATCACCATTACGGTAGAACTTCAGTAATCTGAACAAATTAGAACTGTGGTCTGTCTGCTTTCCGACCATTGACTCTGCAATATGAAATAGGCCGTTGGTATGCAGTTAGGAGTATCAAGATAGGCCCAAGGAAGTGCGTTTTATTTAAGTTACAGTTATTAACACCCCTCCAGGGAACTAAAATTTACACACAAGTAAATACAGTAAACTACGTATTCCTATATTTTAGAATTAACATTATGTGAATGTACTTACAAAAAAATATATCGTTATTCTGGTCGAATGATAAAATCCTCTTCCTTAAGAAATTTTTAAGGAACCTTACATTCTTACGCAGCTCTGTGCGAAAAGGCGGGAATGAGGACATTGTTACCAAGTTAGAAGAATGAATGAAAGCGAAATTTTAGAGAAATAAAATTCCCTCTCACTTGACATAGTTTACTGCTTTTTATTTGCCCGACTAACCTTATAAAAAGGATTTACCAACATAGTGTCAATAACTGTCGGAGTGTCAACAACTGTACTTCTTACCCCAATACTGAATATGCAGTGCCACTCCGACCGACGTGATATCTATGGGATGTTCGTTTTAATACTTTCTTTGCCGCAACTACGTGAATTTCATGTGGTATGCTGGTATGTTCTGTTCCTGTGTGCTTCCCATGATTAGTGTTCTAAGCATAGTAGTAGAAAATTATTTCTGGTATGGAAATAAAGCCCCCATTCCCAAATCCATAGAGCAAGTTTTCTTCTTCTTTTTTTTTTTACAATTTGCTTGGTGTTTGGTACCATCCCAGCTGGTGAAATCGATTTTAAAGGCGGTGAATTATGAGACATTCAGTGCTGCCATCTATGCACTTAGCCAGAAATATGGTATAGTTTTTACACTGATGAGGATGAACTACTGGGTTTCAAGGCGAGCGACCTGCTTATCCACACGATGATGCTACCGAGAAGACTTTCCTTTTCACGAGACGTGTCAGTAGTGGGACAGTAGTGACCAGCCGTTTCCGCGTGGCCCTGTGCTGTGCCCAACAAACAGGTCACTGCCGTGGATCCCAAGGAGACCAGCTCACGTGAATGTCAGCTTGTGATCCAAGGTGCCCGCCTTTCACTGCCTCCTGACAGATTTCGGCTCATTAGAATATCTTTTGTTCGGGTATAAGGCCATCACGGCAATTACATTCGGCAGGAAAAAAACCAATCATTATTAGAGTTCCTATTGTTTTGTGGAATTAAATGGCTTACGTAATAATAGTTGTCATACCCATCATTCATCGATTATGTTAATGGTAATAATCAAGGCTAGGATTAAAAAAAAGACTGTATGTGTTTATACCTTCATGGCAGGTGAATTATATTTCTATAATAATTCTGTTAAACGTCCGCTTCTGTGGTGTAGTGGTTAGTGCGATTAGCAGCTACCCCGGAGGCCCAGGTTCGATTTCCGGCTCTGCCACGAAATTTGAAAAGTGGTACGAGAGCTGGAACGTGGTCCACTAAACCTCAGGAGGTCAAAGGTGGGTTCGATTCCCACCTCAGCCATCCTGGAAGTGATTTTCCGTGGTTTCCCACCTCCTCTAGGCAAATACTGGGATAGATAGATAGATAGATAGATAGATAGATAGATATGGTTTATTTTAACTGGCAAAGTTAACGTAAGGCCACGGCGCTACCTTCCCTATACTTTGTCTATCCCTTCCAATCCTTCCGTCCCCCCACAAGGCCCCTGTTCAGCATAGCAGATGAGGCCGCCTGGGCGAGGTACTGGTCACTCTCCCCAGTTGTATTCCCCGACCCAATGTCTCACGCTCCAGGACACTGCCCTTGAGGCGGTAGAGGTGGGATCCCTCGCTGAGTCCGAGGGAAAAACCAACCCTGGAAGGTAAACAGATTACGAAAGAAAGAAAGAAAGAAAGAAAGAAAGAAAGAAAGAAAGAAAGAATGCTGTTAAACTATTACCATTCTTTTTCGAGCTAGTTTTGTAAGATTGAAGTAATTCAGTTTGGTCTCGAATATCCTAAGTTCCATGATCTGTAACACGTAAAACTGTAGAAGTACCACAATTTCTGACACATTATAACGATTAATTAAAATAAATGAAAAGGAAACACATTGATGTTCGACTCTTGAATAGAGATTGCTTTCCGCGGTTTCCATTTTCACACCACACAAATGTTAGGGCTGTACCTTAAGTATTAAGTCCACGGCCGCTACCTTCCCAATCGTAGCCCTTTCCCAATGTCAAACAAGTAGAAAAGAAATAGTGGGAATGGCATTAACTCTTGAAAAATAAAAATAGAAAGATTTAAAAAACTAACACGTCAAAAAATCCCAAAGCTTCTTTATTTTTGCTAGATTCTGTTCTATTCCCTTTCCTACGGCGTTTGCGACCACAAAATCATTGTTTACAGACACAAGAAGGTACTCGAATATCACAAGAAAATCATATGCAATAGAAAGTTCAACTTTTCGAAGCAATCAGTTTGTCATAGAATTCCGTGTGTTCCTTATTCTTTAGCCTTCTCCTCTGACAGTTTGGACACACGCGGCAGTCTTGGTAGTGGTATATTAGCGATGTTCTGCTGTGATACTCCCTTGTGGAAAACACAATGTCCAATCCATGGCTCCAAATCATTGGAAGCTCCACCAGACCATGCACTCTTTCTGATGACAAAGCAAAAGTCTTGAGAACGTTCTCCTTCATAGTTGAACAAGTTTACCTTCTCCATTCGGAACTGTGTAAATCGTAGTTGACTGACGCCTGCTTTCGGATGAGGCATTATATTTTCCATTCCTGGGCCTGCTTACCTGCTTCACAGAGATGAGCCCAACCAGATAATTTTGCTGTGTACTGTGATCTACTTCATACAGATCGTCAAAAATCTGCCATTTCACAGTGATTTAGACCTATAATGGCACTTACAAGACACTTCTTCTTTTGGTGATTGTTTCGGAGGAACTTGAACATTGATTTTACTCACGTAAGTATTCCCCAAACCCCACAGCTTCTTTCTTTTGCTAGATCCTGTTCTATCTCCTTTTCTACGGTGTTTACGAACACAAACATCACTGTTTGCAGACATAATAAGAAGCTCCAATATCGCAATGCAATGGTATTATAGCAAACAATCACCCTAACCTGAAAACAACACAACACTGATGCACAGCTCACGTGTTCATGCTCAGTCGTTGGGAACAGCGCGCGCATTGACCGCAATATACACTGACTGAGCAAATGTCATGGGATAGCGGATCACTGATGCGCAGCGGCAGTTGTATAGGAGACCTTGTGAGCAGTGGCTGTGCATGTGACAGGTGTAACATGGAACGTCGTCGTGAGCTGACACCGTTCGAACGGGGTATGGTGGTCGGTGCCCGACGGATGGGAAGTGCGATTTCGGAAGTGGTGCGGGAATTAGGCTTCACACGATCAACCGTGTCCAGGGTGTATCGTGAATGGTTGAATGCGGGTGTCACCGACCACGACAGACGAACGACCGGCCGTCCAGCCACCCTCGATGACCGTGACCAGTGACATCTGAGACGGATTGTCAATAGTGACAGACGGGCAACCGTGCAACAAATCACGGCTCAATTCAACACAGGCCGTGCTACACATGTTTCCCAGTGGACAATGCTTAGGAACATGGGTTGTATGGGGTATGGGAGCCGGTGTCGCACACGGGTGCCACTCAACGTCATCGGGCACAACGACGCGCATTTGTCGCCAGTCACCAGGGATGGACACTGGAACAATGGCGTAACGTGATATGGTCGGATGAATCACGATTTCAACTGCACCATGCCGATGGGAGGCACCGTGTATGGCGCAGACCACATGAAGCGATGGATCCCGCCTGCCTCGAAGGTGTGGTCAAGGGCGCTGGTGTCTCCGTTATAGTCTGGGGTGCATTTTCCTGGTATGGAATGGGTCTCCTAGTTGTTCTGGAAGAGACTTTGAATGGTACGCGGTATGTTGAGCTGCTCGGAGACCATCTCCACCCATTTTTGGCCTTCCAGCGCCCAGACGGTTCTGGGGTGTTTCAAGATGATAACGCGCCGCCACATCGCTCCCACGTCGCACGGGAATGGTTCCAGGAACATGCAGCAGAGGTCCAACGACTGCCATGGCCACCCAGGAGCTCCGATATGAACCCTATCGAGCATATCTGGGATGTCCTGGAACGCAGGCTCCGTGCCATGGATCCTGCACCCACGAACAGACCAGCATTGGCGGCCGCTCTGCAAACGATTTGGTGTCAGCTGAGTCCAGAGGACTACCAGGGACTTGTCGACTCACTTCCACGGCGTCTCACTGCAGTTCGCAGGGCCAGAGGAGGCCCCACACACTATTAGGTGACTATTCCATGACATTTGCTAAGTCAGTGTACAGCAGGCAGCTGCACGCTATCTATCGATGGCTGCGAAATCTACAAGAAACATCGGTAGACACTTCAACTGTATAGGTCTACTCACACAGGGCATTATTCTAGTCATAACCTGATTTCTTAAAAATGGCACAAAGATTCTGTTTTCAATTTGGCCATGCACTTGTTACATTTATCCAACAGCTCGCATGTTAGCAGAATAGGATTAGATGGCAAGCTATTTATTAAACCGGCATCATGTGCTTACATAGCTGTATGCTTGAGAAGCTCCATGGGCTACCCTTCACTCAGAGGACATGTTTCGGCACGATAACTCTCCCGGGCGGGCAGGTCCAGTTTGTCACGACCAAGAGTGGGTTTCTTTTTTTTTTTTTTCAGATTTCAACACTTCTTGAGTTTGCTCTATTTTCTGATTTATCGCCAATTAATGGGTTCAGATGGACACAAGCTTCCTCCATGTGATTTAGGTGATTTAGGTGCATGATAACCTGCAGATTCTGTTTGATTCCGTGTCCGATCACATCAGTTCACGCATCCAGGTACAACGTTACCTTATGCGATGATATTGTAATGACTTCTTTGCTTTGTCTGTAACAATACACTAGCACAGTTTCGTCTGGCAAAAGGTTCTTTATTGGCGTGCGAATATGTGAATAAATGTCAGTGAGTGTAGTTTTGTAAAATTATGTTTAGCTGTTTCCACGTGACAGATCAGATAAGCGGATAAAGATAGAACTGAACCGCTTTTCAACTTGTGCTTTTTTAACAACAGAGGTATGCGACATAAAGTCAAATAGGACAGATAAACATATTTCTTTTTAAACTCCGGGTTTAGGAAGACAGAAGTGGCAGCCTTAACTAAAATACAGCTCCGACCTTTATGAAGACGGACAACCATATCAAACTACGATTTGTAACAAACTCTAGAAGAGGCGTTTCCGCTACGAGAAAGTAGTGACAAGCGGCTAAACAAGACATTGTTTTTTCACACTAAAATGGAAACGGATTTCTTTTTTTAATTTTATGTTCTGAATTTCCCTTGATATGTTTATGTCTTATAACGTAATCTGATGTCCTCGGTCACGTTATTATTGCTCCAGGATAAACATTACAGTGAAAGACGAAGGAAATGACACAGACCAAGACATCTGCTTCCTTACGGCTCAGGGGTAGATGGACGGAGTCGTCCCCTCTGTTGATCAGTAGAAAAGTGTCGGCCACCGGATCCCGAGTTCGCGGGTTCAAACCCGACAGAGGTAGTCGGATTATTGAAGGGCGGATAAAAAGTCTATTGTGCACTCCATATCGTGTAATATCAGCATGTAAGAGATCTCTAGTGACACATTTGATGTTTACCCAAATAATGTACCTAATTAAAACTCACCCATAGATCGCCATATAGAGTTCCAGTTCCTCTGCCATCCAGTAACCTAAATGGCGTAAAACAAAAATGTCTTCTAGACGGCTGCCGAGGCCATACAGTTATTATTATTATTATTATTATTATTATTATTATTATTATTATTATTATTATTATTATTATTATTATTATTATTATTGTCCGCCTCTGTAGTGTAGTGCTCAGTGTGATTAACTACCACCTCTGGTGGCTCTGCCACGAAATTCAAAAAATGGTACGAGGACTGAAACGAGGCAGCCTTCGGTGCTCAACTGAGTAGATTCCCACCTCAGCCATCCTCAAAGTGGTTTTCCGTGGTTTCCCACTTCTCCTACAGGCGAATACTGGGATTGAACCTAATTTAAGGCCACGGGCACTTCCCTCTTCCTTGTCTATCGCTTCCAATCTTCCTATTCAACACAAATGTTCTCGTTCAGCACAGCAGGTGAGACCGCTTGAGAGAGGCACTGGTCCTCCTTCCCAGTTGTATCCCCTGACCCAAAGTCTCAGCTCCTGGACACTGCTCTTGAGGCGGTAGAGGTGGCCTCCCTCGCTGAGTACAAGGGAAAAACTAACCCTGGGCGGTAAACGGATTAAGAAAGATTATTATTATTATTATTATTATTATTATTATTATTATTATTATTATTATTATTATTATTATTATTATTATTACCGGGCGAGTTGGCCGTGCGGTTAGGGTCGCGCGGCTGTGAGCTTGCATCCGAGAGATAGTGGGTTCGAATCCCACTGTCGCAGCCCTAAAGATGTTTTTCCGTGGTTTCCTATTTTCACACCAGGCAAATGCTGGGGCTGTACCTTAATTAAGGCCACGGCCGCTTCCTTCCAACTCTTAAGCCTTTCCTACCCTATCGTCGCCATAAGACCTATCTGTGTCGATGTGACATAAAGCCACTAGCAGAAAAATTATTATTATTATTATTATTATTATTCTTTCAAATGGGCCACCAGAGGACCACGTGCCAATTTCAATTCCTTCTTCTTTGTTCTTTCCTTTTCTTCCAGTACGCTTTCATCTGTTCACTATGTTTCTTCTTTCTGTCTTCAGACCACTTTGAACCAGTCTTTTTTACTTTCCTACCTTGGAATCCTTCTATTTTCAATACTTTTTCCCGAAAGCCTTCTCTATTATTTATTTCTTCTGTTGTTATATTGTTTTTTTCTAAATCGTTTCTTACTTCATTGACCCAGCTTGTCGTTGATTTCTTACTCCACAAATATCTGAAAATCTTACTGGTTAATCTACTATCTTGCATTCGATATAAATGTCCAAAAAACATAAGTCTCCTTTTCCTCATTACATCTGATATATTTCAGCATTACTTCGTAATTTCCAACCTTCTGCTGTGTTTTGTGGGCCTAATAGTTTCCTCATGATTCGCCTTTCTAGTATTTCTAGCTTATCTAAATTATAGTTTAATGCCAGACACTCGCTTGCATATAGGCATTCTGGCTTCACTGCTGTGTTGTAATGCCTTATTTTTGCATTTTTGGATAGGCATCTTTTATTGTAGATATCTTTGGTGACACCATAAGCTCTCTCCATTTTATGTACCCTCTCCTCTACTGCAGATTTTTCTAAACCATTTTCTTGGATTATTTCCCCTAGATATTTGAATTTTTTTACCCTCTCTATTTGGCCAATATCTGTTTTCAGAAATTTTGGTGCATCCCAAATATTTGTTAAAAATTTTGTTTTTTCTGCAGAAATTCTTAAGCCAGTTCTGCTGGCGATTCTTTCCAAGACATTTACTTGGGTTACAGCAGATGTCACATTTTCAGAAAGTATTGCAAAGTCATCTGTAAATGCAAGACAATTTATTTCAATCCTTTTGTTTCCTCTTCCTAACCTTATCGGTGAAATGTTGAGTTCAATAAGTTTTTCGTTCCAAATTCTCACTATTTTCTCTAGGACACAATTAAAAAGAATTGGGGATAGTCCGTCGCCTTGTCGTACACCAGTTTTTATTTTGAATGGCTGTGATATCTCTCCCAGAAATTTCACTTTAGAGACTGTGTCTGTAAGTGTTTCACGGATTAGATTTGCCAGTTTAGACTTTATGCTAAATTCTCGAATTATTTTATATATAGTTTCTCTGTCAACAGAATCAAAAGCCTTTTTGAAATCTACAAACATGACTACAATGTCCTTTGAATTAAGTAACCTGTGGCGAATTATTGACTTAAGATTAAATATTTGTTCTGAGCATGATCTTCCTTTCCTGAAACCACCTTGATATTCACCTAAATGATTGTCTAGTGTTGTTTCTACTCTGTTTAATAAAATCTTGGAAAATATTTTATATGCCACTGCTAATAAAGATATTCCTCTGTAGTTATTAACGTCCTGTTTATTACCTTTTTTGTGGAGTGGATGTATCAAGGCTACTTTCCATTCCTCAGGAATTTTTTCAGTTTTCCAGATTTCTTCAAAGAGTAATTGTAGCTAATTTGCTATATTTGGCAAGGACCACTTCAAAAGTTCCGCTGTAATAGAATCTTCTCCGCTAGCTTTGTTGTTTTTGAGGGTTTTAATTACTTCTTCAATTTTTTTTATAGTTATATCTTGAAATTCTAATTTATGACTTGGTTCAGGACAGTTCAAAAGTTTATCAAAATATCTTGCTAATATCTCACAATTTTCAGTATTGCTTAGTCCAATTCTGCCGTTTTCATCCTTGAAACTAACATTTGTAGTTTGGTACCCCTTTAATTCATTCTTAAAAGTCTGATAAAAGTCACGGGTGTTTTTATAAAGTTTTTGTCCATTTCTATAAGTTTCTCCTTTTGAAAGGCTCGTTTAGTACTTCTGATTATCCTTGCTGTTTCCTTCCTTTGTTGTTTAAACTGATCAAAATCTTCAATTTTCTTTGAGCATTTCCATTTTTTTCATGTTTTAGCCCTTTCTGTTAAAGCTTCTTCACATATTTCATTCCACCATATTTTCCTTTTATTTTTTATTGGCCCAAATGTTTTCTGAGCTGCATAATTAATTGCCTTGGATATTTCTTGCCAGTTGCCTTGTTTAGCCACTTTAATTTCGTCTTGGTAGTTTTTAATTGATTCTTTTGTTATAGTAAGTCTGTCTACATTATATTTTATTAACCTCTGTGGCTTTCTTTGTTCTTTATTAGGTAGGAGTTTGGATTTAATTTTAGAGAGATAATGGTCGGAATCAAATTCACCATTCCTTACTACTTTCACATTCATAATTTCTTTTGTACTTTTTTTTGAAACAGCCACATGATCTAACTGAAACTCTCCTAACATTGGGTTTGGAGATATCCACGTTTTAGCTTTTCTGGGGAGTTTTCTAAAGAAGGTTGACATTAGTTTCAGGTGATAGCTTTGACACAAACTGATTAGCCTAATACCATTTGTATTTGTTCTTCTGTGGGCGGGGTAATGTCCTACTACATTTCTAAATTTCTTTTCTCTACCTATTTGTGCATTGAAGTCACCTACTCTAATAGTAATATGGTGTTCATTTTCGGAATTTTGGATATTTCATTTTCCAAACGAACCGAGAATTCCTCTGTTTTTTGAGGGATTTTCCTATTGTCTTCATTTATTGGTGCATGGCAATTAACAAGTGTGTACGTTTTGTTTTTGCATTTAATTGATAGAAGAGATATTCTTTCTGAGTTGGATTTAAATTCTGTTACATTTCCTATTATACTTTTATGAATGTAGAAAGCTGTACCAAGTAGTGGCATCCCCTTCATAATTTTGATTGCTGGTTTGCCTTTAAAGATCCTGTAGTTACAAGTGTCTATTACATTTTCATCTAGGACTCTAGTTTCTTGAAATGCCAAAATTTGAATTTTGTTTTTCTCTAGAAGTATTTCTAGTTCTTTATGTTTACCAGTCTTGAGTAGAGAATTCACATTTAAAGTGCCAAAAAAGAATTCCTTTTTGAATTTTATTTTAGAAGGATTCCAAGGTTGCTCCGACTCAACCTTCTGATTGCAGTTGTTTGGACTCCCCAGAACCTTTAGTCCCAATGCATTGCGTGACGCAATGGTGGATTTCTTTTTCGAGTTACCACCTGGGGTAGTGCCTTCATTCAGCGGACTTTCCATACTGCAATTGAAATTATTATTATTATTATTATTATTATTATTATTATTATTATTATTATTATTATTATTATTATTATTATTATTATTATTGTTACCATGTTTTGGTGGTAGGTAGAGGTGAAAGAAGGTGCGGGCGTGAATGAGTCTCAAACTACGGAATCAAAGTTAATGTAAAATTTAACAAGGTTATATTTTCTTTTCAAAAACAAAGAAATAACAAGTATGGCAGGTACAAAGTAGCAAATCAAAGGGGAGTCACAATATTCACATAATTTGGGCTTCGAGCCCCGAAAACACAATGCTTGGGCAATCAGCCCAGTTTTACCTCCAAAACACAAGTTTCAACAGAGGGGCAGAAAACCCCATTCATACCTCGGAGCCATTGCTCCAAATTACACCGATAAGCCTCCACGAGGCATACCACAATTGATTTTTAAAAGAGCCACACGCTCTCAAATTTAAGCCTTCTCCCAGGCCACACCAAACCCAACCTTCAAGTTGTCCTCAACGGACCTAAACACAGGGGTAAAATACCCAATCTACTGAGGTCTAGGAAATAAAAAAGGGTTAATTAAATGACCTCTAAGGTAACAATTTGAGAGGAGGCGAACTTGCACTCCTAATACACTTTGTCTTTAAGACCTATTTTGGCTCTTAGGCCACTGATGCAAGGGCTAATCCCATACTACAGAGGTGACTTAAAAAAAGAAATATTTACATTACATTACGGAAGAATTGATTGAGAAAATAAGTTCACCTCAAGACAATGTGAGTGGGAGCTCGAGAGGGTTAGCACTCTCTATCCCAGTATGTCGCTTTACAAGAGAATAGAAGAAAAGAGAAGTTACATTTTAGGAAAAGGTTACATAGGGGAACGCTTAGAACCCGCCCCGAAAGTTAAACTGCTGAGCTAGCAAAGAAAGAATTTATTAATCGGCCATTACCTTATTGTTGACCGCTGCCGAGGAAAGAGGCGCTTCCCGCCTCCTGCTATGTACTTAATACACTGAAAGATGGAACAGAAGTGGCCCGGAGACCCTAAAATCAGCAGTTTAAATACTCTCGCAGAAAGTTCTAGGCGTTAGGGGAAAGAAAACACCCTCCCACAAAGATTTTATTGGGTAGGACCCCGCAACAGATTCAAGTTGGGGAAAGATACACCAGATTGGTCAGAAATTAATTGAAAAAAATCGTGATTGGATACATTCAAAACAAGGGGAAGAAAGGGGTGAATATTGCCAACTTAAACAATGACAGAAAGAAATTTATCAAAGAACAAACTCCTGAAATTAATTTTTCTCCAACAAAATAGTTCTTTGACTCCGCACTAGGGTGCACTATTGTTGATCTTCAGTAGTGTCCTCTAGAAGAGAAAGTTCACACTTCTTAATACAAGCAAGACAAAAGTACGTCGAAAATGACACAGTTCACAAACTCAAAAATTTCCAGGTAGTGACATCTTCTGAGAAATTTGGAAATTAAGACCGTAGATAAAGTTCAGACTTCCTCCAGAAGAGGAGTTTCAACTGGCGCAACTTTTAAATAAACGGTGTGGAGGTGTACCGCCCGGTACAGACCTCCCCCCCCAAAAGTTCCTCCACGGGGTAACACAGAAGAACATAAACTTTTGTTTGAAAATAAGTTCCAAGTTTTGATGTTGATATTAAGATAACTTGCAGCAGTATTTGGGAAATTTCTTAATTCGGTTCCAAAATTTTGTTGTCGGAGGTGAAGTGAAGTCTTTAGGTTTATAGAAGTAGAATATCTGAAGATAAGCTTTTACTACTTAAAAGTGAAGGAAAAATTTGCAATGTCCATCAGATATTGCTGTTGAATTCCCAAATGTAGTTATCTCTTATAGTAACTGTCCATGTAGTTGATGTTGATGAAGTTGGATGGCCGGACCGGCCGTTGCAGCTTGCGTCCAAAAGGAGGCCGCTCGGACCCCTTAAGTACCCTGAGATACCGCTCGCCCGCACTATGAGGGGAGCAGAGTGTTGAAACACGCCGCGCCCGCGGTGAACATATACAGGCTGCGGGCCAGTAGCAGGTCGTGCGCCGCACATCAGCCTTGGCCGGGAGGAGAGCTCCGGCTCGCCGTGCACATGTCGTCCTCGCTGGAGAGGAGGGGGCCCATCCCCCTCCCCAGTTGCTGCACGGCGCTGCGCGGCTGCGGGGGCACTGAAACATTAAAGCTAGGCGGCAGAATTGTGTTGGACCATCGTCTTTTTGAAGGCACAGGCATTATGGAGAGGTTGAGGGGCCAGCGGCGTGTAGATATCCATGGCATTTAATCTTATGAAGCCACAGTGTAAGGTGGAGCAGGAGACGGGAGCGTGGTAATGGCCGTGGAAAGAACAGGATGGCAGTTTAACGGATCGGGGGAGGTTTACAAGAAATTCTTACATATAAAACAAAATATTATAGAAGGAGCAGAATGCCTTAAGCGTGGAACTCAAAAAAAATATAACCATCATATTCCTATCAATTATATGAAGCAAGTTGACAGAAAATTTACACCGGTTTCACCTGTGACAGGTGAACCCTAAATATCCTCTCGGTGGCTGGATTGCTTACTAACAATGTAACCGGTGTGAGAAAATCGAGAATGATGCATGGCCCATGAAATCTGGGGGCAAGCTTGCCCGCGGGAACAAAATTTTTGACCATAACCTGGTCACCTACCTTCAAAGGGGTGGGTCTCCGTCCACGATCATACCTTTCCCTAACCTTTTCATGAGACACTTTAAGATTGGCTTTAGCCTTCTTCCAAAGATCTTTAATGTTATCCGGATCTATTGTCTCGGGTAGAATGTCATTCAGAGACCAGAGGTTAGAGAGCGGCGAGTTGGGAACAAACTTGAACATCAAAGAAGCTGGAGTAAACTTGTGAGATTCATGAACCACCGAATTCAAAGCAAAAGCTATCCAATGCAGGGACGTGTCCCACCTGGAATGATCTTCATGATGATAGGCAATAAGTGCTGACCTGAGATTACGGTTAACCCTTTCAGCCAGAGATGGTTGAGGGTAATAAGCAGAAGTAGTTACATGAGAGATTGATAAGTCAAAACAGAATTTACGAAATAAATTAGATGTAAAAGCCTTAGCATTATCAGATACAATATATTGACACGGACCAAAAGAAGCAAAAATAGAATTTAAGCAGGTAATGGTAGACTGAGCGGTAGCCAGCTTAGTCGGAAATAACCAAGAAAATCTGGTAAAACCATCTACGCACACAAAGATGAACTTGTTAGCATTACCCTTTGACTGGGGGAAGGGTCCTACATGATCGATATACAGACGTTCCATAGGGCGCGACGCTTGATGCGAAGACAAAAGGCCTACCTTGGTGGACCTGGTGGGTTTACTGAGCAAACAAGATTTACAAGCTTTTACAAGTTCCCGGATTTCACCGTCCATACCTTTCCAGATGAACATTTCACGAATCTTCTCACGAGTTTTAAAGATACCCAGATGCCCTCCTAGTGGGGTCTCATGATAATACATGAAGATCATAGGTACCAGAACAGCTGGAACGACAACTTTCATCATCTTGTCATGCCTCGAAGGGCAACATAAAACACCATTCCTCAGAACATAAGGGACAACATGTTCCCCAGAAGAAAGGGTTTCCATTATCGGAGCCAGCGTCGGATCTTCACGTTGGTATTTCTCGATATCCCTAAAAAGCATGGGAGCATCTGTTAGGATGGCATTAACCTCAGATAGCATGGACTCGGGAGGTGATGAACTGTCGACCGGTTCGTGGGTCTCGACGTCGTTATGAAACATACGGCTGAGTCCATCAGCAACAACATTTTCGGTGCCTCTGATATGTCTAACATCAAACTGGAAGGCGGAAATACGAATAGCCCAGCGGGCTATACGACCAGTACGACGCGGCCTACCTAAGACCCAGCTTAATGCTTGATTATCTGTCTCCAGGTCGAATTTGACGTGTTCCAGATAGAGACGGAACTTTTCTAAGGCGAATAAGACTGCCAACCCTTCGAGCTCATAGATGGAATACTTGGCTTCTTGAGCCGACAAGGTCCTAGAGGCATAGGCGATAGGTCGCCTCCCTAGTTCAGTCTCTTGAAGAAGGACTGCAGCTACTGCTGACGACGACGCGTCGGTTTGGACGATGAATTTCTTCGAGAAATCAGGCATAGCAAGGACAGGGGCATTACAAAGCGCTAATTTAAGATCTTCAAAAGCGGCTTGTTGAGAAGGTCCCCACTCGAATTTGATGCCTTTCCTACGAAGAAGGTTTAAGGGCGCCGCTCTATTAGCAAAGTTAGGAATGAACTTTCTGAAGAAATTCACCATACCAATGAACCTGGCGATACCTTTAATGTCCTTGGGAGGTTTAAAATCACGGATGGCCTGTGTTCTAGAATGATCGACTGCTACACCATCGGGTGACACAATATGCCCTAGGAATGACATAGAGGGCTTAGCAAAGACAACCTTGGACAACTTAACAGTTAACCCAGCCTTACGAAGGCGATCAAGAACTTCTCGCAAATGATCTAGATGTTCTTCAAAGGTCTCTGAAAATACGACGACATCATCTAAGTAGTGATATAAGTACTCGAATTTGATGTCGGAGAAGACCCTATCTAGTAGCCTAGTGAGCACAGCTGCCCCCGTGGGGAGCCCGAAAGGCACGCGGTTGTATTCGTATAAATTCCAGTCCGTGGCAAACGCTGTAAGGTGTTTAGACTCTTCGGCAAGGGGAATTTGATTATAGGCCTGATTCAAGTCCAAGATAGTGAAGAACTTGGCCTTATGAAACCATGAAAAGCAAGAATGAAGGTCAGGAAGGGGCACAGATTGCAACACCACCTTCCGATTGAGAGCCCTGTAATCAATGACAGGCCTGAAGCCTCCTTGGGGCTTCGGGACTAGAAAAATAGGCGATGAATACGCCGACTTAGAGGGCCTAATAATACCATCCTTCAACATCTGATCGATAATTTCTTTCAGAGCCTTCATTTTAGGTGGAGATAGCCTATAAGGTGGAAAACGGACAGGAATCGAATCCGTGACCTCAATTTTGTATTCAATAAGGTCAGTAACACCAAGAGTATCAGAGGACACCTCTGGAAATGACTGACATAATTTACGAATACTATCAGCCTGCTCCTCAGGTAGATGTCTAAGGTCTAACAACATCTCATCCTGGGTAGGCGAAATAGATGAACATGACACAGAATTACACTTTAACAAGGGGATTTTACAATTGGACGCAAATTTGAATGTGCACGACTTACTCTGAAGATCGAGCACAAGACCAGTGTGAGAAATAAAGTCCGCTCCCAGTATGATGGGGCAAGACAGGTACTTAGCCACAAACAATTTAATTTTCCAAGTAAATTTAAAAATACGAATTTTGACCAGTACGGAACCTAGAATTTCTAATGGAGAAGAATTAGCCGAAACATATTGAATAGGAGATGAGACGTAGTCAGGTAGTTTACAAACAGCTTTCAATTTAGAATACCATTCAGCCGAAATAATCGAACAAACACTGCCTGAATCTAAGAGAGCTGTTATAGGCTCGTTATTTAACTCAATCTTAAGAAAAGGAACAGGTGCGGGGGTATCCGCCGCAATCCTAAGGCACTCTTTGGGGCATTCAAAAGATGTATTCGAAGACTTATCGTTCCCTGAATTCTCGACCTTTTTGCCAGGGGCTGAGCCTTGGGAAGCAGAATTAGTTGACTCAGCCGCAGCCACTAGTCACTTTTGATTGTTGTTGGAAGTTACACCAGAAGTTGAGCAGGAGGGGGTGCTATTCGAATTGGGACAATTCTTTGCGATATGTGAGAAAGCCCCACATTTAAAACAGCCTTGTGATGAACCAGCTCCATTATTTGCCCTACTAGTTTTGATCAGAGGACACTTATTGCGCAGATGGTCAGGCGACCCGCAAGCATAACATTTACGGGGGGTGACTGATCGACGAGGTGGAGGCCGAGTATTACTAATGGAAGGCGGGGGTTCTTTCGCGACACGCAAAGAATCGGCGTACCTAACTCCTTCCGCTGAGACGGCCAATGCTTCAAGTTCCGAGAAAGTTTGCGGGCACGCCGCGAAACACAAATATGACCTATAGGGAGGTGAAATTCCCTCTACAATAGCCTGTACAATCTGATCTTCAGGAAAATGAAGGGCAAACACCCTAGTATAAAACTTAATGTCCTGTATGAAATCAGCCAAGTTTTCATCCAAGCGCTGTACACGATAATAGTACTTCTGAATAAGGGAGGACCTGGCCCTAGCAGGGATGAAGTTAGCTAGCAAATGGGCATGGAAATCCTCAATAGATGATTGCTCGGCAATGGCTCTTACGATTTTATCAGAGAGAATACCAATAGCATACGGATAGATAATTTGCAAGATTTGACATGGAGAAAGAGAAAAAACAAGGGCATGATCCTGGAATTCCACTAGAAATCTTAAAAATGAAATTACGTCACTGGTGGTATTAACGGAAAACTTAGATATACCTCTGAGCAACATTGCCAATGGATGAGGTAAGCTACTAAACCCGGGTGACATAGTAGGTAAAGGTTTCAATGGCAAGGAAGTTAATTCAGAACGGATGTTACTCAGCGATGCACGGCGTTCAGACTCGTTGTCCAATGGGGCAGGGATAGTTTGAGCAGCAACGGTTATTCTATTAACTTCTCCCTTGGGAGGCGCTTCCTCACTACCTGCATTTACTATGGTGGGTTGATCAGATTTGGGAGGAACTTCCCCAGTTAACAATTGAGTGACCTTACTAGATAATTCGGAAATATTTTCCAGGAGCGTACTAGCTTCCTTCCTCTGAACATCATTCAGTTTTAGAGACAACAGATCATTAACTCTATTTGAAAAATGATATAGCCTGCCTTGCACACGCTTAATTTGATTTGGAGACGGATCATTTTCATCAAAAAAACTAACGACCGATGCTAGCCCAGTAATATTCTCCGTGATCGTGGAAAGAGAGTCGTCAATTTCTTTCTCTCCCAAATTGGGGATAGAAATGGGCAAATCAAGGGACTCTCTAAGTTTGTTAGTGTCTATTGCAACCGTGCCTCCAGATTGCACATTTCTGATAGTTAATTCATAGATCAATTCCTCCTTACGCAAATAGTTAAGAAGGAGAACATCGCGAGGGCCGGGCATGATGACAGACCAATTTTGAAAAACTCAAAAAATTCCAGCAACTGGGAAAATAGTTAGAGTTCGGAACAAACAATATTTAGCCGTCAAAAGGGGCTAAATTGAGACCCATTCAACCACGCTCTGCTACCACTTGTTACCGTGTTTTGGTGGTAGGTAGAGGTGAAAGAAGGTGCGGGCGTGAATGAGTCTCAAACTACAGAATCAAAGTTAATGTAAAATTTAACAAGGTTATATTTTCTTTTCAAAAACAAAGAAATAACAAGTATGGCAGGTACAAAGTAGCAAATCAAAGGGGAGTCACAATATTCACATAATTTGGGCTTCGAGCCCCGAAAACACAATGCTTGGGCAATCAGCCCAGTTTTACCTCCAAAACACAAGTTTCAACAGAGGGGCAGAAAACTCCATTCATACCTCGGAGCCATTGCTCCAAATTACACCGATAAGCCTCCACGAGGCATACCACAATTGATTTTTAAAAGAGCCACACGCTCTCAAATTTAAGCCTTCTCCCAGGCCACACCAAACTCAACCTTCAAGTTGTCCTCAACGGACCTAAACACAGGGGTAAAATACCCAATCTACTGAGGTCTAGGAAATAAAAAAGGGTTAATTAAATGACCTCTAAGGTAACAATTTGAGAGGAGGCGAACTTGCACTCCTAATACACTTTGTCTTTAAGACCTATTTTGGCTCTTAGGCCACTGATGCAAGGGCTAATCCCATACTACAGAGGTGACTTAAAAAAAGAAATATTTACATTACATTACGGAAGAATTGATTGAGAAAATAAGTTCACCTCAAGACAATGTGAGTGGGAGCTCGAGAGGGTTAGCACTCTCTATCCCAGTATGTCGCTTTACAAGAGAATAGAAGAAAAGAGAAGTTACATTTTAGGAAAAGGTTACATAGGGGAACGCTTAGAACCCGCCCCGAAAGTTAAACTGCTGAGCTAGCAAAGAAAGAATTTATTAATCGGCCATTACCTTATTGTTGACCGCTGCCGAGGAAAGAGGCGCTTCCCGCCTCCTGCTATGTACTTAATACACTGAAAGATGGAACAGAAGTGGCCCGGAGACCCTAAAATCAGCAGTTTAAATACTCTCGCAGAAAGTTCTAGGCGTTAGGGGAAAGAAAACACCCTCCCACAAAGATTTTATTGGGTAGGACCCCGCAACAGATTCAAGTTGGGGAAAGATACACCAGATTGGTCAGAAATTAATTGAAAAAAATCGTGATTGGATACATTCAAAACAAGGGGAAGAAAGGGGTAAATATTGCCAACTTAAACAATGACAGAAAGAAATTTAACAAAGAACAATCTCCTGAAATTAAATTTTCTCCAACAAAATAGTTCTTTGACTCCGCACTAGGGTGCACTATTGTTGATCTTCAGTAGTGTCCTCTAGAAGAGAAAGTTCACACTTCTTAATACAAGCAAGACAAAAGTACGTCGAAAATGACACAGTTCACAAACTCAAAAATTTCCAGGTAGTGACATCTTCTGAGAAATTTGGAAATTAAGACCGTAGATAAAGTTCAGACTTCCTCCAGAAGAGGAGTTTCAACTGGCGCAACTTTTAAATAAACGGTGTGGAGGTGTACCGCCCGGTACAATTATTATTATTATTACGAAGATTGCGTGGTTTACAGAGGTGTAAGAAGGTGGGGCGGTGAATGGGTGAACAGAGAAAAGATCAAAGCATAATTTAAAACACTAAAAAGCCAAACCAAACCTAACCTCATGGCTCTACAGCCCTTGAAGTGCCTTGGCCTACCAGGCGACCGCTGCTCATCCCGAAGGCCTGCAGATTGCGAGGTGTCGTGTGGTCAGCACGACGAATCCTCTCGGCCGTTATTCTCGGTTTTCTAGACCGGGGCCGCCATCTTACCGTCAGATAGCTCCTCAATTCTGATCACGTAGGCTGAGTGGACCTCGAACCAGCCCTTCGGTCTAGGTAAAAATCCCTGACCTGGCCGGGAATCGAACCCGGGTCCTCCGGGTAAGAGGCAGGCACGCTACCCCAACACAACGGGGCCGGCTAATTTAAAACACTAACTTCTGAAATGTTATTTCTTTCTTTTATTTTTTCTGAGTTTAACTGTTGGTAGATAATCTGAATGAATAACAACAAATACCAGTTAAATGGAACAACGATGAGCTCCTCAGCTCTGATAACAACAATGACTTAAAGTCAAAAATCAAGTACAATGGAGAAAATCGTAGACAAAATAATGTACAAGTAATGAGCTTTGTAGCTATAAAATTACGCTATTTTAAAGAGCACATTTACTCCACTCACTTACATTCCAAAATTTTACTACAGTCCAGCCTCCCAGAGGCACAAGTTTTCCGCGAAATTTTACTGTAGATAAACTTTAAAACAGTGTTTACTCTGTCATTTCTGCTCGACAGTCTGTTACGCACTCGCCTATGAATAATTGCAATTTAACAGGGTCAACGATTGCCCATACTAAATGGCCTAGAAGTACAAAAGAAGAGGATCTGCCCTGAACAAAATGCTATGAGGTGAAACACTTGCACTCCTATTTAAATACACTTGATATCCTCCGTTCCAAGAAGCCAGTGAATACTTTGCCTGGTATACAAATCAATGATATACTTCGATAGTTATTGCAATCCTTCCTGTTCCCTTGCTTATGGATAGGTGCAGTTACTGCTTTTGTCCAACCTGAAGGTACCTTATCAACACTCCATGCTAATCTTATTACTCTATGAAGCCATTTCATCCTGCCTTCCCACTATACTTCACCACTTCATCTATTCCTGTACTTTTATGACATTGGAGTTTTTTACCATCTTTTCCACTTCCTCAAGCTTTATTTCACCAACACAATGTTTCTCCTCAACATGAGCTCGGTTGTTCGCGACACTACCAGGAAGATTTCCTTTTACGTTGAGGAGATTTTCAAAATATTCCCTCCACCTTTTCAGTGATTCCCTGGGATCTATTAAGAATTCACCTGAACCACCCAAAACACTGTCAATTTCCTTTTCCCTCCCTGCCTAAGATTCTTTATTACTATCAAAAAAGGTTTCCCTGCAACTTGACCTTGCTTTTCAAGGTTATTGCCAAAATCTTCCCACGACTTCCTTTTGGATTCAACAACTACTGTTTCGCTCTGTTTCTTTCATCTACGTACGATTCCCTGTCTGCATCAGACCTTGTTTGGAGCAATTTCTGAAAAGCCTTCATTTTACGTTTACAAGCTGCTATCATTTCATCATTCCACCAAGATGTTCGCTTTTTCCAGTTGTTTCCAGGAATTCCCTTCCTGTTTCTACTGCAGAATCCATGTATGCCACCCATTCTCTTTCTATATCCTGAACCTGATTTCTTTCCGCTGCTCAGAACTCACTAATCATAGCCATGTAGTTCTATCAAATTTCTTCTTCCTGGAGATTTTCTACCCTTATTCCTTTGCAGACAGATTTCACTTTCTCTATCCTAAGCCTAGAGATACTTAGTTCAATACAGATCAGGTAGTGGTCTGTATCATCGAAAAATCCCCGGAAAACTCGTACATTCCTAACAGATTTCCTGAATTTGAAGTCGGTTAAGATATATTCTATTATGGATCTGGTTCCCCTACTCTCCCATACGTAGCGGTGAATAGCCTTATGCTTGAAGAATGTATTCCTAACTGCTAACCCCATACTAGCACAGAAGTTCAGCAAACGCTTCCCATTACTATTAGCTTCCCTATCTTCCCCATATTTATCAACAATCACTCCTTCGTATCCTTCAGCTATATTTCCAGTTCTTGCATTGAAATCACGCATTAGCACTATCCTATCTTTGCTGTTGACCTTGTCTACGATGTCACTCAATGCTTCATAAAACTTGTCAACTTCATCCTCATCTGCTCACTCACGTGGTGAATGACAAATCTACCCACATCATTCGCTCATTTGCCTGCCTGAGAAAAACTAACGTGCGTGCAATAGCATTCCTGATGAACAGTCCTACCTCACACTCTGTCCTACCCGTTAGGTACACTTTATAATCTGTTCCTCCTTTTCTCCCCTTACCCAAATATCGTTTACTCCTAGCACATCCAGATACACCCTCTTTGCTGACGCAGCCATTTCTACCTTCTTTCTTCCATAAGCCCCATTAATATTGATAGTTCCCCATCGAATTCTATTTCGTTCGCCGAGTTTCTAAGGAGTCCCTCGCCTGTCAAATGGGAGTGGTACTCTGTTACTCCCTTAGGTCCGAGGCTTTCTTAAAAGGTTCTGAGCTCGCTAAATTCGTGAAGCAGGATGATACCCTACGTAGACATAGTCCAAGTGAGGATCTCTCCTCAACAGTTTAGGGACCACCTGCGTATTGTATAGTCCTAGGCGCCTGAGCACAAGGAGGGCCATGACTCATAATATGTCCGAGATAGCCACTTCCACTCCGTAGCAACTTGTATCCCGACTCACAGGACCACTTACTAGGCCACTCAGCCATTGACCATGGTTCACAAACAATGACGTGACTACAGTAACTCACACCATGAACCATAAAAAACTTTCTTCTGCTGTTTAAAATAAACTGATTTTGACTAATTTCAAAATGAATTGAATTCCGACGTCCAGTTTGCTCAATGTTGCAAGGTTTTTTTACATGTTAAGAACAAAATTAAAATAATCTTTAGTATAATGATGAGCAGGGGTCGATGACCTAGCTGCTAGGCCCCTTTAAACAACAAACATAATCATCATCATCATCATCATCATCATCATCATCAATGAAGAGCAATTAATACCGGTGTCAACATACCCCCTAAGACGGCCAGTGTCTGTCTTAGGGGAGGACTGCTTTTGATTTACGTTCATGCCTCTGTTGCATACTTTGTCATTTCAAGCAACATTGCACCCTGAACTTGTACGCGATTTTGGAAAATTTTCCCAATGTGTTCATAATTTGAGTCTTTTATATTTCCAATGAATAGGCGAACTTGTTCATAATTTTAGTCCTTTATACTTACAACGAACTGTCGAACTTCTTCTTCGAAACAACATCATGCCAAATGTCCAAAAATGCATTATCTTTCGAAAATGATCTTTTAGGTCCATCGAATATATTCTCCCTTACGCTAGCTTCAGACAAAACTGGACATTTTTTGCTTAGATTTTTAAAGCACGAACTTTCCCCTGATACTCTTACAAACTGTATCGGGATCCGTAGTTTTCTTTGCGAAAGAGGCTGCATATTTTTAGGATCAACTTGATAGTCAAGAACAGTGTTCTTTTCTTCCAGCATTAAACTCCTTCTTTTGGACCATGCTTTCGTATTACAATCCTTTTTCTTCGTGTCCATTGTCCGAGTCGTCTGAAAAACAAGGAAAATTGTGTTTACCCTCACTGTCGACTGCACTAATGGTTTGAATCGGTAGGCTCATTCGAAATTTTGAACGCCTGACTAGGAACTGAGAAGTATGCATAGGTTAGCTGTTTTTTTTATCATACGTGAAAGATCACGTGTGTGTATTTGTTATTAATGCTTCGCTATAATTGCCATGGTAATGATATACACTGACTGACAGAGCAAATGCAACACCAAGAAGGAGTGGTTCGAAAGGGATGAAAGTTGGGGAAAAAGCAGAGACGGCACGGACGAATAATTGATGTTTATTTCAAACCGATATGCAGGTTACACAATGCGCACGGCATCGACTCAGTAGGATGTAGGACCACCGCGAGCGGCGATGCACGCAGAAACACGTCGAGGTACAGAGTCAATAAGAGTGCGGATGGTGTCCTGAGGGATGGTTCTCCATTCTCTGTCAACCATTTGCCACAGTTGGTCGTCCGTACGAGGCTGGGGCAGAGTTTGCAAACGGCGTCCAATGAGATCCCACACGTGTTCGATTGGTGAGAGATCCGGAGAGTACGCTGGCCACGGAAGCATCTGTACACCTCGTAGAGCCTGTTGGGAGATGCGAGCATTGTATGGGCGGGCATTATCCTGCTGAAACAGAGCATTGGGCAGCCCCTGAAGGTACGGGAGTGCCACCGGCCGCAACACATGCTGCACGTAGCGGTGGGCATTTAACGTGCCTTGAATACGCACTAGAGGTGACGTGGAATCATACGCAATAGCGCCCCAAACCATGATGCCGCGTTGTCTAGCGGTAGGGCGCTCCACAGTTACTGCCGGATTTGACCTTTCTCCACGCCGACGCCACACTCGTCTGCGGTGACTATCACTGACAGAACAGAAGCGTGACTCATCGGAGAACACGACGTTCCGCCATTCCCTCATCCAAGTCGCTCTAGCCCGGTACCATGCCAGGCGTGCACGTCTATGCTGTGGAGTCAATGGTAGTCTTCTGAGCGAACGCCGGGAGTGCAGGCCTCCTTCAACCAATCGACGGGAAATTGTTCTGGTCGATATTGGAACAGCCAGGGTATCTTGCACATGCTGAAGAATGGCGGTTGACGTGGCGTGTGGGGCTGCCACCGCTTGGCGGCGGATGCGCCGATCCTCGCGTGCTGACGTCACTCGGGCTGCGCCTGGACCCCTCGCACGTGCCACATGTCCCTGCGCCAACCATCTTCGCCACAGGCGCTGCACCGTTGACACATCTCTATGGGTATCGACTGCGATTTGACGAAGCGACCAACCTGCCCTTCTCAGCCCGATCACCATACCCCTCGTAAAGTCGTCTGTCTGCTGGAAATGCCTCCGTTGACGGCGGCCTGGCATTCTTAGCTATACACGTGTCCTGTGGCACACAACAACACGTTCTACAATGACTGTCGGCTGAGAAATCACGGTACGAAGTGGGCCATTCGCCAACGCCGTGTCCCATTTATCGTTCGCTACGTGCGCAGCACAGCGGCGCATTTCACATCCTGAGCATACCTCAGTGACGTCAGTCTACCCTGCAATTGGCATAAAGTTCTGACCACTCCTTCTTGGTGTTGCATTTGCTCTGTCAGTCAGTGTATATAGGCTACATAGCATTCCTTTAATGTCGAATTTAAAAAATGTAAATGCTACGGTAAAACCGTTGGCATTTTTTAAATTAGAACATCTTTTCCGATATATAAGTCGGTAATTTACTCCAAGACCGCGTATTCCTCGTAGGCTAGTTTTATGAAAATGGGGAATTGTATATATAAAAAGGTTAAGTCTAGAAAGAAACTGAGTGAATCTGCGCATAAGGATTAGAAAAAACCTACAGGAGGTCCAAAGACGTCGCACTATTCCAAAATGCACATTAGGAAGATAAACTGTTTTTCTTAAGAGGTTGGAACACCTGTTTCATGTAATTGGAAACACAATCCGATTTCACCATGTAGATTTAGTCACAACAAAACATAATCACCACCACCACTAGCACCGAACGAGATTATTTCAGAACACAGGTGCTAACTCGGACTAACGTTTGAGTTAGGCTTGGTTCTCATTTTGGTTTCTCATAAAACCTCGTTGCTAGCCTTGCAAATCTTCCGCCCCTGTGTGCTAGGCAACATGTAACACAAACGTGTTTTGCGGGATTGCAACTGAAAGGATCCTTCTTATCTCATTCCTGCTACACGGATCTTCCGTTTTTGTTTCCTGGTAACGGGCGAACATTCTGCCCCATACAACAGCACAGGTCTCACCACTATCTTGAAAATCTGAGATTTGAGATAAGCAGTCAGTTTGTGGTCTTCTGATTAGATTTAAAGAGGGTATGTTTATCTAATTGCGCTTTATTTTAAAATAATGTTCACCATGATCAATTCTTTACACATAGATGCGAAGTAGTCTGGCTCTATGGCTGAATGAGTTGTGTTGGAGCCTTCGTTTCAGAGGGCTCCGGGTTCGATTCCGAATTGAGCTAGGGATTTTAGCCGAGTCCTCTAGTTCAGGGCAGGATGTTCGTGTTTTATCCAATATATATATTCACATACATACAACACACGCTACCAAACACCATAGACACACGCTGTTGTGAATACATGCATCCATCCATCCAAATCGGGTTGCCATCAGGAGGGGAAATCTATTATAAACGGGGCCAAATCAATAAGAAGTGCCAGAAATGTGCAGAAAGAAGAAGACAAATAAGCGACGATAAACTGAGCAGCGAAGAATATCTCTTTGGAACCTTTCAACACAATGCACTATCCCTTTAAAACACCACCAAGCATGTTGTGGGTTTAGATCCCACTGGTGTCTGGTTGGCTATTTTTGTTCTGTACTTAGGACCTAACACCTTTTCGATATGTACTATACAGAGTGTTTCAAAAATACATGGCAGAACTGCAGGGTTAGAGTTCTGATGTGTAGAGGAGACAAAATGTTTATAGGAAGATGGGTCTATGAATTCGTAATTACGGAGATATGAGACTCACAGGTACTGCAACATGGAATGTTACTTGCTAGAATTTAATATGCATTTCCGGTAAAAGTACACTCTGTTGAATACCTAACAAGTAATGTTCGAAATGCCTGTCCACCGACCATGCTGTAGGTTTCTGCTCGTCGTCCTGGGCGGCTGTCCTAAATGCAGATTAGTTGTGATTTCGTGTCGAAAATCTTACCAGTTGAGCTATGGTGGCTAGGGCAAGTGTGTTCTGGAGCACAGGATCAATCATTCAACCAGCCACCACTGATCTGCAGTTAGGGCTGTCACCCGGGTGGCAGATTCCCCATCAGTTGTTTACAGAGCTTTTTATTAAAGGACCTAAGCTACTATCGATCAACCTTAAATGCAGATGATTGATTGATTGATTGATTGATTGATTGATTGATTGATTGATTGATTGATTGATTGATTGATTGATTGATTGATTGATTGATTGATTGATTGATTGATTGATTGATTGATTGATTGATTGATTGACATTTTACCACTCATCTATCGAGGGAAGGAAGGCAATAGTAGTGAAATGATTACAGTCAAACCTAGTAGTGACAGTCAAGGTATTCGATCATCTTCATCAAGAGATAGGTAGCTCATTTATAAATGCTCATTTTAGTTCCTGTTACAAGGATACCATTAACGGCTAGTGATGTAAGTACTCCTGTTAAATATGATCCAAAGGGTGAGCACCATCATTAATTTCTCTCCCACCTTCTGTCCATGTGGGAGGAAGTTCAGAGGATGCTGGCTACTGGTAACACGATAATTAACTACTGATAAGTGCGCCGGCGTGTTTCAGACACGTTTATGTCATAATTACAATGTTGAGGGTTACATAACTTTACCGTACATCGTTAACTGAATCAGTGGTCTGCGAACTCGTTATGTAGCGTTCCCCTCGGGAACTAAGAATTGGCTAGGGCAGATCGGAGCCATGGCTGCATTTCTTCTGGGCGTAGTATACGCCACACAGGTGTCAGATGGGTGGAAGCACTGAGTTTAGGTTCGCAGAGGGATTCTTCATTATTTCATTTTTTTTCGATTCTCCTCTTCAAAACTTCTCCGCGAATAGTGACGTTATATAATCTAATTTAAATTCAAAGAATAGGTCTGATTCCTGGAAATTTGTCACCACTCGTCACAAAATAGAAATAAAGTAAAGTATCTTTCTGTAGGTAGGTAAGGGTTATTCTGCCCGAAGGCAGATCCGAACCTCCGCAGAGGTATTCCTGAGCCGGAGTTTACGTGCGGTAGGGTGGCCAGTTCCTTTCCGTTCCTCCATTCCCTTACCCCCCAACCAACAGCGCATGGCAACCCATCCAACTCCTGACCACGCCCAATGTTGCTTAACTTCAGAGATCTCACGGGATCCGGTGTTTCAACACGGCTACGGTTGTTGGCTTTTTGTAGGAGTGAGCACAAAAAATCTTACGAAACATATCTGTGTGATCTTTAAATAGCTTCTGACCTTCTTCAAATGAGAACACTGCGGTTTCTGAATATGAGAAACGAATGATTTAAAATCCATTTCCAATTATGAGGCACTGAGCGAGTTGGCCGTGCGCGTAGAGGCGCGCAGCTGTGAGCTTGCATCCGGGAGATCGTGGGTTCGAATCCCACTGTCGGCAGCCCTGAAGATGGTTTTCCGTGGTTTCCCATTTTCACACCAGGCAAATGCTGGGGCTGTACCTTAATTAAGGCCACGGCCGCTTCCTTCCAATTCCTAGGCCTTTCCTATCCCATCGTCGCTATAAGACCTGTCTGTGTCGGTGCGACGTAAAGCCCGTAGCAAAAAAAATAATATTTATGAGGTTGCCACTCAAAAAATATGTGGCAACACGGAATCCTAATGTCTATTTCTGTTCTTAGGTTTTCATTGTTTCGGCGAAGAAAACACTGCTTCGCATGGGAAGGCGCTTGCAACAATAGAACAAAGTTTGAGAGCCTAGTTACGGAGGGATGGTTGACATTCTAGTGTGAGCAGTTTCCAAAAGTCAACTTCATGGATCACTGAAGTTCACAAAACTCTAATTGCAGATGACTTGGCTGACATTCGATATCTTTTTTTTTTTTTTTTTTTTTTTTTTTGCTAGGGGCTTTACGTCGCACCGACTCAGATAGGTCTTATGGCGACGATGGGATAGGAAAGGCCTAGGAGTTGGTAGGAAGCGGCCGTGGCCTTAATTAAGGTACAGCCCCAGCATTTGCCTGGTGTGAAGATGGGAAACCACGGAAAACCATCTTCAGGGCTGCCGATAGTGGGATTCGAACCTACTATCTCCCGGATGCAAGCTCACAGCCGCGCGCCTCTACGCGCACGGCCAACTCGCCCGGTGTATTCGATATCATAGTGCGTAGGTTATTGAATAACGAAGTATCACAGCGAACCTATTTAATATCTTGAAAACGTTGGTCGAACTCTGAAGTTAATTCTTCAATAATTTCAACATATTTCCCAAATTCCATATCTTCCTCTACCAGTTAGCTTCTGACAACAATAGAAATGTATCATGTTATTCTTTCCCACCCCAGACCTAGATAATTTGAGCTGTCTTCGGAAACTGTCAACAAAGTCGATCACTTGACTTAGTGTCTGTTTCTGTAACTGCAAACTTACGGCTTTTGGGTATTGAGTGGTATCAGAGAAAAAAGGCAACTCTTTTTTAGAATCTGGCGTTTTCTAGATCGTTCTGCAATTCAGCGGGATTCAAAATGTGTTCCGTTACAAATGGACAATTCTATGTTGGAGTTCAAAGAATCGTAGTAGACACGGACAACAGGTTAACCACCTCACCTCAGTGTGCGGGAGCAGATTCTTGTAAGCAGAATTCATTTCTTCCAACAGGGATAGGAATTTTCTGTGAGTCAGGGATCGATTTCCTCTCCAGATCAAATTAGTGATTCTCGTGACAGTCGCCAAAGTGGTAAGTAGTTTAATTGATTTTGCACATAATGCTTCTTGATGTACAATGCAATTCAGGGTAGTCACAGTGACCTGATTCTGTCTTAAGAGTCCAGCGAAACCACTTACGGGCCCTGTCATTAATTTTGCGCCATCTATAACTACAGAAACAATATTTTGCAGAACCACCGAATTCCTCCACATCACTCGTAAGATGTTAAACATGTCAACGCTTTCGCTTGTTCTGTGTAAACAACTCTTCGAAAATGGTAGAATCTTCCTTAACGGTGTGAACAAATATCAGTAACTGAACATTTCCAACATCTCCTGTCATGAGGTACGAGCTTATTTTTCTTAATTCTTAATTACTAATTTTTAAATTCTTTTCTTAATTTTAATTGTTATTTCATGCCATGCACGAGCGAAGAGCTGTCCGTGTCGCTGAGCCGCGGAGTGGGGAGTGATGAGTCAACGGGTGGTGATGGTGGTGATTATTGTTTTAAGAGGATGTACAACTAGGCAAACATGCTCTACATAACACTGATCAGAGAGGGAAAATGAAAGGGATTCAGCACTTCGAAAAATGAAGGTATCGGCCAAAGAAAGACAAGGGCCACGAAGGGCGTGAAAATGAAAGATTCCTTAGGCCTCGGAAACCTTATACTGTCGAGGTCGGAAAAGAACAAGAGTTGACCAAGGGAGGTCGGATAGGCTAGATGAAAGTGAGAAGCCTGGCACAAGTAACTGGAAACAATTCCGGGACTCAATTCAGGGCCCCGTGGTCGCCAACCCACGTTCCCAAGTTGAGAGGCACTGGAGCCCCTTTTAGTCGCCTCTTACGACAGGCAGTGGATACCGTAGGTGTTATTCTATATCTATATATTCTATATATAGGGGGATGAGTCAACAGGAGGCAGATAAGTTGGGCGCGCCTGCCAGCCAACCGATGGTAAAAACTCACTGTACTTTCGAAGGCTTTGTGATTTTTCATGACAACTCACGGTGATTCCTGAACAACTACGCTATCAACCCCTCGTAACGTTGTGGAGAAAGCTCCCAGCTCTCGAAGAGTGGATAATCAGCTAAAGAAAGAGGATGACTATGAAAAATAGAAAAATGAATGAATCCTAGGCGTTACAAACAAAAGAACATCAAGAACGGAAGAAAACAAAATTAAATCGAAATCAAGAAAGACAAGAGGGCAGAGACTGGCACAAGTGTAAAAAAAATAACTTTTGTCAGACCCGAATACATAACTGGAGAAGGATGGTTCTTCTTCATTATTATTATTATTATTATTATTATTATTATTATTATTATTATTATTATTATTATTATTATTATTATTATTATTCGGCAAATTAGCTGATACAGTTGCTGTCTAATAGCCGTGAGGTAAAGCGGTCCTGTGCCCTTGCTCTGGTTTGCGAAATATTAGAATGAAATAGGGGAAAATACACATGAGAAGAGTTTAATTATGTAATTAATAATGTTATTGGCTTTATGTCCCACTAACTACATTTTCGGTTTTCTGAGACGCCAAGGTGTCGGAAAGTTGTCCCGCAGGAACTTTTTACGTGTCAGTAAATCTAGCGATACGAGGCTGATATACTTGAGCAGCTTCAAATACCACCGGACTGAGCCAGGATCGAACCTGCGAAGATGGGGTCAGAAGGCCAGCGCATGAACTGTTAGTGGGACGTAAGGCCAATAACATTAAGAACCCGACCTAATACGTTTAAAGTTATTTCGAGTACAATGCGGTCGTGAACATTCAGAATTCATTCAATTGACCCACAACGACGAGTTGCACGCACTCTACACTTAATTAATTAATTAATTAATTAATTGATCAATCGATCGATCTAGAATAGCTTAGGTCCTCTAATAATTGCAAAAAGCTCTGTAAACAACTGATGGGGAATCTGCCACCCGGGTGACAGCCCTAAATGCAGATCAGTGGTGGTTGATTGAATGATTGATCCTGTGCTCCAGAACACACTTAACCTAGTTGAACATAGCTCAACGGGTAAGAATTTTCGACACGAAATCGGAACGTTGTGGGTTCACATCCCACTGAAGGGTTAGAGTTCTGATGTGTAGAGGAGACAAATTGTTTATATGAAGATGGATGTATGAATTCGTAATTCAAGAGATACCAGACTCTCAGGTACTGCAACATGAAATGTTACTTGCTAGAATTTAGTATGCATTTCCGGTAAAAATACACTCTGTTGAATACCTTACAAGTAATGTTCGAAATGGCCATCCACCTACCATGCTGTAGGTCTCTGCTCGTCGTCCTGGGCGGCTGCCCTAAATGCAGACCAGCTGTGATTAATTAACTAATTAGTTGTCCGGCTCCATAGCTAAATGGTTAGCGTGCTGGCCTTTGATCACAGGGGTCCCGGTTTCGATTCTCGGCAGGGTCGGGAATTTTAATCATAATTGGTTAATTTCGCTGGCACGGAGGCTGGGTGTATGTGTCGTCTTCATCATCATTTCATCCTCATCACGGCGCGCAGATCGCCTACGGGTGTCATACCCGAAAGAACTGCATCTGGAGAGCCGAACTTGTCCTCGGACATTCCCGGCACTAAAAGCCATACGCTATTTCATTTTTTCAATTGATTGATTGATTGATTGATTGATTGATTGATTGATTGATTGATTGATTGATTGATTGATTGATTGATTGATTGATTGATTGATTGATTGATTGATTGATTGATTGATTGATTGATTGATTGATTGATTGATTGATTGATTGGAAATTACTCTGGTAATAATATTTTTAAACTAACTTTTTAAACATATTTATTACAAAGATAATCGTATTTTATTACCTTTAACTTTTTTTGCTAGTTGCTTTACGTCGCACCGACACAGATAGTTCTTATGGCGACGATGGGATAGGGAAGGGTTAGGAGTGAGAAGGAAGTGACCGTGGCCTTAATTAAAGTACAGCCGCAGCATTTGCCTTGTGTGAAAATGGGAAACCGCCGACAGTAGGGTTCGAACCCACTATCTCCCGAATTCAAGCTGATAGCCAGGTGACCCAAACCGCGCGGCCACTTGCTCGGTAATAAAGCAAGAATACTGTTATCTGTAGGTAGTGAGTTGGAGCCTTCATTTCCTGAGCTGAGACTAGGAATAGATTTTCGGTGAGATGCCAAACGAAGTGTTTAATTACAACTCTCCATGACATTTTCCGGGTTATCAATCACCGCTGTGAAGGCGGAAGGTAGCACTTGCCGGTGCTCTAATCAAGGTGAAGGTATGTTCGTGCTCCCTGACTATATTTATCACTTTCAGATACAGCTGTGTACTTGGTTCATCTTCCATATCCTCTTTGTAATTTATATTAACAGAGGTCATAGCAATATTCAAGGATTCCATTATCGTATTCTGCTCACATTTTGTTTGCGCAGCGTCATAAACTGAATTAGCATATTAGTCTCGTCCGAGTTTCATTCCGGGGTCTGTCATGCTGGAATGAAGTGTTAATCTGCCTACAACTGAAAAGAGAAAGAGATTCAAACATCCTCTAAATCATACTGGAAATAGTCTCAAGACGGAACCTCGGTCTGCAAGAAACACTCTAACTCATATTAGGCGATGACGAGAATCACTCGCATTATGTGAGGGAGCCGACTAATTTTCTATATCTCAATTTCAATAGATCACTTACTCAGGAAACTTGCGTTCCCTTTTGATTATTAGTGTTTTTTAAAGAAATTATTTATGCATTACTCTTTTATTTCTTCTTAATCTGTTTACCCTCCAGGGTTGGTTTTCTCTCGGACTCAGCGAGGTATTCCACCTATACCGCCTCAAGAGCAGTGTCCTGAAGCGTGAGACTTTGGGTCGTGGGGTACAACTGGGGAGAATGACCAGTACCTCGCCCAGGCGGCTTCACCTGCTATGCTGAACAGGGGCCTTGTCGGGGTATGAGAAGATTGGAAGGGATATACAAGGAAGAGGGAAGGAAATGGCCGTGGCTTTAAGTTAGGTACATCCCGGCATTTGCCTGGAGGAGAAGTGGGAAACCACGGAAAACCACTTCGAGGATGACTGAGGAGGGAATCGAACCCCCTCCACTCAGTTGACCTCCCGAGGCTGAGTGGACCACGTTCCAGCCCTTGTACCACTTTTCAAATTTCATGGCAGAGCCGGGAATCGAACCCGGGCCTCCATGGGTGGCAGCTAATCACATTAACCACAACACCACAGAGGTCGGACATCATTTCTTTCATTTTCAAAATTCATCCGTTGAGCATATAATTTATTTGTTTAATTTTTGGTTACATGTAGTCTGTTAAGAGAGGATGGTTACTAAGTCGTACTTCTTTTCACCTGCACCACCACCACCAACAACACTCACGACTACTCACCTTAGCACTAGGCGCCTCGCATACAGGCCACCTCCTTCTTGAATTCTCTGTGAGTGGTGCTTAGAATATATTCACGGTATCTCCTGCCTACCATTTTCCAAGAAATGAGAATAATGATAGCGATTTTAGGGGGATGCATATTAAGTTGAGTTATGTTCCCATCACCCTCTATGATTTGTTTACCGGCCACTTTAAAACTGTTAGCATAACAAATAAATGGGCGTCAAAGAAAACTTGCTTAATTACTCATTAAGGAAGGAGTTACATTAACATAATACAAGAAAAACAAATGTTACAGACAACCCTCATGTTAGACTAAAGACAATCCAAAAAATATCATAATTACACAGGAATGATAAACAAGCTCCCATTGGATTTAAGAGATATGCCGGTGAAATCCTTTCAAAAGACTCAGAGAATGTGGCTGATTGTAAATAGAATTTACAGTATACAGGAATTTGAAGGAAAATTTGTGCATCTCCATATAAATCAGTAAAGATGTATAAATGTGTAGACTAATTACTTGTTGGTATAGCATAAAATATTTAGTACAGGATATATTCCAGTGGAATGAACGATGTAGAACGACAATAAATTCTATTTAAAAGTAAAGGGGTCTTTGGTTAATTTAGCTCTATTGTGAAACCTTGTATATTCATTATTTTGTTTATGGATTGTTGGACTTTTATGTAATACAATGTACATTGTTTAGTGATTATGCCTTCTATTCTATTCAATTCAATTCTATCTTAGGATGCGACTAAAGCTGTCCACACTCTAGGGCTCTCAACTTGGGAGCAAAGATCATATACTGGTTTTTTGGCCAAATTTGGCAAAGTGAACATTATAGTAGAACCGAAAACCAAAAGGTAGATTTTTAAAAGAAAAATGTGACCTTTTCATTTTATTTCATTGCCAGCGATTACTGTGCTGTTCTAATTTTTATTTTATTTTTTTGCTAGGGGCTTTACGTCGCACCGACACAGATAGGTCTTATGGCGACGAGTGTTCTAATTTGAAAATATATATTTATGCATTGAAAATAATCCATTTCACTGATGTAATGAGATTTTAAAGTACTCGTAAATCGTGTCTGAATGTGTAAAACATGTGTTTCTTTTCTGGGGTACTCAGTGCCCCGGTGTACGGTTAGTGTCCTTGACTATATTGATACATATTCAGTCATGATGTGGGAAGGGTGGGATAAAAAGAAAGCTGGATAAAAACACTCCATTTCATCGCAATGTGGCTCTTTAACGTCACCGTAGATATTCCCATACATTGCGTGTTCAAATAAATATTCACCTAGCATCCGACACTTAACTCCCTTCGTGGATCAGTGGCAAAGTGCCTGGATTCCAAGATCGGGGGTTAAAATCCGGTAGAAATAGTAGACCTTTTGAACGGCGGGGAAAGTCTTTTTGGAACTCCAGTGGGATGTTGAGTTGGGCCCACGGTCAGTGATGTCCATAAAAAGGACGGTTGAATTGGGCCTATGGTCAGCTCGGAGTGAGGGTAGAATTGCCCCCAGTAGTCACAACGTTTGGAAATCAGTTAAAATATGCAGTTAAAAGTTTTAAATGCGGTGTAGAGTCCGTACTGAAAACTAGGTTAGGTTACATTTAGTGTTCATGCAATGATTTAATTATAAATTAATTTTTTAACCTTTTTTATGTTTGTTAAAAATACGTTTTAATTAAGACATTATTGTGGTAACCGTTGAATGGGAATGTAATAACTTCAGTAACTGTCCTTTAATTGGTATTAAAATATAATTTCGATACTTATTAATATTAAGAAGGACGTTCAAACAAAAACGAGCGGCCGAACATTAACAAATGGAGAAACCCTTCGAGGATCGACGGTAATCCTCAGGGGAATGTTTTGACCGTGGGCCCAACTCGAACGTCTACGAACTCCATAACGTACGATGTCGGCATGTAAAATATCTCTGGTGACAAATTTGGTGCTTACCCGACAAAATTAATTGAAACAGCCATAGGTCGCTCTGCAGATACCCAAGATCTACTTCTCTTCTACCTAATATAATAAAATAGAATGTCGAAATTGATACGCAGACAACCTAAAAAAATCAAAATGCCTGCACACAGTAGTTCAGGTCGTAAGATGACTATTATTATTATTATTATTATTATTATTATTATTATTATTATTATTATTGAACCGGGAGGTACACATCTACGCCGCACATTTAAATCTTGCGCCTAAAAGAACTCCTCTACATGACAAACAGTGAACTTAAGAGCTAGACCTATTTAAACCTTTACTCAGAAGATGTCACTACAGTAATTTGACGTAATTTTGTTATTGTGAAGTTTCCAGAACTGTGTGAATTTCTACTTGTTTTTGTTTTCCATGCATCAAGAAGTTTAGACATTCTCTCATAGATGTCACCGCTAAAAAACTATGATCATGCACCCTGGTGCGAAGTGAAGGAACCTTTTTTGAAGGTTTTGTATTTATAAGGTTTTTTTTACTAAATGATGTTCATTTATTTTTGGGTTGGCAATATTTATCTTTTCTTTCCGCCAGTTTTGAATCCAGCCAATACCTATTTTTTGTAATTAATTTCCAACCAATCCTGTATTTCTCCTTCGATTCTGAGGGCCACTTTTAAATTTGACCAATAAAATTCTGTGGGTGTGTCTTGATTATTCATGAAAGGTCTCGAACTTTCCCCGAGGGTTTATAAACTGCGGATTTTCACGCCTCTGGCCATTTGATCAACATCTAACTAAGTGTGTTTGTCAAGCAGGAGGCGGGAGGTGCCTCTTTCATCAGGCAGCAGTACTCCGACAAGGTATGGCCACTTAACATCTTCACTTTTTGCTAGCTCCGCAGTTTAACCCGAGGGAAAGGTTCGAAACTTTAACTATGTAACCAACTTTAAAATGTAAATCTCCTTTTGGCTCATGTAAAAATGTCATAAATCTTTAACTGTAAATCGGGGATAGAGAGTGATGCACCCTCTCGAGCTCCCCTTCATGTTGGTTTGAGTGACTGAGTTTTGTAACTGGTTTTCTTCCTTCCGTAAAGTCTTAATTTTTTTCTTATACGAGTCACCTCAGTAGTTTGGGAATTGCCCCTGTGTCATCGGCCTAGTGCCCCTTAGGTTTTAAGAAATCTGTTCTAGGAGTGCAAGTACACGCATCCATTCTATTTGTGTGTAGGGCCATTTACTTAACCATTATTGGTGTTCATGAAGGCCCAGTAGGTTGGGTACAAGATAACCCTGTTTCATTTTTTGTAAGTTGTGCCTTGGTGGCAAGTAATTGTAAGTGTTCTGATACTGCCTTGAATAGGCTTGAAAAACTGAGAGCGTGTCAGCTCTTTTCTAGTGTTGTAAAAGTGCCTCTGGGAGGCTTGATATTTGAAGTTGGGAGCAAGTGCTCCAGGTATTAGGGGCTTTCTGCCCTTTGAACAAATTTGGGCTCGTCTGTAAAATCTGAGCTGGGAACTCAAGGGGCTTGTAGCCCAAGAATGTTAAAGTTCTGGAATCTTGGATCTTTCTAAGTCTAGTTTCTAAATTGCTATGTCATTGTTACCTCACTAAGTGAAAAGTTGTTGAAGTTTTATTGTTTTTCGAAAATATAACCTTTGTTAAAATTTTAAATTAACTTTGACTTTGTAGTTAGACCCATTCATCTCGACACCTTCTTTCTCCTCTGCTGGTCCACGGGTAGCTCCGTAACAATTATTATTATTATTATTATTATTATTATTATTATTATTATTATTATTATTATTATTCCGACTCAGCCTCCGTGGCTCAAACGGCAGCGTGCCGGCCTCTCATCGCTGCATACCGTGGTTCAAATCCCGGTCACTCTATGTGAGATTTGAGCTGGACAAAGCGGAGATGGGACTGGTTTTTCTCCGGGTAGTCCGGTTTTCCCTCTTTCATTCCAGCAACACTCTCCATTAACATTTCATCTGTCAGTCATTAATCATTGCCCCAGAGGAGTGCGACAGGCTTCGGCAGCCGTCACATTTCCTATCCTCGTCGCTAGATGGGGGCTTCATTTATTCCATTCCTGACCCGGTCAAATGACTGGAAACAGGCTGTAGATTTTCATTTTTAGTCCGACTCATTGGATGAATGGTCAGCGTTGAGACCTTCGGTTCAGCGGGTCCCGGCTTCAATTCCCGGCCGGATCGGGGATCTTAATCGTGGCTGATTAATTCTCCTGTCCCGGAGATTGGGGGTTTATGTTTGTCCCAGCACTTTCCTCTTCATATTCAGACACAACGCTACACTGCCAACCACCATACAACCACGCAATAGTAGTTACATCTCTGCGTGCAGGGTTGGCGTCAGCAAGGCCATCCTGCCGTAAAACAGGGCCAAATCCACATGTGCGCCACAGTTCGCATCCGCGACCTCACAATAGTGGGAAAAACTATAGAAGATTATTATTATTATTATTATTATTATTATTATTATTATTATTATTATTATTATTATTATTATTATTATTATTATTATAGTTTTTGTTGTTGTTGTTGTTGTTGTTGTTGTTGTCAGACGCTTGTCCACCTCCAGTATACTGAATGTTAATGTGGGCGGATAACTTAATGTGTGGTTCCTGTATCCTTGTCAGAATGACCTGAATGGCTGGATGTTTTAACCAAACCATTAACACGAAGAGTCTCGTGGCCACTGTGTCCATGAACCAGACGCAGCTGTCACCAAGTGCTGTGACTCAGAATGCTCGGGGCTCCTTCATGTAACAGTACCATCCATCACATCCACTTGTCTGCTAAACATTCACTGGTTACATAACTCGGAAGGTGTCCTTACTTGCTCCCCGACAAGGCAAACTTTCTGTGCGACATCCGAGGTAATATGCTGGCCAAGAACGACTGGTTCGCTCAGAGGACCAGAGCACCAATAGACATCTGACAAAAACAACAAATCCAATGCATTTTTTTCCGTTCAGTCCTTCGAAGCAGCTTGGTGGTTAATTAGATCTATATGCATGTATGTATGTACGTTGTAAAATATGTAAGCTAACAAAACCTTTCACATGTGAATATAAGTAGTCCTTTATTCCACTTTTTCTAGGTATTACTGTGCATTATTCTGATTTTTACCTTGAAATAAACTAACAATGGGTCTAGAACACTCTTGTTTTTATTTTTACGTTGCACCCACACAAACAGGCCATACAGTGACGGTGGAATAGGACAGGGCTAGGACTGCACCTCTACGCCGCACATTTAAAACTTGCGCCTTAAAGAACTCCTCTACAGAAGAAACAGTGAACTTGAAACTGGACCAACTTATAAATTTTCTCTGAAGATGGCACCACTAAAATTTTGTTATTGTGAAGTTTCCAATACTGTGTGAATTTCAACTTGTTTTGTTTTCCATTTATCAAGAAGTTGGACATTCTCTCATAGATGTCACCGCTAAAGAAAACTATGATCATGCACCCTGGTGCGAAGTGAAAGAACTTTCTTGAAGAAATTTTGTATTCATAAGTTTTTTCCTTACTAAATTTTGTTCATTTATCTTTAGGTTGGTAATATTTATCTTTTCTTTCCGCCAGTTTTGAATTTAGCCAATCAAGAATTTCTGGAATTAATTTTCAACCAATCCCGTATTTCTTCTTCGATTTTGAGTGTAACCTTTTCATTCACCAATACAATTATGAGGGGGTGGCTGTTTTATTCGTGAAAGGTCTCGAACTTTCCCCGAGGGTTGATAAACTGCAGATTTTTTTGTCCCCTGGCCATTTGATCGTCGTCTAACTTAGTGTGTGTGTCAAGCAGGGGGCGGGAGGCGCCTCTTTCATCAGGCAGCAGTTCTTCAGTAAGGTAATGGCCAGTTAACATCTTTATTTCTCTGCCCCGCAGTTTAACCCGAGGGAAAGGTCCGAAATCTTAAATATGTAACTAATTTCTCTAAAGTGTAAATCTCCTGTCGGCTCATGTAAAATTTCATAAATCTTTAACTGTAATCCGGGGATAGAGAGTGATATACCCTCTCGAGCTCCCCTTCATCTTGGTTTGAGGTACCGCATTTGTTTCTGCAATGTATTAAAGTGATTTCCATCCGCGCTACCTCAGTAGTTTGGGATTAGCCCCTGATTCGTTGGCCAACTGCCCTATAGGTCTGTACATTTTTTGTGGAGCTCAATCTCCGATTCCATTCATGTTGTACTCGGGCCGTTTATTGAACCTGTTCTTTTCTACTAAGGCCCCGTAGGTTGGGTACTAGATATTCCTGTGTAATAAGATGGCTATTTGTAAGTAGTGCCTTGTAAGGCCAGTTATTGTTAGGCTTTCACATGGTGTTGCCTTGAGTAGGCTGTGAATACTGAGAGCGCGTCAGCTCTTTTCAAGTGTTGTAAAATTGCCTCTGGGAAGCCTGATATTGCAATTTTGGGAGCAAGTGCTCCAGGTATTCGGGGATTTCTGCCCTTTGGGTAAATGTATATTCTTTGTAAAATCGAGCTGGGTACCCAAAAATTGTAAAACTAGGGGCTTGTAGCCCAAGAATGTTCCAGTTCGGAAATCTTGGATGTTTCTATATCTTGTTTCTAATTTGCTTTGTCATTGTTATTTCACTAAGTGAAAAGTTGTTAAAGTTTTGTTATTTTTCGAAAAATATAACATTTGTTAAAATTTTAAATTAACTTTGACTTTGTAGTTAGACCCATTCACCCCGGCACCTTCTTTCACCTCTCCTGATCCACGGGTAACCCCCGTAACATCCCTGAAAGCAAACTCAAAGCTACGTGGCCCAAACTTGCTCGGCGTATCTGAAACAGTTTTCTTAAGTTTCCTTCGTTTCCCTTATCTTCCATGACCACGTCCGTTATTCTTGTTTTTGGCAATCCAGCTCCTCCATTCACCTCACACAACCCGTCCACAGAAAGTGGTTCCCAATAAACTGAACCAGTCATCGTCACTTAGGCCTCCCACCCCCTGCTTCTCTTACCCTTCATTATTCTCCTAGGTTACTTATCCTCTTCCATTTACCTCACATACCTCACTGCGGAAACTGCTCCATACGCACAGCTTCATCCAGCGCGTTAATTCCTAATTTGGCATTTACCTGCCCTTAGCAAGTGAAAAGTTTTTCGACCAACGGGACTCGAACTGGCTAACCTCGGTGTGAGACCATATAAGCTCACCGCACAAAAAGTTAGTCACCCCAGTGCGCACGCACATATAGATCGTTAAGCCTGCACAGATGACGCAGTGAACGAGTCCCGTGCTCAACAGCACGCGCATATAGATCGTTAAGCCTGCACAGATGGCGCAGTGAACGAGTCCCGTGCTCAACAGCACGCGCATATAGATCGTTAAGCCTGCACAGATGGCGCAGTGAACGAGTCCCGTGCTCAACAGCACGCGCATATAGATCGTTAAGCCTGCACAGATGGCGCAGTGAACGAGTCCCGTGCTCAACAGCACGCGCATATAGATCGTTAAGCCTGCACAGATGGCGCAGTGAACGAGTCCCGTGCTCAACAGCACGCGCACTGCCTCTATGTGAGCATAAGGGAGTAGCGATCAGTGAGACATTGATGTTTCAAGTGTACAGTTTACGTCAGCATGGGTAGATGTAAGGATGTGACAGCGTGGAAAAAAGGGGCAATCGTGTTTGGTTGTGCCCATGGCCAGACGGTGAGTGAAGTTGATGGATTTGTTGATGTTTCGCAGTGGAATGTTCAACGTGTCTACGATCAGTGGTGTACTACAAGTGGCCACGAAAGACGACGTCACCTCCAACTCTGTTGTTGCCCACGATTTTTTCGGCTGGGTGGCGCTCATCTCGCATTCTCAGTCGGCCCAAGAAGAATTCAAAGGGCAGACGCCTCGTTGGCTGTCGCCTCCCCTCACCATGGCAGATTGCTCCTTGCTCATCAAGAACGTGGACACTATTCATACTCCCGCTGCTATTCGCCAGGACCTTGTCAACAACACTGTTCGGATTAACGTCGTCTTCCGCCTGCAAGATGCCTTGTCTGGGCTACCTTCTCCGGATGTAGTGGCTTTTCTAACGGATGCCGAGGAAGCCGAAGCTCTTCGCGCCTCGGGCGTCCTCTGGCTCTTCAATAAACAGCATACTACACTTACTCCGCCGGACCGTCTTTTGCATCAATTGGCCTCCGACCCTAACTTTCCTATCAAATTCGTGTCCCCTTATGCTACTTCCCCCCTGTCTCTCACCTTCCCGTTACTTCTCTTACTACCACTCTTCCTACTACTACCCCTGCCACTACCACCACTGTCGTCCATTCTACCCGGACATCTGTTTCCTCCTCTGTCACCTACAGTCACCCATCTCCTCTCATGTCCACCCCTTCCACCACCATTTCTACACCCCTATCGTCTCCCCAGTTGCCCCCTCTCACGGATGCCCCTGACGCCTCTACATCGCCACGTCACCAGTTTTCAACACCGAGCTGCGTCATCCGTGGGATCGATCCTGTTGTCGCCGACAACGATATTCTCCACGAACTGCAACTGGAGGGTGTTCCGGTCCGCAAGGTTTTCCGCATCTACAACAACGATGGTCCGACCTTCATGGTCCGCCTCCGTCTCCCTTCCTTCGCCGAAGTGGATCGTCTCCTCATCTCCGGAGTCCGCTTTCGCGGCCGAATCCATCGAGTGGAGCCCTCTCGCTCCCCGCCGCGGCACGCCCGACCCCCCCTTCTTCGCCACCCTCTCATGTCCGTTCTCCTCCTACCACCGCTTCGTTTCGCTCGCCATGCGCTCCGCCACCCGCCCCACCCCTACACCAACCTCCGATTCCTACTCCCTATTTACCTGTTCCCCTGCCGCCTCTTCCGATATTGGACCTTCTCCGTCTACTGGCCACATCGGTCACTAATCTGTCTACCACTCTCTACTACTTCCTCTTACAATATTACCCTGTCCCTTCCTCTACATTTCCGCAATCCCCATTACCTCCAGCCGCTCAATATTTGTAAACTCTCTTGTATGTCTGTGTAAATCTCTGTCACTACTCCTGTCTTTTTCGAACTACGCGCCCGAGATACTTCTCACTTCCCCCAATAAAGGTGAACCCAGTGGGGGTCGGCCCCGGTTGGTGTGGTGCGGCTTCGGTCCTGTGGGTTCCCTTGCTGGTCGCGGTTCCCCTGCGCTGAACCTATACAATTCCTTTTACGTATGTACTACACATACACTCTATGCGCTTTCTTTACTGTACATTTTTCTCAACTGGCCGAAGAGCTGCTTAGTTCATCTGGGAAGGAGTGAACCAACCTTGTGATGATGATGATGATGATGATGATGACGACGTCAGAATTGTGGTCGGAAAACGATCCTGACTCAGAAGTACCGGAGACGCGTTTCACGGTTTGTGAAACAAAATCGCTCCAAACCAGACAGGAATTGCTGTAGTCAGTGACAACGGCAACTGCATGCAATGAGCATTTGGAGTAAGTCACCTCGCAAGAGACCATTGCTCGCATAAAGCTGCGCGTTTTCAATGGGCTAAAAATCATCGAACGTGGACAGTAGGTGAATGGCGGAACGTAACGTGGTCTGACGAATCACGTTCTTGCCTGTATTCCAATGACGCACGTCGTCGAGTGCAACGAAGGACAAATGAACTGTTTCATCCTGGATGTGTGAAAAGTCAGGTTCAAGCCGGAGGTAGATCTGTGATGTTTTGGGGGGTTTTGCTTATCATGGATTGGGCTCTCTCATTGAAGTTACCACTAAATAAACATTCTGGATGATCAGGTGTTGCCTTTCAGTCAACATCTGCATGATGAGAATGTTATTGATACCCCGATGTTTCAAGATGACAACAGCATTATGTGACTGATTTTATGAACACTCCCCCTCCGTATTACATCTCGATTGGCCTGTCTGACTTGAACCCATGTTGAAACAGTGGGTAAAACGTTGCTATCAGCATCCCCACAATTTGGTGGAATCCTCAGCGAGTGGTCGAACCTGGATGGGACGTACCTGCACAACCTTGTGGACTCGCCTCCTAACCGAATCCAGGCGGTTATCAAGTCCGGAGGCGGAGTTGCATGATGCTTGCAATGATTTCTTCATGGGTGGGTAATTCTTTGTCCGGTGAGCTTAGACATGGCCACTTAACGATGATGGCCACAAGGCGAGCATCCTCCTGTTATTATTCCCATCTGTTTATATCAACAATCTAATTTCATATTCATAATATGGCCTGTGTATTCTCCCACTCAACAAGATCTCTTAAAGAACAGAGCGAGGTAACATAATAATTATGTTCTACTACTTTGTTACAGAATACCATTGATCACAATTGCGAGTTCATTGAATTAGGGATGCAACATTTTGAATGTACTTCACTTACCATACTACTGAGAGGATACACCTCCTAAGTACTGGAAATGATACACCTGCTCCCCTTTCACTATTCTCTACCTACCATTCAATCTTCTTAATAGGATATTCACAAATGACATCACTTTATCCTTTGAAACGCTGCATTACTCTTCAAACTCCAATCGACACAGTGGCACTAGACTCTTCGTGTTAATGGTCTGGTTAAAACATACAGTCATTCAGGTCATTCTGACAAGGATACAGGAACCAGACACAGAGTGATCCGCCCACACTAACATACAGTACTGGAGGCGAACAAGTGTGTGACAATATTAATTATAATAGTCTAATAATAATAATAATAATAATAATAATAATAATAATAATAATAATAATAATAATAATAATAATTTACTGATACCGTACGTAAGAGACGCTTGAAATTCTATGATCACATCTGTAAAATGGACAATAATAGATTGGCTAAAAAATTACTAGAATTAATTCAAGGAAGATCAAGATCAACTGGCTCGAAGAAATTAAGCAGAATTTACAGAAAATAAACGCTACAGACATTACCATAAAAAAATCGCAAAGTCTTTGGAATTCTGGTTGCAAATCACAGATTCGTGGAAAAAGCTGGAAAACTGTGGCTAGAAGAAAGAAAACACCTCAGCGAATTCATGAAGAGATTTTGGGAGAAGAAGGCGAAGCCGTCCTACCAAACTAACAAGTATAAACACGCTCTTTAAATTGGACATAACAAAGTAATAATAATAATAATAATAATAATAATAATAATAATAATAATAATAATACCGGGTGAGTTGGACGTGCGCGTAGAGGCGCACGGCTGTGAGCTTGCATCCGGGAGATAGTAGGTTCGAATCCCACTATCGGCAGCCCTGAAGATGGTTTTCCGTGGTTTCCCATTTTCACACCAGGCAAATGCTGGGGCTGTACCTTAATTAAGGCCACGGCCGCTTCCTTCCAACTCCTAGGCCTTTCCCATCCCATCGTCGCCATAAGACATATCTGTGTCGGTGCGACGTAAAGCCCCTAGCAATAATAATAATAATAATAATAATAATAATAATAATAATAATAATAATAATAATAATAATAATAACATAATAATAATAATAAAATAATAATAATAATAATAATAATCATACATCATCTTACTACCTCAGCTACAGTGTGCAAGCATTGTTATTGAATTACATTTAGGTTGCCTGCGTATCAATTTCGACGTTGTTCTTTATCCTGTTAGGTCACAGAGAAACGGATCTCTGCAGAGCAATCTATGGCTGAATAATCGATTACAGATATCATTATGAATTAATAAATAAAGAATTACATAAAATTGATGTACAGGTAGATTATTAAATTGGAGAGAAAGGAACACATCATCAGTATTTCTAATTAGAGCGGTGTGATTAACACAGTGGTTTAGCTGCTGGCTTTTCGTTCAGACGGCCGAGGTTCGAATCTCGGTCGATTTTGGGTTGAAATTTTCACCTGAAATATTACATGGCGTGCAGAAGGACCTTAAACTCGTGTCCAGAATCAAAATGAACCTGGGTGGCTGTAGCGACACCAGGAATATCTGCGATAAGCTGTAGGAAACGTTATGTAGTGCTTATGGCCATCTTGGATTGAATTAGCGAGTATGTATCATGACACTGTAACCTTCCAACAAGTGAGTTGGCTACACGGTTCGTGTCGTGTAACTGTTACCTTGTATTCGGGGGATAGAGGGTTCGGACCCCCACTGTCGGCAGCCTTCAAGATGTTATACGTTAATCAAGCCCAAGGTCGTTTACTTCCCAGTCCTATCCTATCGTCGTTATAACACCTCTCTCTGAGACGGTGCGACTTTAAAAGAAGAAAAAACTTGCATTCGGGAAACGGGGCTTCAAGCCCCACTATTGGTTACTGTGAAGATAGTATTCCCTGTTTTCCTATTTTTTAGTCCAGGTAACTGCCGTAGCTGTACCTTAATGAAGTCAGACATAGTACGATGTTAAACTACTAACTTAGCAAAATGAAATAGTCTTTTTTAATGTAATATTCGACCCAGTTTCCTTCAAATTTCACGATATTAGGCGGATAGTTCCATCATAGTCTACCAATACAAGTAGGTCGTCTGTGTAATTCAAACAGGTTACACGATTTACATCTAGCTGAATTCCATCCTGTCAAATTACCTGTTTCGGTAAATTATTCTTGTAAACTGTGAACGGGTAATGGCGAATGATTATAGCCTTCTAACGCTTCTGCAACATTGCAAACAAGGAGCTCATTCTACTGTAAACGGTCGCTGCAGCTTGATGAACTTTGATATCCTGTTGAAAACATCCTTTGATATGATATTTCATAGCCAGCAATGTTTTCCTCCTTGTCATTCTATCACTATACAAACATTGATATAACTATTGGACACCATGAAAGTAAAATTTTCAAATTATTTAAATAAGAATTTAATTTAGGTTCCTCGAAAACAATTATTTGTTGATCAGTTACACATAAACTCCGGTAACTTCTTTCCCTATGTTAGCTATAATTGAATCCATGAGTTCGAAGAACTCTAATATCCATATCTTCTCCTGTAAAAAAATAAGAACATTTTAAATATACCATACATATACATAGGTTCTCCAAACTCAAGTAGGTTAAGTTACTCAAGAGAACATCAATTTTAAAGATACTGCTTATTTTTCGATGCTATTTTAGAATTTGGAGATGCTTGTTTTTTTTTTTTTTTTACAAAATATTATACAGTATGTGTACCATAGTAACTAGAGTAAATCTGAATCGAGTTGAACATTTTAACTGATCCTTTCCATTTCCACTCAGATTACTAAAGAACACCTTCATAAATTGCAAAGAAAATCATATTCATTTCTTACTGTGTCAATAGTAGTTATTGAATTCAATAGGCAATTGGCATACCATAGTCAGTATGTATACCTTATCTATTTTAATATTAGTCAGATACATTGATATTAGGTCTCTAGTTTCAGAAATTATTTTCTAGAGTATCCTTAGCATCACTGGTTGAAGGCATTCTTTACAGACAGTCAACAATCCACTGGGATGCAATGCAGAACGTTTTTGACATCTTCAATTTTCTTTCGGTCTATTGGAACCTTTCCATGATGTACTTCCTTGGGTAGTGGAGCCGCTTTCAGAGAACTTCTATACAGGGTCCGGCAGAAAAAGATATAATTTTATGTCTCACAATAACACTACGCAGCGAATGTAAAGCACGAGCTTTGTAATTGATATACAGCATAGCGCTATTTTGTCGTACAATAACATAACACTAGGCCTATCGTCTCACGTTTAGAACATCACGCCAGTTAGACAACCACTGTCCTCCGTGACGCACTAAACTGCACTTCCCCGTAAATCAGTGATTACCGAGCAAGTCGCTGCGAGGCATGGGTCACGTAGCTGTCATCTTGTATTCGGGAGATAGTGGGTTCGAACCACACTGTCGACAGCCCTGGCGATAGTTTCCCGTGGTTTTCCATTTTCACACCAGGCAAATGTGTCTTAATTACGGTCATAGCTGCTTCCTTCCCACTCCTAACCCTTTCCTATCCCATCGTCGCCATAAGCCCTATCTGTATCAGTGCGAATAAAGCAAACAGCAATTTTAAAAAGCAAATCAGTAATCACTACCATCAATAGTGCAGGATCTTTGAACTTTAATGTCCGACGATGCTAAAGCATGACTCAACGCACTTGGCTCCAAGAACGATAACAGTAGTGAAGAATTTCTGTCTATTTTCAGGCAGATGGATAACGACAGAGCGACCTATTTAAACGTGCAGCTTATTTACTGCAAGGACCGATATTATTTAACGGTGTTTATCTTAATGTGCCAAATAAGTTACGAAGCAGGAATTACAAGTTGTGGTGACTATTTATTAACCAAGTAAGAAAATAAAGTGCATTTCATAAAGTTCTGCCTGTCTCCAAGAGACTATACAGCCGACAGGCATAAACGGTGTTGTCTACCATTAGGGAGTGGCCGTACTGATCTTACAATTGTTATTATTATTATTATTATTATTATTATTATTATTATTATTATTATTATTATTATTATCATCATTATTATTATTATTTGGCCGGATGTCCTTCATAACACCAACCCTATGTGGAGGGGAGTATTCACTACTGCATTTTGAGTGCTGCTTGGATGTGTGTTGTGTTGCATGTTAATGAAGAAATGTATCGAGAAGAACACAAATGCTCAATTCCCGAGAGAGATGCTTAAATAAGGTGCGGGTAAAATCCTCAAACCGGCCGGGAATTGAAACCGGGGCCCTCTAAAACAAAGGCCACTACCATCACCATTCATCTAAGGAAATGTACGGCTCCATGGCTAAATGGTTAGCGTGCTGGCCTTTGGCCAATGGGGTCCCGAGTTCGATTCCCGTCAGGTCGAGCATTTTAACCATAATTAGTTAATTTCGCTGGCACGGGGGGCAGGGTTTATGTGTCGTCTTCATCATCATTGCATCCTCATCACGACGCGCAGGTCACCTACATGTCAAATCAAAGAACCTGCATTTGGCGAGCCGAACATGTCCTCGGACACTCCCGCCACTAAAAGCCATACGCCATTATTTTTTTTTTCTTTTAGCCAAGTAACTGGATAGATACCTAAAAGCAGGAGGTGCAGTGTTTTGTTCTCAAGTTGACAGCTCCTAGGAAGGGGTAAGCGGAGGAAATTAAATGTCACATTGTGGCAAGATAACGAGAGAATCGAGTCGAAGTATAGGAGAACCATTTACAGATTTTATCAGCAATACATTGTGAGAAGAATGTTCACACAACCAAACAAATTTCAGAGTTTTACTGGACCAAGGGATCTACAGTTTAGCGCAGAATTTGAACGACGGGAACACGAAACTTCATTTTGAAAATTTAACTTACATTGACCGAAATCACCCTGGTGAGGAACGAGCAGTGAAATTATGCTCTGTGTTTTCAGACACCACAATTTTATATATACATGGTCTGTTTTCGGACTGATTTTAATGTAGAGTACGTCTATAGTTTCGGAACTATAATTGGATTGGTGAGAGTTAAGAAAACGAATGCTTTAAAATTAAAAACATTCTGGACTACACGTGTGACGACATTACTCAATGGGTAAAAGTTCCTCATAGGGAGCATTTTAAGTACAGTATCTAAGTGTTAATCATTATAATGAATTATGTTTTAATTTTTTTTTAATTTGCTTTACGTCGCACCGACACAGATAGATCTTACGGCGACGATAGCGTAGGATAGGCCTAGGAGGGAAAGGAACTGGCCGTGGACTTAATTAAGGTATGAAAATGGGAAACGACGGAAAACCATCTTCAGGGCTACCGTACCGACAGTGGGGTTCGAACCCTCTATCTCCCGGATGCAAGCTCACAGTTGCGCGCCCCTAACTGCACCGCCAACTCTCCCGGTAGGAAACTTAATTGGGGTACTCACATAAACGGATTTGTAAATATAGGTTACAGATCTCTTCATATGGTTTTGAGGGGATTTGTGGGATGATGTAAAGGAGAGAGCATATAAGTCTCTGGCAAGACCCTAATTAGAGTATGGTTCCTGTGTAGGCCTATGAGACCCTCAGCAGCACTATTTGTTCTGGATGATTTCCGATAATAGAATAGCGTTATCGAAATGGGAAGAGTTGGGAGAAAGGAGACGAGCTACTCGACTAAGCATTATGGTCCGAGCTGTCAATAGAGAGTTGGCGTGGAATGACATTAATAGACGAGTAAGTTCGATTGGAGCTTTCAAAAGTATCGAGATAAAGTTGGAATTCAAGAGAAGAAACTGGGGCAAATATTCGCTTGTAGGAAGAGGAATTACGACTTGGAATAATTTACTCAGGGAGGTGTTCGATCAATTTCCAAATGTTTTGAAATAGTTCAAGACTAGGCAAGCAACTGATAGCGAATGAGCCACTTGGATGACAGCCCTAAATACAAATGAGTGATGATTGAACATCTGATTGTAAAGAGAAATGACCACTGTACCTAGCAACGAGTGTCTGATCTCGGTTAGGCCCACGTCATCGACTGACGCAATAGCGGTGCCATTTTGAGGTACTAAAATTGCCACACCGCGCGCCTAACAGTTAGTTTAGTTCTGAACTCCAGCGTGGTATCGTCGTGGTATGATTCGTCTCAGTAAATTTTACAGGGATACGGCGAAAACAAATCTGGTAGTGAATATAGTGAATATGTAAACATATTATGGTGTGAAGAATTGCAGACCACTTCTTACTTTCTCAAAATGTAGACAATAAATGGCTTCAAAATGATCAGAAACACACATTCGGATGATAGAGCAGCTTGTCTTATTACCAAACGTTCAAAATCATGAAAGCTGAGTGTCAGAAGGCTTGTCGGGAGCGTTTCAAAGTAGCCGAAAGTCGTGAGGCGAATTCCGTTCTACCGAAGCTCTAGTCGAGCACATTTACAGGGTCTCTCATATAAATTAAGACCGTCTAAGCGGCGTTTTTACTCTCCGATACGTAAGCTGCAGTATTGGCGGCGCGTGCATAGTTATTCACCTTGCAAGCAGTCCGCACGTGTTCGACCTGGCAAGCATCAGTCGCCAGTCTGAATCTCAGCTGTTAGCATGGTGAGACTGTTATCATTGCAACACCGTATTTTCGTACGTAGAGGTTATGGTTTCATCTTGATGGTCGTGTGAACAGTCATTACTTTCGCTATTGGTGTGCAGAAAATCCTAATGTTGTTTATGAAGTCCCTCATTAAGATAGGAATATTGGTGTTTGGTGTTCTGTTAGTGCAACACGAATAATTTGGCCTATTTTTTTTCGAGACGACAGTAAAAGCAGAGAGGTACCAAGATGACATCTTGACGCCATTCTTCGATCAGTTAACGGAAGAAGAAAAATCGCGTGGGTAGTTTCAACAAGATTCAGCCCCTGCTCATAAAGCAGAAGATTCCCTTCTTACAATTTCGGAAGTGTTTGCAGACCGAGTGATCAGTACTGGTCTATTTCCCCTCGTTCTCCAGATCTAACAGTGTGTGAATTTGACTTGGGGGGTAAACTAAAAGAAAAAGTGTATCGAACAAATCCTCACAAATTAGAGGTTCTGAAAAAAAAATATTACGAATGAAATCAGAAACATTACAGTGGTAGAACTCGCTCGCGTCAGCCAGAATGTGGTTACCAGATACAATGCCTATATAACCCAGGAAGGATGACACTTCCAGCATCTTTCATAAGGTAAGATTTCATATTAGACTGTATACACGCTTCAAGCAGGGCGGCTGCGCGCGACGTAAGCTCGGCTGAGGCAGCTGTCTTAGCCCAGAGTACAAACACTGTGCGTTCGGTCTTAGTTTATATAATAGACACTGCACCGCTTCAAATGTGGGTCTTATTATTACATCTCATATCACAGTCCCGTTATGCATGGACTTTTTATCTTGAAGATGTGTAAATTCGTCAATGTCAAACGTAAAATTTCCAATCCAAACTGCATAGATTCCGCCCGTTGTCATTTCTTGATGGATGCAGAACTTTTTGCATCCATCGCTTGGCACAGTCCAGAGCAAAGTGTAGCTTCCACCGAAGTCCAAGTCTCATCCATGGCTGTGACAATATGGATGCTGCTGGAGTATGGGTGGTGCTGAGTGATGAAATGCGGAGCATGGCTAGTGCACCTGAGTGTTATGAAAACTGTTGCTCATAGGGTCAATTGTGCTGCAATAGGACTTTCTGGCCCAGTGAGCAAAGCAATGGCAAACTACTCCACTCCCCATCTTTCCTAGCAGTCTCATTGTGGCACTGCCATTGGTTTTTTCAGTTTTCCTATAACCGCATAACCTTATGTGGTACGGTACTATTTGAGGATCCAAAGTGACCTGACAGACATACATGTACTGCAATTTTGAGAATAGCTATCACGTGGTACGTATTCTAAGTCAATAGTTTTGCGGCCACGACCACGACACAGCCCCGTTCCATTTTTTAGTTCAGTAGAACTGCTCACGAAACTCAAGCAATACGGCTGACGATATCATCACGCTGATCACGTGACACTCCAATATCTGCAGGTCATATGGCTGAACAGCAGTCGTCTCGACAGGCCAACAACTTCAATGGCGTATATGAGCCATGAGTTTGTTTGTTTTGTTGTTGAGTTGGAGAGTTAGTCAGGTGGCGATACTGTCAAGTCAATGTTGTAGATCTGGTTCGACCGTATAAAAATACATTTTGGACACTTGGAAGATCAGACTTCGAAGTAATAAATAATTCACAGCCTGTTCCCAATCTTTCTAATGGGTCAGGAATGGAATGAATGAAGCCCCCATCTAGCGGCGAGGATCTTCTTTTCTTCATGGAGCCTCTAAATATTAGTTCCTCATTAGCGTCGATCTCTAAGATCTTTTGCTACCATGTTTTTCCTTCATTCTCTCCTAGATATACCTGCTCCCTTCACAAAGCTGCAGGATTTTCTTATTCGGTCTTCTTGGATTTTTTCTCTCTCTTCACCTGGTAGTCCTAGAGTGGAGAGTCTGATTCTACCCAGCGCCTCACATTCGAAAAGTATGTGTTTAGCTGATTCCTCTGCTTCATTGGATTTCCTACATATATTGTCTCTTATTACTCCAATTCTATGTACAAGAGCAGATCAGAAAATAAGTTGCACTTCCCTGTTATGGCCATTTATTACACCACCTATACAACAACAACACGACTATAACGACATTCACTGTAACGTCACTTTTCCACATACTTTCCAAGAGACTCCAAACATTTCTGCGAAAGCACAACCAACTTGTCGATGCCGGATGCATAGAAATTTCCTCCAGCGTTCTGGAACCACTCGGAGACAGCGACCTTCACCTCCCCATCGGTCTGGAAACGTCGACCACCGAGCTCCGTTTTTGTGCTTACCGAACAGATGAAAGTTACATAGCGCTAGGTCGGGATTGTAGGGAGGATGTTGCCAGACCTCCCACTTGAAACGCTGCAGCAGTTCTCTCGTTCGGCGGGCCTTGTGAGATGTTGCGTTATCGTGCAACAAAATCACACCGGCGCTCAATTTCCCCCAGCGCTTCTCTTTAATCGCTTTACGCAAGCGGTGCAACGTTTGACAATACGACGCCGCGTTGATCCTCGCTCCTTTCGGCATGAATTCTACGTGGAGCAAACCCTCCATGTCAAAGAACACTGTCGCCATATCCTTACCGGCTGAAGGTTGAACCTTGGCCTTGTTTCGTTGTGGTAATGAGGGGTGCACCCATTCCATTGATGTTCGCTTCGTTTCGGGGGTGAAGTGGTGGACCTACGTTTCGTCGCCTGTGACGATTCGCCGCATAAACCCAGTTCCGTCTGCGGCATAGCGTTGCAAAAATGCCAGGGAGGATTGGAAACGTTGTCCCTTGTGCTCATCGGTGAGAAGACGTGTGACCCATCTTTGACACAGCTTACGATATCCAAGGTCCTCGTGAACAATGGCGAACACACTGCCATACGACATGTTCAGCTGCGTCGCGATTTCTCTCAGTTTAATGCGCCGGTTCTGTCTAATAATCGCATTCACACTGTTGACCTTTGCACGGGTCCTGGACGTTGCGGGCCTGCTTTCGCGATGGCTGTCCGCCGTGATATCCGTGCGTCCGGCTTCGAATTGCTGACACCACTTTACGATACCTTGCCGGGAAATGGCCAGCTCCCCATACACAGCACTAATTTCACCGTGAATGTCCGCGCAATTCTTCCTTTTTTGCCCATAGGAATCGGATTGTCGCACGCACCTCATATTTGGAGTGAACGTCCAGTTGACGCGCCATTGCATGTGGCCGCTATTCACACAATACTAGACGAGACACCACAGCGACCTGCCTAACAAACGTGTGGGCAGTGTCTGTCCCTTTCTCCGCTGTGCCCACGTTTGCGACACACAGCGCGCTGCTGCGGCGCGTTAGTGCAACTAACCTTTTGATCTACCTACGTAGGTGTTTTTCCAGATGGCAGTGTCCTGTCAACAATCCTACTACCCATCCAGCGGCGAGGATAGGAATTGTGCCGGTTGCTGAAGCCTGTCGGACTCCTCTGGGGCAATGATTAGTGACTGACAGACGAGATGAAATAATATTGGAGAGTGTTGCTGGAATAAAAGATGACAGGGAAAACCGCAGTACTCGGAGAAAAACCTGTCCCGCCTCCGTTTTGTCCAGCACAAATTCTCACATGGAGTGACTGGGATTTGAACCAGTGAACTGAGCGGTGAGAGGCCGGCGCACTGCCGCCTGAGACACGGAAGTAATTGAAATACCATTACAAAAGTGCAATTACATTTGAAGACGTCACAATAATAGTTTGAAGTTTGACGATATTTAATGAGAAAATATTTTTTTTATAAAATGATATTGAAATGAATAGCCTGGACGTTCTTGATGTTATGGGAACTCAGTTAATCAAAACTTAAATATAATGAAGTGTTCCAAGGCGTGGTTCGTGCTTCTTACACCAAATTAGCGGTTAAATTTGGCGGAAGACTAATACACGCCTTCACATTTGCTATTACCAAGCTAGAGTCCAACAATCCCCTCAAGAATTCTGCTACTGCAAGGTGTATGTATGTTGGGTATTCAGCCCGAAGGCTAGTTTGATCCTCTGCAGCTACGCCAACAGCTGTCATAAATAGCCTAGGCGTCACTGAAGAGGTGTACTAGGGAAATGAGGAGTGAGGTAGTTTCCCGTTGCTTTCCTCACCGATCCAGCCGTTGTTGTTGTTGTTGTTATTACATATCAGTCTTAAGGAAGTCAAATTGTTTGGAATGAAATTGTTCATCCGTAAAATAAATCTTATGATGTTCAGCATAAAATAACGCCCATTACAAGTGCAAGTAGATGGCCAACCAGTGCAGCAGGCTTTATTCAAATACCTCACCCAGATTATTACAGAAAAGTTAAAATGTCATCTGAAATTAGGATTTAAATAGCTATGGCAAAGCAAGCATTTCGTGACAAGCAATCGCTATTATGTCAAAAGAACGCCCCTCTTCCTACGTAAACGAATGATGAAAGCATAGGTTTATCTGTTACGTTGTATTCTGACGAAATGTGGGTCTTTAATAATAAGAGGGACATCAAGAGCCTGAAAGCTTTCGAGATGTGGCGTTCATGCCGAACGGGAGAAGGAGAACAGCCAACACTGAGGTGTTAGACAATGCATCAGATTAGAATGAGACAACTTGCTGGTCATGGTAGGCCCATGAATGAAGTGACTGAAGGTAAAATACAAGGGAAACGCACCCTCGAAGAAGAGAAAGAAAGACCTGCCTGAAGACATTTCTTGAGGATGGAGGACTGCAAAGGTATAAAGAGACTAAACGCACTGCTCAAAACTGAACCAAATAAAGACTAATTATTCGGGCAAACCAGTCGCAAGACCTCATGGCGACTATGCAACACTAGTTCATAACTGCTACTACACGAGTGTATGCAAATCTCCCTACAGAACTGCAGTGTGGGCTAGAGTTAGAACTAGATAGCACTATATCCTACCACTGCATAAAAATCTCAGCCCTACTTATGAGTTTCAACATACCTCCCTCACACCAATAACGCATTTTCCGCAGCTGGCAATGACCGAATTACTTGTTCCCAAACTAGCGAAAGGAAGACCAGTAATGTGCATAATCCAGGTTAATCGCGAAATGATTGCTGCCCAGAAGTGAGGTTAGAATATGCAGTAGAACAATCACTCGATGCGCAATACTTTATTGCATCAGTTAAGGGAGATGCACAAGGACTTGGCTGCACACTCTACTGTAAGGTTACAAAAGTGTGTTTTAGACACATTTTTCGTCTGTGTTGATTTTGCGTCATGCTTAAATGGCGAAGTTCGTAGTTGTAAGTATATAAACCTCCTTTTTTAATCATTTAATTTACCACTGATCTGCATTTAGGGATGTCGCCCAGGTGACAGATTCCTTGTCAGCTCTTTACCCAGTCATTTCTTAAATGATTTCAAAGAAGGTGGAAATTTATCGAATTATTCTAATCCCCAATTCCTCTTACTAAAAAGAAACATGTGGCCCTTTCTTCGCGAATTCCAAATGTATCCTCATATTATGATTTTTCGTCCCTTTAACAATTACACTCAAGCTTATTCGTTTACTAATATCATTCCACGTCGTCTCACCGTTTACAGCTTGGAACATACCGCATAGTCGAGCTGTTTGTCTCCTTCTCCTTACTCCCAAGTCTTCCCAGCTCAAAGATTGTAACATTTTCCACTACTTAGTTGTCCAAAATCATCCAGAATAAATTGTGCTGCTTTCCTTTGGATCTTTTCAAGTCTTCGAGTGGATAGAAAATGAAGCTATTTAATCTGTGAAGTGTGTCGAACTATAACATTGTATACTAATTCAAGATTTATAAAGTGGTTTTGTGAAACAAGTTGCTAAGGTAGAAAACCTGGACATACTATTACACTTGAGGGAAGAAAAGGAAAACCGTCTGATATCTGAGTTATAGTCGGTGAAGAAACCAAACCTCGTGTGTCACAATGCTCTTCCTGTCCATAATGTTCCTTACGACTGGTCATATCTCCCAGTCACATATGGATATGCATTCCGTCAGAAAAATGCTGGATGTGTTCAGTATCCTGTGCAAAAGTGTAAAGGAACCTTAATGCTGTAGGAGTGAATAAATTCGTCGCGCAAACATGCATTATACAGTACGGTACTGTAGGGTTAATTTTCCTTTACACGTAAGCAGAGGATAATGAACACAACGAACATTTTTTTATGGACTGCATATCCATATGCGGCTCGGAGGCGTGAACAGTCTTAGGGAAAACAATGGATAGGATGAGCATTGTGACAAACGAGGTTTTGTTCCTTCAACGATGTTATGCGGTCAATTTTTCAATGTAGCCTATACTTACTCAATTTTCCTCGAATAATTTTGTTCACTCAAGCGCAAAAAAATTGGCTTTCAGAGAAGATGACTTTCTTTCAAAATCCTCTTGTTTGAAATAACTTAGATTTAATAGATTGCAATGATGGTAGGATTTCATTTATTCAGCCACCGATAATCCACAGTTTACAAATATCCTCGCGTTTCGAGGATGTGTAAAACGAAATACTTTGCCGGCCAATTTTTGTGCGGTTGGGTGTAAGTGGAGCCTTACGTTTGGAACGGGTAACGAATCAATCTTATCCGTAAGGTATGATTCTGAACTTCATTCAAATTTCCTGAAACTATTTATGAATCATTTTAGTCATAAATGCTTCCTTTGAGAAATGAAACGGAAATAGCTTATATATGAGGCATGATGTAAATGTCACAAATGTTTCCCTGGTTTTTCTTTAAGTCCTATTTAGGGAAGAGAAACGAAATTGTATACCATAAATTTTACAGTGTACATTTATTCAAGTTCTCTGAAGTTGCTTAACCTAAATCCATATTTATGGAGAGAAAAGGAAACTTTTTGTTATGAATTTACTATACTTATTAAATTTTCCTTCAATCATGTTTATAGGCAGCCTAATTGAGAAAATAAAAACAGAAGTGTGTGGTATTAATTGACAATATATATTCATTCCATTCTCCAATCATTTGTATGTAAAGTCTTATTAGATTTGGGAAACTAAACTGTATGATGTTGGCCTATAATTTAAATTCATTCAAATTTCTTACATTACTTTTCTAAATGAATAGTTACTTGGGTAAAGGGAAGAAGAACGGATTACCGTGGCGTAGCCTAAATGTTGCAGTTTATATTCATTAAAATTTTATAAAATAAACGTTTTTATATGAAGTTTTTACGTGTGCTGAAATTTTTCCTTTATATTAATTCAAGTTTCATGGAATAATTTTGCATAAATTGTCTTTCCAAAGGGAATAAGAAAAAGAGTAAGTAAACTCATCGGTCACTTCCAGTGGTAATCTTCAAGAAACAGTAGATGTGACCACTTTTACAAATGTGTGAATAGGTTTTCGTGTAAAGGAAAGTGTAAATGATGGAATTATCAGTTTGTGATTACTGTGTCTCTGCCTGTACGCTTACAACGGAAAAACTTCTGGAGATATTTCAACGAAATTTTATATTTAGAATGTACCACCCAATGATAACTTTTAGGTGCATATAAATTCAAAATCGCTTAATATACTGAGGGGGTGGGGGAAATGCGTGAACCATGGAAAAAAGAAATAACATATTTCCGTTGATATTGGGTTTACGAAAAATGTCACAAAATAAAATTAATTTAAATATAACCTAAACTACGTTTGTTCAGTGCAAAATTTCGGTAATATGAAGTTTTGGGAATATTCGAAGAAGCCCAAGTGCCTCGTCTCTTTAAAGTTATTCCTTGACTGTAAATAATCCAACATTGACTGATTTTTAGTTATTGGTGTTTGGTTCCTCTCTCCTGCTGCTCCCGCGCAGTCGGTAAGGTAAATAAATCACAAAGGCATACACTGAGGACTATAGGCGTTCATGTCCGCGCTGCCAACTTTTCTGACGGTCGTATGGGTGGGGATGATGGTTAATAGTGGCAAACAAATGTTTGTGTGTACTCGAGCAAATACACCAAGGATGTTGTATATCAGGAGGCACTAAATTAATTTCAAACATTAAAATAACACTGATGATTTATTTATTTATTTATTTATTTATTTATTTATTTATTTATTTATTTATTTATTTATTTATTTATTTATTTATTTATTTATTTATTTATTTATGTATTTATTTATTGTGTTCCTGACAGGTACAGACCCAATAATGAGGAACACAAGTGATAAATACATTAATACTATACTGTTATACTATAATAGTATACTGTACTATACTATTGCATTTTAAAACGAAAACATTTCACACATAATTTTCAAATTCAAATAAACTTATTAAAATGTTAAATTTAAGACATTCTACAAAAATAATTTCCAAACATCAACTAAAGTTACATTAAAAAGCTAGGACACTTATCAAACGCAAACATGAAGTGTGATATACAAAATGCTACACAAATATTCAATTAACTACTGGACATAGGTTTCGTGTTCGTGGATACTCCGAATAATAAGTTTAAGGAAGAAGGTAGTCGAAATTCATCGGGTACACCCTCATTATCTAAATATTAAACGATTAAATTTCAGTCTTAGATATCCAAATTGAAAGTAACTGAGTATTCATTATAAATCCACATGCAGTTGCCTAGAAAACGATGACTGCACAGATGTACGTCAGTGATGTAAACAATGAGAGGTACGTTCTGAAAGAAGAATACAAATGACCTTGATGAATTCTTGTAAGGAAATACTACAATGCTTGTTTTAATTCCATTTGAATACCGTGTAAAATTTGGAAAATGTAACTTTTATTCATAAGATATATTAATAGTCCATTTAGAATTTCCAGTTACTTCACAGATAATAATTTTGACTGTCGAAGACAGGCTTATGTACTAGTGAAGAAATAAAATGTCAACAATAACATTTCAAAACCACACTGACGAGATATATATTATATTTCGACCATGACTATCACGTGCTGCGTTATTTACGTCAAAATGTAAGGCCTTGACCCCGGCACGGCCCATTAAAAATTATTTTTATCACCGGACAATATGGATAATTCCTTTACTGTCCGGCTCCATGTAAATGGTTAGCATGCTAGCTTTCTGCTCAAGGAGTCCCGGCTTCGATTCCCGGCCAGGTCGGAGATTTTAACTTACATCGCTTAATGCCTCTGGCTCGGGGTCTGGGTGTTGTGGCGTCTTCAACATCAGAATTTATTGTTTGAGCCTCTGCTGATTCAGGAAACCACTTACGCACTTGTTAAAGACATCACTTTTTTCCCCATACAAACACATTATCCTCCTATGAATGTTGACAGGTTCCGTATTTTTGTCCGCAGAAAACGAATCACTATGAGGGGACCTCCTCTCGTTACCACTCGCCCTGTAACTTCGTCATTTTGTGCCAATGTTCTGGTTTACCGACTGGAGCACCAAGCTCTAAGCAATAAACTTACTACTTCTAAAATAATAGATATTAGTTCCATTTTAGTGGGTAGAAAAAATATGTGTCCGCCTCTGTGGTGTGGTGGTTAGTGTGATTAGCTGCCACCTCCGGAGGCCCGGGTTCGATTCCCGGCTCTGCCACGAAATTTAAAAAGTGGTATTAGGGCTGGAATACGGTCCACCCAGCCTCGGAAGGTCAACTGAGTAGAGGAGGGTTCGATTCCCTCCTCAGCCATCCTCGAAGTGGTTTTCCGTGGTTTTCCACTACTTCTCCAGGCAAATGCCGGAATGGTACCTAACTAAAGGCCACGGCCGGATCCTTCCCTCTTCCTTGTCTATTCCTTCCAATCTTCCCAGGGCCGATGACCTTCGATGTTAGGCCCCTTAAAACAACAATCATCATCATCATCATCATCATCAACCAATCTTCCCATTCCCCCACAACGCCCCTGTTCAGCATAGCAGGTGAGGCCGCCTGGGCGAGGTACTTGTCATTTTCTCCCGTTGTATCCCCGACCCAGAGTCTTACGCTCCAGGCGGTAGAGGTGGGATCCCTCGTTGAGTCCGAGGGAAAAGCCAAGCCTGGAGGGTGAACAGATTAAGGAGAAGAAGAAGAAGAAGAAATATATAAGATGAACGGAAAAGAAAATACATATATAAATATAAAAAATGTATTTGTTTTTTTACAAGTTGCTTTACGTCATACCAATACAAATAGGTCTTATGGCGACGATGGGATGGGAAAGGGCCACGAGTGGGAAGGAAGCGTCCGTGGTTTAATTAAGGTGCAGCCCCAGCACTTGCCTGGTGTGAAAATGGGAAACCACGGAAAACCATCTTCAGGACTGCCGAGAGTGGGGTTCGAACCCACTATCTCCCGAATACTTAGTACTAGTCGCACTTAAGTGACTGCTGCTATCGAGCTCGGTGTATTTATGTTTTAATAAACACTCAACCCGAAGGCTGGTTGGTTCTTCAACAGCTCTGCCGTCAGCAATAGTTGGCCTAAGCGCCGCTGAAGAGGCTTACGACGGAAATGAGGTATGTGGTAGTTTTCCGTTGCTTTCCTCGCCGAGCCGGAAGTGGCCATTATATATCAATATGCCAGGCACACTGAAATGCATGCACCAACCCACTCTATGATCGACAATTTCACACCGTTCATAGTAGAGACTGCTTACATAAGGAATGGTGTTACTAGCATCGCTCCTTCCTCCGTTACGTTCTTATGGTCAAAGTCAAGGTTGAGACAGAGAAAGGTCAATGAAAGTAACAAATTTATTCTAGCCCATACCAGAAGACAAAGTGCACTGAAGACATTAGCTCTTGCCAGAAAAGACAGAAAAGTACAACATAAGTAGTAGAGGAGTGTTTAATGTGATTAGCTGTCACCCTTGGAGGCCCGGGTTCGATTCCCGGCTCTGCCACGAAATTTTGAAAGTGATAAGAGGGCTGGAACCGGGTCCATTCAGTCTTGGGAGTCAACTGAGTAGGGGGATGGGAAGTGGGTTCGATTCCCACTTCAACCATCACCGAAGAGGTTTTCCGTGGTTTCCCATTTCTCTTCCAGACAAATACTGGGAGGCCACGGCCGCTTTCTTCCCTCTTCCTTGATCCCTTCCAGTATCCCATACCTCTATATGACCCCTGTTCAGCATACCGGGTGAGACCTCCAGGGCGAGGTACTGGTCCCCATACCCAGTTGTATCGCCGACCCAAAGTCTCACGCTCCGCGAGACTGCCCTAGATGGCGGCAGAGGTGGAATCCCTTGATGAGTCCGAGACAAAAAGGAACCCTTGTGGGTAAACGGATTTATAAGTAAATAAATAAGTAAAAAGGGGATGTAATTGATCAGAGGAAAACTTTCTAATATGAGATATGAGCTTGATTCTGTGACATGGCCATCTCATACGTTGTGAATTCGTGAGAAACAAATCTATTTGAATATGTCCATGGCATACACCGAAGTGAGTGCCATGTGAGGTGTTTATCTTCGTTGATTGGTTTATGTCACACGAACACAGGCAGGTAGGTAATCGGGTAGAAAATTGCCTAAACGGTGAAGGTCGTGATCTTAATTATGGAATAGATCCATTACCGTATCTGTTAGGTGCGAAATTATGAAAGCACAGAAACCGGTCCTCGAAAATGACTAACAGTGCTGTTCGAACCCGTGCTACTCGACCAGTGCAGTGTGAGTACCTCTGGCAGTGAATGGCTTATCTACCACACGTCATCGGGCCGCAGCCCGCTCGCAGTTGAAGCCCTTGACTTGTAACATCCAGTTTACATGCACCTATCTCTACAGCTGAAGAAGATCATATTAGGGACAAGGTAATTACAGTCTCATTCAAAACTCTTTACCTCGTTCAGGAGATACGTTACGTAGCTTTTACCGATATTAACTTATTAGTTAATTTGCAAGGCAAGGTCGAAACGTGTCCGTGGCCTGCTTTTGACCTCAAGCCCCAGGATTCGTCAGCGGATAAACAGAATAAGAAACGCTGGTCAATGACTTGGATTTTTCCATGATAACTGCAACTGACTCACCTTCGCAGCAGAGGCGGCAATTAATGCTCTAGGATAAGACTAAGAATCTTGGCTAGAAATCTCATTGTCGGCAGTATGAACGCATCGAGACTTTTCACTCTCACTCCAGGTTTTTTTTTCATTAAAATTGGCTTTAAGTCGTACTCACACAGATAGATCTTATGACGATGATGGATAGATGAGGTTAGGAGTGGAAGGAAAGACCTAGGCCTTTATTAAGGTACAGCCCCAGCGTTTGCCTGGTGTGAAAATGGGAAACGGCAGAAAACCATCTTCAGAGCTGCCGACTGTGGGGTTCGAACCCACTGTCTCACCGCTGCACGCCCCTATCCGCACGGCTCACTCCAGGTAAAGAGAGGGATGAAATACAATGGCGTATGCCGGGAGTGTCCGAGGACAAGTTCGGCTCGCCAGATGCAGGTCTTTTGAACTGACTCCCGTAGGCGACCTGCGCGTCGTGATGAGGATGAAATGATGATGAAGACGACACGTGCACCCAGCCCCGCGCCAGTGAAATTAACCAATTATGGTTAAAATTCCCGACCCCGCCGGGAATCGAACTCAAGACCCCTGTGACCAAAGGCCAGCACGCTAACCATTTAGCCGTGAACCAGAGGATTGACACACTAAAGAAGAAAGTTTTCTAATTCCATGGCTATTTCCCGCCAATATTCAGTCAGACAATTATACTTGGTACGTAGCAGTAATCCCATCTATCGGAGTTGAGAGGCAACATAAGAGACAAAGAACATTACAACAAACAATGGTCAATGTAATGTTATTGTTGATCAATGTTATGCGCTTTCGATATCGTAGGCCTTCACATTTAGTTTTCTTCCGACTCTGAAATACCACTCTTATCATGTTCGGTACGTTCAAACTGAATAATACATAAATGACCGGAAAGTGTATCCTCTATAACTTCCGTTATGTAGTACTTTTTGATAGGACCAATAACATAGGTATTTAAAAATTACACTTTAGGCGCCTTACCCTAAACTACAATTTCATCCAGGGTTAATAAAATTGTTTATAGCTTAGGCTGTAGTTTTTTATTCCCCGACTCTATACACCGATTTTTATTAAATTCTGTTAACCCATTTTCTCGTTGCTCGGCGTTGATACGGATGCAAATTGATACAAATTCATGAATATCTATGTTATCATAGCCGGTACGGTAAAAATGTATGACATAAATGGTCGGAAATTTAATTCTATATAACTTTGGTTATGTAGTATTTATCGATACGACCACTAACAATACAAATATTTGAGATTTAAATTTTAGGCCTTCCACTAAACTACCATTTCACTCAGCGTGAATTAAATTATTTACAGTCTAGATTTTAGTGGCTCATTCTCCAACTTCGTATACCAATTTTCAATGTGATAGGACCACTAATAATGTAAATATTTAAGAATTAAGTTTTTTTTTTTTTTTTTTTGCTAGTTGCTTTACGTCGCACCGACACAGATAGGTCTTATGGCGACGATGGGACAGGAAAGGGCTAGGAGTGGGAAGGAAGCGGCCGTGGCCTTAATGAAGGTACAGCCCCAGCATTTGCCTGGTGTGAAAATGGGAAACCACGGAAAACCATTTTCAGGGCTGCCGACAGTGGGGTTCGAACCTACTATCTCCCGAATACTGGATACTGACCGCACTTAAGCGACAGAATTAAGTTTTAGGCCTTCCCCTAAACTACCATTTTACTCAGCGTGAATAAAATCATTTATAGCCCAGATTATAGCGACTTATTTCTCAACTTTGTATTCCAATTTTTATTAAGATAGGACCACTAGTAGCATAAATATTTGAAAATTAAATTTCAGACCTGCCCCATAACTACCATTTCTATCAGCGTGAATAAAATTACTTATGGTTTAGATTGTAGCGACTTATTCCCTGACTTTGCATACCGATTTTCATTTTCTCTTTAGCCGGTTTTTAGTGATGCGTGTACATACATACTTACAGACAGACAGACAGGCAGGCAGGCAGGCAGGCAGACGGACAGACAGACAGACAGACAGAAATTACGGAAAGGTAAAAAGTGCATTTTCTTGTTACTGTGGACATGACCGATACAGAAATACCATTCTTTTCAAATTCTGAGCAATGTATAGACAAAACTCTTATTTTTTATATATAGATGGCGTGTGACCTCCGGAGTGGCCTGATGCAGGTCTTTCAATCTGACGCCGCATAGGAGACCTGCACATCTGTGAGGATGGGGCCCTACGTTTTATGAATTCTAATGCTGAAGACAGCACACACAACCAGCCCTCCGAGCCATTGGAATTAACCAATTAAGGTTAAAATCCCCGACCCAGCCGGGAATCGAACCCGGGACCCTCTGAACCGAAGGACAGTACGCTGGCATTCAGCCAACGAGTCGCACTATTTTTTAAAACTTTTTTCATATCGTTATGCCCTACTTAGGAGCACGGTTGAACTTGCTCAGCTGATGTGTTGGCCTTCTTTTCCTCCCAAAATCTCTTCATCCTCTCGCTGAGCTTCTTCCTTCGTTCTTCTGTCCAAATTATAGTAGCTCTGGTGTTGGGTTTGTCTATTATTATTGTACCGGTCGGTATACCTCTACGCCGCACATTTGAATTTTCCGCCTTAAAGTACTCCTCTACAGGAGAAACTCTGAACTTTAACAACTGTATCAATTTATAAATTTCTCAGAAGATGTCACTACCGGAAATTTTGCGATTACGAAGTTGGCAGTACTGTGTGGATTTCAACGTATTTTGTTTCCTATTGATCAAGAAGTGTGGACATTCTCTCATAGATGTCTCTACTGTAAAACTGGGATCATGCACCCTGGTGCGAAGTGAATGAGCTTTCTTGAAGAAATTTTGTATTCAGAAGTTTTTGTCGTTACTAAATTTTGTTCTTTCATTTGTGGGTTGGCAATATTAATCTTTCTTTCCGCCAGTTTTGAACTTAGCCAATCAGTAATTTCTGCAATTAATTTCCAACCAGTCCTAGGTTTCTTCTTCTATTTGGATGTGTAACTTTTAGCCAGCCAATAAAGTTGAGTGGATGTGTTTTAATTATTCATGAAAGGTCTCGAATCTTCCCTGAGTGTATAAAAACTGCTGATTTTCACGGCTCCTGGCCACTCGAACAACATCTAGCCTAGTGTATAGAAGTGTAGCAGGAGGCGGGAAGCGCCTCTTTCATCCGGCAGCACCTCTTTTACAAGGTAATGGCCACTTAACATCTTTATTTCTCGCTAGCTCAGCAGTCCAAACCGCGGGAAAGGTCCGAATCCTTTAATATGTAACCTATCTCTTGAAACATGTAAACCTTTTTCAGTCCTTGTAAAACTTCATTTGTCTTTAACTGTAATTCGGGGATAGAGAGTGCTTTACCCTCTCGAACTCCCCTTCATTTGATCAGAGGTGACTACGTTTTCGTAACCGATTTTCTACTCTTCCTTAATGTGTTAAAATTTTTCTTATACGAGTCACCTCCCTAGTTTGGGAATAGCCCCTGTGTCATCGGCCTAGTGCCTCTTAGGTTTTAAAATGTGTATTTGGGAGTGCTGATACACGCCTCCATTCTTTTTGCGTTTAGGGCCATTTAAGTTAACCTTTTAATTTTCTATTTAGGCCCAGTAGGCTGGGTACTAGATACCCCTGTTTCATTGTAAGTTGTGACTTGATGGCAATCATGTGTAAAAGTCTGGTATTGCCTTTAATAGGCTTGAAACCTTGAGAGCGGGTCAGCTCTTTCTTGTGTTTGAAAAGTGCCTCTGGGAGGCTTGAGGTTAAAAGTTGGGAGCAAGTGCTCCTTGAATGAAGGGGTTTTCTGCCCTTTGAATAAATGAGTGTACCTTGGTAAAGTTGGGCTAGTAGCTCAAGGATTGTGTAATTGGGGCTCGAAGCCAGAACTTGTAAAGACCCCGAAACTTGTGCTTTCGTTTGTAAAGTTATCATTGTACCTGTGTTTTTTATTGTTATTTCACCTAGTGAAAATTTGTTAAATCTTGTTGTCTATTGAAAATATAACCTTTATTGAAATTTTAATTCATCTTTCGGCCTTGTAGTTAGACCCATTCCAGCCCGCACCTTCTTTCACCTCTGCCTTCCACGGGTAACTCCGTAACAATTATTATTATTATTATTATTATTATTATTATTATTATTATTATTATTATTATTATTATTATTATTATTATTATTATTCAATGTCCTCAAAACAGAATCATGAAAGATAATGCTGTTGTAGTGAAACTCGAAAACCAATAGCTGCGGTACAGTGAGGTGTACAGGACATGAGAGTGAGGTAATCCAATAGTGTACAAACAGAATGTGAAGTAAACATGACAATATTCATATCTTCGCTGTACGGGAAGCACATATTTCATTGATCACATAGCAGTCCTGCAAAATGTGCTGCAAGGAAGACCATGTATCTGCAGAGATTACCCAAGCACGACGCAGGTGAACTTTCTTTAGAATTCAAGATGAAGTAATAAATGCATTTTTTAATAAATTCCGGTCTAGGAAGCCAAGAATAACGACCAAGGGGATTTGTCGTGCTGACCACACGACACCTCATAATCTGCTAATCTGCAGGTCTTCGGGCTGACCAGCGGTGGTTTGGTAGGCTATGGCCCTTCGAGGGCTGTTGCGCCATAGGATTTTCTTGTTAATACTGGTAAATTATCATTGGATACAAAAAAGTAGCTCGCTCGCCAAAAGTATACATGATTTTCAAATAAATATCTAGATATTAGAATATTTATGATAACACTTTTAATCCATAAGTCTGACTTCTACCACCTCTGTGGTGTAGTGGTTAGTGGGATTAGCTGCCACCCCCGTAGGCCCGGGTTCGATTCCCGGCTCTGCCACGAAATTTGAAAAGTGGTACGAGGGCTGGAACGGGGTCCACTCAGCCTCGGGAGGTCAACTGAGTAGAGGAGGGTTCGATTAGCCCCTCAGCCATCCTTGAAGTGGTTTTCCGTGGTTTCCCACTTCTCCTCCAGGCAAATGCCGGGATGGTACCTAACTTAAGGCCACGGTCACTACCTTCCCTCTTCCTTGTCTATCCCTCCCAATCTTCCCATCCCCCCTCAAGGCCCCTGTTCGGCATAGCAGGTGAGGCCGCCTGAGCGAGGTACTGGTAATTCTCCCCAGTTGTATCCCCCGACCCAAAGTCTCACGCTCCAGGACACTGCCCTTGAGGCGGTAGAAGTGGGATCCCTCGCTGAGTCCGAAGTAAAAACTAACCCTGGATGGTAAACAGACCAAGAAAGTAAGAAAGAAAGTCCGACTTCTTAGCTGAATGGTCAGCGTTTAGGGGTGTCCCGGGTTCGATTCCCGGCCGGGTCGAGGATTTTAATCGCGTCTGATTAATTATTCTCGTTCGGGGACTGGGTGATTGTGTCTGTCCCAACACTCTCCTCTTTATATTCACACAACACACCAGACTACCAACCATCACAGAAACACGCAATAGTTAATACATTCCTCCATACAGGGTTGGCGTCATGAAGGGCATCCGGTCCTAAAACATGGTAAAATTCACATGTGCGACACAGTTCATACCCGCGACTCCACAGGTGTGGGAAGAGCGGTAGAAGAAGAAGAAGAAGAAGAAGAAGAAGAAGAAGAAGAAGAAGAAGAAGAAGAAGACCTTTGATCCGTAACTCTTTCTCCTCCTCCGTCTCTCTTCTCCCCACCCTGTCACCCAACAAAAACTTACCGGTGTGGAGAAATGTCACTCGATGTGGTTCTGGTTACATCAGTTTTATTTCTAATTAGTGATAGATAATAATGATGTTAGGATTTGAAGAGATCTGTCTTCCCGGCGGATGTCTCTATCAGTCCATAGATGATCTAGTCGCAGCAACACGGAAGGCAGAAGGTGGTTTCTGCGCCCTGGGGAGGGAAACATAACCTCAGTTTCTCTTTCGACCGTGGCCCACTTGCCAGCCTTTCCTCTTCTGTTCCGTTCGTCTTCTCCCGAGTGGCGTAATACTTGAGAGTTATGAAATTTATTGGAACAGCGAGTCAAGGTTAAATTCTAGCTCACTTTATTTTTATGAGTCATAACGAGTACCGCGACACTCGCGGCAGTCGGACGAAGAGTGAAGCCGGTTTTCCATCGCTACTTTAAGCAACGGTGCAAATCACTTGAGGAGTCGACTGTCAACTCGCGTTACCCTGAATCTCAGTGGTGCCAACGTACGCGGTCCTGTGACGCAGTAGTGTAGCCAGGATCGGTCGATGGAGTGGCGGAGGGGGGGGGGGGGGGAGGACGTTATATTTACAAAATGATGGTAGAATACAATGAAGGTGCATGCATGACTTGTTATTTTAAGGACACTCATATAAGTGAATTACAGATCTGTTGGTTCTACAATTATTATGCCTCTGCATGTTTATTTAGTTTATTGCCAGTTTCTGTTCATTTTCTTTTTGTAAAAATTCAGGGGGGTGGGGGCGGGTGAGTTCTAACCCCCAGTAATCCCCCCTCCTCCCTAGCTATGCCCCTGCGTCTGAGGAAAAGAGACAACCCTGCGAGTACGAAAGGATTACTCCTGGACTGGTGGCAGAAATAACTGTTAAAATAGCTGTTGAATTATTATTTCCGTGGTCACCCTAACCGCACGGCCAATTCCCTTCCTCAAACAAAAAGTTAAGCATATGCCTGATTCTGTTGTGTACTTTTCCTTCTCTGTCTCCCACGATGTAAGGATTGGAAAGGGCTAGAATTCGAAAGGAAGTGGCCGTGGCCTTAATTAATTTACTTGTCTGGTGTGAAAATGAGAAACCACGGAAAACTATCTTCCCAGCATTTCCAAGCTCGTAATTGTCAGAAGGACAGCACTTCTACTGTCTCTGCCACTCATCCCGATAATTAGTTCAGTACACAACAGAATCAGGCATATGCTTAACTTTTTGTTTGAGGAAGGGAATTGGCCGTGCGGTTAGGGTGACCACGGAAATAATAATTCAACTGTGTAGCATGGTCGATGCGTTTTCCTTGGTATGCTGAAGGCTGCGGGTCGAATTCTTGCATAGTTGGTTTGAAGTTAAAGTGTGCTTAAATGAAAGAGACTCATCGTAGTGCATTTACTTTCACTACAAATAACTCCCCTTCATGACAAAATTCCAACACTCTGACATTTCTTAATACTTGTAAACAGTGAAGACACTTAGTTCGCTCACGAATGCTTGCAGACGGAACTCTGAAGTCATAACTCCCCATAATGGAAATACAAGTGTAAAATATATTTAATATTCATTCATATCATCGAAAGCAAAGCCAAAATATTGCACTCACATGCTATAAACTATGCCTGCGAGGAACAACTGAAGTGACCTAAATTTATTTAATGAGTTTCACATTTCGATCGATTCCCTGATGCGATTCTTTCGCAGGAAGTCCATTCTATTAATTACATTCTCCCTGAGTTTCTCCGTAATGGTAGGAACATTTGGCATGGCTCGCTCCTTTCACTACGAACGAATCCTGATTCTTTTCCAAAAGAGTTTCCCACCCAGTAGCAGTCCTCCTAATAACATTCATACGAGATCCGAAACAGAGAAGTTCTGGGTTATGAAAGAAAGTAAGCGACAGTTTCCACGAAATTACTTGAATGAAAAATCTAGTTTTTAAAATATTGGCCTGATTCCAAAGGAGAACGAGGGAGAATCACCATCGCTATCTTCAGAAGAACATTTGGTTTATTTACATCGTCATCCCGGATGCTGGTGTAGAATTCTAATAAAGCGCTTCGACTGTCATATTTTGGCGAACTTCGAATCTTCAGTCGGTCAACGATCCGGCTCGGTCCAGTGGTATTTGAAGGTACTCAAATACACCAGCGTCATGTGGGTATATTTACTGGACCGTAAAAGAACTCCAGTAGGGAAATATTTTCGACACCTCGGTGTGGGAAATGAGGGGCGTTAAACTCATTACATTCGTTTTGTCTTAAACCGTTTACTCTCCAGGGTTGGTTTTTCCCTCGGATTCTGCGAGGGATCCCACCTCTACCGCCTTAAGGGCAGTGTCTGGAGCGTCAGACATTGGGTCGGGGATACAACTGGGGAGGAGGACCAGTACATCCCCAAAGAGTTATGCTGAACAGGGGCCTTGTGGAGGGGACGCGAAGATTTGAAGGCAGACACAACGAAGAGCGAAAGAAGCGGCCGTGGCCTTAAGATAAGTACCATTCCGGCATGTGTCTGTAGGAGAAGTGGGAAACCACGGAAAACCACTTCGAGGATGGCTGAGGTGGGAATCGAATCCCCTCTGCTCAGTTGACCTCCCGAGGTTGAGTTGACTCTGTTCCAGTCCTCGTACCACATTTCACATTTCGTGGCAGAGCCGGGAATCGAATTCGGGCTTGCGGGGATGGCAGCTAAGCGGGGCTGGGGAGTTCGTCGAAACCACTACATTCAGAATTCTTTTTTTTTTTTTTTGCTGGGGCTTTACGTCGTACCGACACAGATAGGACTTATGGCGACGATGGGATAGGAAAGGTCTAGGAGTTGGAAGGAAGCGGCCGTGGCCTTAATTAAGATACAGCACCAGCATTTGCCTGGTGTGAAAATGGGAAACCACGGAAGACCATCTTTAGGGCTGCCGAGAGTGGGATTCGAACCCACTATCTCCCGGATGCAAGCTCACAGCCGCGCGCCTCTACGCGCACGGCCAACTCGCCCGGTCATTCAAAATTCGTACATACAGCTGCACGAGTAGAACCACGGAGTTAACTTCTTCTTGTTCTTATTCCTACTGGCCTTTTCTCAATTTCCTGGAGTCGACACTTTGTGTGAATTTAGCCCAGTTTTATGGTAGGATGCCCTTCTTGACTCTAACCTCAAGTTAAGAGAACTATTCACTATTGCGTGTTTCTGTAGTGTGGTGTGTTGTATGTAAATGGGGATGTGTATTTAGAATGAACACGAACGCCGAGTTCTCGAACGAGACGATTTTTTTTTTTTTTTTTTTTTTTTTTTTTTTTTTTTTTTTTTTTTTGCTAGTTGCTTTACGTCGCACCAACACAGATAGGTCTTACGGCGACGATGGGACAGGAAGGGGCTAGGAGTGGGAAGGAAGTGGCCGTGGCCTTAATTAAGGTTCAGCCCCAGCATTTGCCTGGTGTGAAAATGGGAAACCACGGAAAACCATTTTCAGGGCTGTCGACAGTGGGGTTCGAACCTACAATGTCCCGAATACTGGATACTGGCCGCACTTAAGCGACTGCAGCTATCGAGCTCGGTACGAGACGAATTAACAAGGCAGTTAAATCCCCGGCCCGGCCAGGAATTTAACCCAGGGCTCTCTGAACCAAAGACCAATACGCTGACCATTCAACAACGGGGCCGGAAATCGTACAGATGTTCGATAAAATTGCAGTTTCAAGACCAGTATCGGATATCCAGCGATCAGTGGAAGAAATTATATCCGTGTCAGTTCGACCCCTCAGCGAATAATTGAAGAGAACCTGTTATCGCAGTTAGGAGGTGACCTTCCAAAAGAAATCGAACGTAGTGAAGAAAGTGAAGCCAATTGTGTAATAGAAGTGGTGCACCGAAGTAGTTCAATGGCAGCACCTTACTTGAGGGGCAAGGTTCACTCTGGGCGAGAAGTCTACCGTACCTCCGGCTTCACCATCTGATGACCCGCTTTTCCGGGAAGAATCTAAGAGACACGGATCTCCGGGTCTGGCCCGGAACTGGACGTGGAAGTTCGTCCACTGTTCCAGATACCAGGAGAAAAGCAAGAGTCTTAGAATATGATGACTAGTAACTTTCTTTGCGGGTGATTGTTCTCTGAAGGGGCTACAGCCGAAAGTTCCAGCTCTTCCTCCTAACTAACTGAAGCACCCGGCAGAGTAGCTCAAACTTCCTTAGTCAAAGTTGGTGGGTTTGATCCTGGTACAGTATGATGATAGATTTATTGACACGAAAAACTCCTACGGATCGAAATTCCGGTCTCCGAAAACCAATAAAGTAGTGAGACTTAAACTTAATTATTTTTTCACAATATATTTTAGGCCTACGTCGCACTGACGTAGATACGTCTTATGCCGACGATGGGATAGGAAAGGCCTAGGAAGTGGGAAGGAAGCGGTCATGGCCTTAATTATGGTACAACCTCAACATTCTGCTGGTGTGACAATGGAAAACCGTGGAAAACCGACAGCTGCCGACAGTGGGGTTTGAACCCACTATCTCCTGCCCGCAAGTTCACAGCTGCGCGCTCCTAACCGCACGGCCTGCTCGCCCGGCGTGGAACTTTAAACCAATAGCATTATTATTACGTACGTTCAAACAGTCTCTTCTTTGGTCTCCCTACGCAGTATAGTCAACTTCACCATTTTGGGGTTAAATCTAGACTTTGTGATGTTTCACTTCATTGACACACTCTTTTATGACATATGGGATAAATTATTGGGGTTTTCTTAGTTGAGCTTTTTCAATATTTTTTAAAATAATTTTTTCACTAACGTAGGCTCTTGAATTGTCACGACAATCACAGCGTCGCCAGAGTTAATGAGTTCTTGCCGCCGTAGTTACGATCGCGATTGCAATTGATTTCCGTTGTATGTGGAAGGCATTGACGTACATATTACAAAAAACACTTGGCTATAACGACATGCAAGGGACCTGATAAATATTGTGTCATCATAAAAGAGTGCGTTGTAGACGAAGTTTGTGTTATCCGTCGAGTGAGGTGGAACTCCACGGTTACCAGTTTCATTTTGTTAATTTTGTTGATTGTGTTCAGTTTGAGGTAATTTTCTCGAATAGACGTAGAACTCTTAAATTTTCTCACAGATATCACATGAAAGGCCAAGATTTTTGCCCGCACTAAACCGGTCATCTCAGTGGAGATCGAACCCATGAACTTGGTGTCTTGAGTCAGGCACTGTTGCTCAAATACACTGAGACAGCTTCTAAAGCCGGAAAACTTGTTTTATTTACGTGTTTTGGACTGAGTGCGGGTGAGTTTTAATCCTGGTCTGAGAGTTCGAAAGAGGTTCATCTAACATCGTCAGGTAATCTGAGGACCTGTCTGATATGTTTATCAGCGAAACCGGTCAGGAAATTGAAGCAATACGAATGAAGAGGAGTCATACTGACCGTGTGCGCCACCTGACAAAGCAGCAGTCATCTCGAGGGCCGTCCGATTCGTTGTCTGAATAGTCAGCGTACTGGCCTTCGGTGCAGAGGATCCCGGGTTCGATTCCTGGCCGGGTCGGGGATTTCAACCTTCATTGGTTAATTCCAGTGGCCCGGGGGCTGGGTGTTTGTGCTGTCCCCAACATCCCTGCAACTCGCACAGCATACATAACATTTTCCTCCACCACAATAACAGCCAGTTTCCTATACATGGCAGATGCTGCCCACCCTAATCGGAGGGTCTGCCCTAGAAGGGCTGCATTCGCCTAGAAATAGCCATACGAATTATTATCATTATTATTATTATTATTATTATTATTATTATTATTATTATTATTATTATTATTGCCGGACTGAGTGGCTCAGACGGTTAAGGCGCTGGCCTTCTAACCCCAACTTGGCAGGTTTGATCCTGGCTCAGTCCGGTGGTATTTGAAGGTGCTCAAATACGACAGCTCCGTGTCGGTAGATTTACTGGCACGTTAAAGAACTCCTGCGGGACTAAATTCCGGCACCTCGGCGTCTCCGAAGACCTTACAAAAAGTAGTTAGTGGGACGTAAATTAAATAACATTATTATTATTATTATTATTATTATTATTATTATTATTATTATTATTATTATTATTATCATGAGGGACAATTTAAGGGCTGTATTGGCTTCACTTTGTTCGGAGTGGTTGTATATGACCATTCTACCTCTCTCATGATTTGAAAAATGAATGGAGGCGTAGTTGCCTTTGTGGTGTAGTGGTTAGTGTGATTAGCTGCCACCCCCGGAGGCCCGGGTTCGATTCCCGGCTCTGCCACGAAATTTCAAAAGTGGTACGAGGGCTGGAACAGGGTCCACTCAGCCTCGGGAGGTCAACTGAGTAGATGTAGGTTCGATTCCCACCTCACCCATCCTGGAAGTGGTTTCCCGTGGTTTTCCACTTCTCCTCAAGGCAAATACCGGGATGGTACCTAACTTAAGGCCACGGCCACTTCCTTCACACTTCCTTGTCTATCCCTTGCAATCTTCCCATCCCCCCGCAATGCCCCTGTTCAGCATAGCAGGTGAGGCCGCCTGGGCGAGGTACTGGCCATCCTCCCCAGTTGTACCCCCTACCCAGAGTCTGAAGCTCCAGGACACTGCCCTTGAGGCGGTAGAGGTGGGATCCCTCGCTGAGTCCGAGGGAGAAACGAACCCTGGAGGGTAAGCAGATTAAGAAAGAAAGAATAGAGGCGTAGCAGGAAGGAAAGGAAGGTCCTGCGAAGAGACCGCGGCAGCGACCTCTCACACAAGTCCGCCTTGACCGCTGCTCAACGTAAATTATTATTTTATTCAAGATCTTACATCTTCTTTGTCTCGTCATGTCTTTAACACAGAGTTTATTGCTTTTTATAACCAATCTCCGTAAACGTTGGTGTATTATACTGTACGAGGACTTCCGCGACAGTAATAATGCCTGGCATTAACGAGTGATAACCGGCCCCGTTGTATAGGGGTAGTGTGCCCGCCTCGTACCCGGAGGCCCCGGGTACGATTTCCGGCCGGGTCAGGAAATGTTACCTGCATCTGAAGGCTGGTTCGAGGTCCACTCAGCCTACGTGATTAGAATTGAGGAGCTATCTGACGGTGAGATAGCGGCCCCGGTCTAGAAAGCCAAGAATAACGGCCGAGGAAATTCGTCGCGCTGACCACACGACACCTCGTAATCTGCAGGCCTTCGGGCTGAGCAGCGGTCGCTTGGTAGGCCAAGGCCCTTCAAGGGCTGTAGTGCCATGGAGTTATTAAAGTGTGATAGTGAATGGTTTTAAAGGTCGAACAATCGAGATTTTTACAACGGAGGAATGGGGAAGGACTGGACTTAGATAAGGTAGAGAATTTTCCTGGTGTGAAAATGCGAAACATGAAAATCCACAGTTGTACTGTAGCCCTTCAGGCAAGTAACTCAATGTTGAAAACATCCTAGGGATATAATCTACGAATTTTATATTAATAAAATATAATAAAGTATATCCGGCTCTATGGCTAAATGGTACGATTCCCGGCAGGGTGGGGAATTTTAACCATAATTGGTTAATTTCGCTGGCACTGGGACTCGGTGTATGTGTCGTTTTCATCATCATTTCATCCTTATCACGACAGGTAGGTCACCTATGGGCGTCAAATCGAAAGATCTACATCTGGCGAACCGAACCTGCCATCTGACATTCTCGGCACTAAAAGCCATACTCCATTACATTTAATTTTCATAATCAAGTATGTCACTATATTATCTATTCCTAAAAATTACAATCATTTTCTTATCCGGTCGATTGGCTTAGCAGTTTGCTTTTTCTGCCACTACGAACGCTAATGTGAGTCAATGCAGAGTTTATCTTTAAAGTCTTATAAGTACATTCGGTGTGGAGATTTTTCAAAAACTCAAAAACGCCTGAGTGTATTGAACAAGGAACGCATTACAGAAAGAGTTATGTAATTAAGTTAATTTGACTTGGATTTGAATGAAAAAGGAAATGAGTAAAGAAACAAGCAATTTTAGGCTGTTTTCCGGAATTGCATTTCGGCCGGAAGTAATTTTCGATTTTTTTAAAAAAAGTTTGAAATAAGTTACATATCCAAGACTAACAAGTTGAAACATTTCGGGCCGTTTAGCCCTTCACATTTCGGCACAATTTAGGAAATGCTTAATTTCACGTTTTTCATAGTGCTAGGAAATGTTTTCAACGTTTAAAAATCATCTCCAGGACTGCGTACGGTGGGGTTCGAACCCACAATCTCCGGAATAAACCCTGCAGCTACACGACTAGTACCGAAGTCGCTCCGTGATTGTTGTTTCAAGAACAAGTAGATTATCAGTTCCTGTTTACAGTTACCAAAAAAGTGGCAGAAGTGGTGATTACAGGAGGAAGTACATTCCTCTGTGAATTATGTGACCTTCCCTCGGTGGGAGGCTTATGCGCCCCAGTGAAGCAGTTAGCCGTGCAGTAGGCACAGTACTATTGTACCGTATCGAATGAGCTACTGTAAAAAATAGGAATGAAGAACGTAACTCAAAAATTTAAAATAGTCTTGCATATATATCTTAAACTTTAAATTTTAACCTTTTAAAAGTAGTTTATCCAGTGAAGTAGTAGCATATCAACAACAACAATGACCAACATCACCATCAATCACCTCTTACGACAGGCATGGGATACCGTAGATGTTTCCTTTGTCCCTCCTAAAGGGTCATCGCGTTCTAGAGTAGTTCCCATAATGTAATTCAAAGAAAACGAAACTTGCTGAGAACAACATCAGTATACCAGTCAGGGCCATAATGCCTAATAATTTAGAGAGAATTGTCTTGGGTAACCGCTAAAACGCCCACCGCCTGTCTTGAGATGACATCACCACATTTAACAAAGTGTTTTAAGACTAGAAGGGCCTTCAACAATGGAACTGTCGTAGCACAGATATTTCCCTTGCCTCGAGGCATTCTTCAGGTCTTTATAAATAATCTTATCCTTGCTGATTCATCACACGGTTTTAAGACTCGCTCAATCACAGTCAAGTGTGTGAAGCCTGTCTGACCGAGCTCGATAGCTGCAGTCGTTTAAGTGCGGCCAGTATCCAGTAATTGGGAGATAGTGGGTTCGAGTCCCACTGTCGGCAGCCTTGAAGATGGTTTTCCTTGGTTTCCCATTTTCACACCAGGCAAATGCCGGGGCTGTACCATAATTAAGGCCACGGCCGCTTCCTTCCAACTCCTAGGCCTTTCCTATCCCATCGTCGCCATAAGACCTATCTGTGTCGGTGCGACGTAAAGCAAATAGCACAAAAAAAAAGGCAAAAAAGAAGCCTGTCTGATCTATGGTGGCACACCCTCTGTAGATTGAAGGAAGGTGCTCTGAGAAATGAAATTCCTCGCAAACCTAACGTTAAACTAATAACATAATGTTATCAAACAAACGTTGAATTAATGCTATTGTCGGAAGAAAACAAGAATTGACCAATGAAGGTTGGATAGGAATGATAAAATCTATTGTTTTTAAATTTATTTATTTATTTATTTATTTATTAACCTTTAGCTACATTACCATTTGGTCATCACAGACTTCAATATGAAACAATATACGCAGAGCAACACAGAACACTTTAAAACACATGTTACCATACAATCAAGGTTTTACTTACATTTTATTCCAACTTTAAAGAGTTCGTGTCCATATTCAGTTCATTAGCCTACACAAACACTTTTATATTCTGACGCCACACGATTTCAAAAATTGCATCAGTGTTGCTAGAACTTCTAAGTTTGTAACATCCATAAGGAAAGTCTTGTTGGAAAGGAAACTCCCAAACGTACCAAAGTATTCATGAATTGAATTCTTGGTCCAGAATAACACGCACATTGGAATAGAACGTGATTCAAGTACCATTTCCTGGGGAATGACACTGATACTGTGAAGAATTGACCACTCCTATGCGGAAAAGGTGTGCCGGAAATGCTCCGTGGTTAAATCGCGTCCGAATTATAGATACTTTCGGCTCTCGGCTGTAACGAAGGTCCGTAAACCATGGTTGTTGAGGGATGTTGGGCTGAGTGAGAGCGTAGTCAGTCCTGTCCATCTTGTTGATATTTCCCAGTCCGACCGCCAGTGTTGGTAACTAGTGGTTTTTCACACTATCACATAGTAGGTTTTGGGCAACGTAAGGGTGGAAAAGGGCTATGACTGGGAAGGTAGTGGCCGTGACCTTAATTAACATAAAGCCTCAGCATTTTCCTGGCGTGAAAATGAGAAACATCCAAAAACCGTCTTCAAGACTGCCGACGGTGGGATTCGAACCCACCATATCCCGAATGCAAGCTCACATGTAAGTGACACTAACCGCGTGGCCAACTTACTCGGTGAATGATGAAAGAGGAGCCTAGCTGACATACTAAACTCAGCTAGGACACCGTAGTCGCCAACCCACGCTACAAAATTGGTATTTTCTAAGATCCCCTCTTAATTGCCTTTTTTTTTCGATAGGCAGGGGATATCTTCTCCGAAAATGGTAAAAGTATTAAGTGATAGTAAATCCAATAACAATTTCTATTGATTTCAAGAGACGTAATTTGTGTGATGAGTGTCCTGTAGGAGTTCTTTAATGTGCCAGAAGCTAATGAAATGGAGTGTTGCTATATGTTTAACGTCCCTCTAACACGTACAGAATTTTGGCTGACTGTTAGATGACAAAGGGCTATGATAGGTAGGTAGTGAGCACTCTTTACTACCTTGAAAGTAGCTTACGAGGGAAGAGACGTCCTGAAGACTTCGGTTGATAGAGTCCGAACCCACCCTCTCTCGCATGCAACCATACAGATGCATGATCCACACTACGTAGCTAACGCGCCAAGTAAGTTTTACGAGCAAGTGGGCCTGCAGCTGAGAATCCAGCCTCTCTTAACACTAATGAATAAAATAAATGAGACGCGGGCTTTCGGCTAAAGAAAGGAAAGGGCCACGAAGGGAATGAAAATGAAAGAATTGCTAGCTCTCAAAACTAATACCGACGGGGCTGGAAGAGAACAATAGTTGACCAAGTTAGATTGGATTGGAACTATGAAAGAGCAACCTGACTCAAGTAGTGTAAGCAATACTAGACTCAGCTAGGACCCCGTGGTCGCCAGACTACGCTCCCAAGTTGAGAGCCCCCAAACTCTCCTTTTAATTGCCCTTTACGACAGAGAGGTGATACCGTTCAGGTATTCTACTGCCCCTACCAACCTGTTCAGTGATTATTGCATTTAAACAAAACCTCATAGCGCAACGGGTCATGCCCTAACAAGTGACCGCTGCTCAGCCCGAAGGCCTGCAGTTGTCGTGTGGTCAGCACGACGAATCCTCTCGGCCGTTGTTCTTGGCTTTCGTTGTTGTTGATGATGTTTGTTGTTTAAAGGTGGCTACTAGCTAGGTCATGGGCTCCTTTTGGCTTTCTAGACCAGAGCCGCCAAAGCACCTTCAGATAGCTCCTAAACTGTAATCACGTAGACTGAGTGGACCTCGAACAAGTCCTCAGATCCAGGTAAACATCCCTGACCTGGCCGGGAATTGAACAGGGGCCTTCGGGTAAGAGGCAAGCACGCTACCCCTGCATGCAGGACCGGCAGTTATCGCATTCAAATGCCCTTAAATGTCCTTAAAAGCCTTTGATGAAAAATGAAGTGGCGTATGACTTTTAGTGCCGGGGGAGTCCGAGGACATGTTAGGCTCGCCAGGTGCGGTCTTTTGATTTGACTCCCGTAGGTGACCTGCGCGTCGTGATCAGAATGAAACGATGATGAAGACGACACATACACTCAGCCCCCGTGCCAGGGAAATTAACAAATTATAGTTAAAATTCCCGACCCTGCCGGGAATCGAACCCGGAACCCCTGTGACCAAAGGCCAGCACACTAACCATTTAGCTATGGAGCTGGACAGAGTCTTTGATGGGATGCAGTATCATAAACTTACGAAAATCCTCAGAAGAATGAACAATGGATATTGATCGAACATTCTCCTTATAGAGAACTTGTACTGGCACAAGACAATCGAGATTAATGATGGTAACGAGATAACTAGCACAGTAAATATCTGCTGACAGAACGAGTCTGCCCTACGTTTGGAGTCGCGTAGCTGTGAACTTGCATTCGGGAGATGGTGGGATCGAATTGCACCATCGGCAGCTCTGAAGATGGTTTTTCCGTGGTTCCCCAGTTTCACACCAGGCAAATGCTGGGGCTGTACCTTAATTAAGGCCATGGCTACTACCTTCCCAACCCTAGCCCTTTCCCATTCTTGCGTCGCAGAAAACCTCCAGTGAATTAGTGAGATGTTAAACCACTAGCATGGGTTCGAACCCCACTGTCGGCAACCCTGAAGATGGTTTTCCGTGGTTTCCCTTTTTCACACCAGGCAAATGCTGGGGCTGTACCTTAATTAAGGCCACGGCCGCTTCCTTCCCATTCCTAGGCCTTTCCTGTCCCATCGTCTCCATAAGACCTACCTGTGTCGGTGCGACGTTAAGCAACTAGCAAGAAAAAACCCACTAGCAGTATACTCATATATCTGCTGAAGGGTCTGATAAGGACGTGTTGTTTCACCCCTCTTATTTACATTAAATTCTGATAGTATCTTTAGGGAAACGCTTCAAGATATAGAGAAAGGCATATTGATGGGATCTGATCAACACTATTCGCTACGCTGATGAGACAGTGCTGATAGCTGATAACATGGTTGACCGTCGACAATGAAAACCTACAACGTGTTTTCCAGTCAATGACCGGGTCAGGGATGGGATGAATGAAGCGGCGATGATAGACCGTCAACAATGTCTTAATATAATAGTAGGATACATGACAATCTGGGCCTGAATTGTAACTCAAGGAAGCAAAATTCATAATTGTCACATTATAGATAGGGGTCTTTACCAGTGCTAATCTTACACTTAATAACTCACCAACAGAAAGAGTGAATGGATGTAAATACCTTCGAACATGCCTTTCGCGACACCTGGATATCAGACAGAAGATAAAATACCGTAGAAAGAATCTCCGTAGTGCTTTTAAGAAATTAAAGAAAATTCCATCATGTACAGGCATAAGACTGGATCTTAAGACTATTTGTCAAATGTTACATCTGTATGCTGTTGAAGACCGGACGCTAAGAATTGCAATAACAAGGGAGATTGAGACCTTTGATCTGTATACATTCCATAAACCCATGGCACTACAGCCCTTGAAGGGCCTTGGCCTACCAAGCGACCGCTGCTCATCCCTAAGGCCTGCAGATTACGAGGTGTCGTGTGGTCAACACTGGATCCTCTCGGCCGTTATTCTTGGCTTTCTAGACCGGGGCCGCCATCTCACCGTCAGATAGCTCCTCAATTCTAATCACGTAGACTGAGTGGACCTCGAACCAGCCCTCAGGGCCAGGTAAAAATCCCTGACCTGGCCGGGAATCGAACCCGGGGCCTCCGGGTAAGAGGCAGGCACGCTACCCCTACACCACGGGGCCGGCGTATACATCCCATAGCATGCTTAAAATACCGTGAAGCCGGGCTGAGTGGCTCAGACGGTTAAGGCGCTGACCTTCTAACTCCAACTTGGCAGGTTCGATCCTGGCTCAGTCCGGTGGTATTTGAAGGTGCTCAAATACGACAGCCTCGTGTCGGTAGATTTACTGGCACGTAAAAGAACTCCTGCGGGACTAAATTCCGGCACCTCGGCGTCTCCGAAGACCGTAAAAGTAGTTAGTAGGACGTAAAGCAAATAACATTAGTATTATTATTAAAATACCGTGAACAGCGAGATTAACGTATGAAGGAGACATTTCAGTGAGTATAAAACTTCCTCATAATGCTAAGGAGCTGTTCCAGGGGAGGAACGCTAAGAATTAAAAGGCAGAACAGCGTACGCGCATTATTAGCTAATGCTCTCCGCAGTAAGAGATTAAAAATGTCTATGAAGAGGTATATTGTCTGGTTGACAAGGGAAGCAATAGAGGAATAGACATGAAATCATCAGAAGAATTCATTGATGCAACAGTTTGCTTCGTGATGTCAGGCGCTCAACCAGAAGATGTTGACAAAGAAAGATGATATACGAGCAACTACATCACATTTTTTCCAAATGATTTTCAAATCAAAGATTTTATGATCATGGCGTATGGCCTACGAGGAGGCCTGCTGTTGGTCTTACGCGTTGACACCCATAGACGATCTGTACGTCTATAAGGGTGGAACGTTACCTAGGATGAATTCTAGTGTCGAAGATGACACAAACACATCCATTCTCCACGCCATACGAATTAACCAATGAATGTTAACATTTCCGAACCGGCCTGGAATCAAACCCAGAGCCCATTGGACCAAATGATAGCATGTTATTCAAGTAGCCACGGATACAGATATCAGACATTAAGATTTGTGGTCTACTTTTCCGCTCAAGGGGAACAATTATGGTGTTTTTTATCTGAAAAATATCAAGATATTATTGGGACCACAATTATGCAATATTCTGTAGCTTTACTCAGGAATCATTTGTATGGGTTGCATGGCACTCGTTAACGTTTTTAATATCTAATACTAGTTCGAACAAGAAATACGGTGCGGAAGAAAAGGTGCACAGATTAACATCATCTCTAACCGAGCAGGCTGGACTCTGACTGACACGATCATCATAATGGACAAGAACGAGCGCCAAGCAGTTGAGGTTCATTTGGAGAAATATGAGATAATACAACCTCACCATACCCAGCTATTAAGAAAAGTAAAATTTAGCTTTCATTCAAGTTACAGGGTTACAGGTTGGTGCCAATAACTAAGAACTTCACCGGAATTTTTAAAACAGTTTGGACTAAGATGTTCTCTCGTCAAACATTCTCAAAAGATCATCTGTAAAACTGATAGTTCCACTTCTCTTTAACAACAACATTTCATCATTCAATTATTTCGTAAGCTTTGTCAATTAGGCAGTTTCTGAATCGAGGACAGAATATGATTATACAATTTTAAAAATTGTAAAACGAATCTAATTAGTTATTCTGACGTATTGACGGGGAATCGAAAACACGTCCTTTCGGGTGAACCAAGCACACCTTTACCACCTCGGCCAAGCAGCCCCTATTTTAACTTCTCAGAGATCATCAAATCATTATACTCAGTGCGATCATTGAATTACATTTACTAAGTAATTAAATTACGACGGATCCTTACACATTTGGGTAGTAATGTACTTCGGCTTATCCCTTTTCTTCTTAACATTCTGTTCTGATGTCCAACTCCTTGCCTGCTTGGTCATCGGTGTGGCCTTCGATTCAGAGGAAACCGGGTTCGATTTTAGGCTGGGCCAGTGTTAGTTTGGTGGTTAATTCGTACACGTCTTCATGTACGTACCACAGATCACACCACCAATCACTTCAGAAACACACAATAGTGAATACACGAAGGGCTGGTGACAGGAAGGGAATTCAGTCATAAAACTGGGCTTAATCCACATGAAGCGCCGATTCCAAGTAAAAGGCAAAAAGCCAAGAAGGAGAAGAGTATCCTTGATATACGCCTCTGAGAATACTTTTCCTCTTAAAAAAATAGTTTAATTTAAGTCGCGATCACTCCTAGATAGGGAAGTCCCACGACCACTAGCATTGTTCAGTGCAACTAATGTGTGCAATTTTCCTTTAAATAATTCATTTCATAATAGATATGTTCTTTTCATTACTTTTTTACTTCGCTTTTGTATGTTTTTTTTATGCCGGGCTGAGTGGCTCAATCTCCGTTCAATACGGAATGATCTAAAACTTTGTTCCTATGACATTTTGTCGTATCTCTATCCCTTATGCGTTAGATTTGACTTTGTTTCCCGATTGTACTAAATTTTGCAGTTTTTACGCGTATAATTCATAGTTTGATTCACTTATAGGAAAGGCGGAATCATCAAATTGGCCCTCCCAGCAGCCATATGTGAGCCAAATTCTATGTTTCTAGCTGTCACATAAGTATCCGAAAAGTAATGCAGTGTGCGAAAACCTTACCCAAATTTCTCCCTATTCAAAGTTTCTAATTCAGTCTAACCCAAAAATAGAGGAGATGTCATAGGATCAACCCTTTAGACCGCTAAAAGAGGCGTGTTATGGTAAAATCCGTTTGTCGATATAACGTACCGTTTAGCAGCAGTTAATCTGTAAATGAAGGTCTGCAATATTGTAATCATGCATATAATTTTGTATGTCGATCTATGTATATTAATTGAAGTCGATTTGTAATTATCTAGAAGGGGGGTGTGTGCCATTATAATTAACACTTTACAAATCGATAGTGACGGTCTGCAGGAGGGCGTCTGTTGTTGTAATCAATACTCCCCATATCGACTTTGACTGGCAGTAGGAATGGGGTCTTTCTCCAACACCTGTGAAAATGCCATTAATAAGGAGGGACTACCATTGTAATGAATAATTAATTCCCTTCTCAATTTGACTGGCAGAAGGTAAGGGAACATGCCACTTTCTTCAAATCTCTCCTAACCGATTGTGTCTGGAAGTAGGAAAGAGGGCCTGGCATTGTAACGGAAGCTCCTCAAATCGATTTTTATCGCACAGTAGACAAGGGAGCCTTCCAGTATAATGAAAACTTCCCAACTCGATTGTGAATTTCAGTAGGCAAATGAGCCTGTCGTTATCATCACAACTCCGCAACTCGCACTTTACATTGGAAACAACGTGTGGGAATTCCCCATGCTGTTTCTTGGATAACACTAAGATATCTGCAATTTAAAAATATCGTATTCACTGCGTGTACAGTAATTTACTTCGATATCCCTACACAATATAGAATACCTTAGCGAAGCATGGGTATATTTGCTAGTCTACATGTATAAAATAACATGTCCTGACTGACTGACTGACTGAATGAATGATAACATTATCGCCGAGCCAAAACTACAGGACATAAAGTAATGACATTTTGGGGATACATTTATATTAGAGTGTAGGTGCTCACTAAAGGAGGATTTTTGGATATTCCGTCTCTAAGAGGGTGAAAAGGGGGGTGAATTGTTTAAATGATTATATTTATATCTCAAAAACTTAAAAGTTTACAGACGTCAAAATTGGTATTTGGAATCTCCTTTAAAAATAAAGAAATGCGTATTTTTTTTGGAAAATCCCATTAAGGGGGATAAAAAAGGTGAAAAAGGGATTGAATACCTTTTGTGAGGATACTTATATCTCAAAAAAGGAAGATGTTAGGGACATGAACATTGGTATTTGGAATCTCCTTTAAAAGTTAAGAAAGATGTATTTTTTTGTTTTTGGAAAATCCAATTAATTGGGGGATTGAACAGGATTGACAAAGTTGATAGATTTAAAAAAAGACTATATCTATATTATGTCTAAGAAACTTAACATGTTACAGACGTAAATATTGGTATTTGGAATCTCCAGTAAAAAAAAAGAAACATAGATAATTTGTTTTCGGAAAATCCACAGAAGGGGAACTGAAAAAGGGAGTGAATTTTTAAAATGAGCGTATCTACAGTATATCACAAAAACTTAACATGTTACAGACATGAAAAATATGGCATTTTAACCTCTTTTATAAATGAAGAACCGTGCGAAACTTTGTACCATACTCAGACAGAATAGCCCTCCTGCAGCTCCAGGCCGGTCCAGTCAGCGTCAACATCATACAAGTGTACGCACCCACAGCTGACAAAGACGGTGTTGAGGTGGAGGAATTCTACAGTCAGGTCAAAAGTGTGTTGGTCATCACAAAAAAAAAAAACATGAAATGAACATCTTTCTCGGTTACTTCAATGCGAAGATCGGAAAAGGCAGAGTCAGTAACACGGTCGGACCATGTGGTCTGGACTTTAGAAACGAGAGGGGCAGTCGGCTAGTGCATTTCAGCCAGGAAGAACATCTTGTCGTGCTTAATACTTTGTTCGAACTACCAGCCAGGCGACTCTACACCTGGAAGTCACCTCAAGATACCGCAGAACACACTGTCCGAAACCAGATTGATTTCATTCTGGTGAACCAGCGCTTCCGCAATAGTTTCAAATCGGTTAAAACCTACCCTGGAGCAGACATCTGATCAGACCATAATCCTGTGGTAGCATGCATCCAACTGCGCTTCAAGACAGTTCGTAAGACTATGAGACCTGCGAGGATAGACATCAGCAAGATCAAGAATGAAGAGATTCGTAAGAGGATTCAGCATGACCTATGTAAAGGTTTCGATAAAAAGAAGAACCTTGATACAGGTATGGAAGTCTTTTGGACAGAAATGAAACAGATTCTATCAGGCACGAGGAAACAACATTTAACACGTGATAAAAAGATCAAGAAACAACCGTGGATGACCGATGAGATACTGGAACTCAGGGATGAGCGACGGAAATGGAAAAACCGAGAGATGAATAAATACAACTAAGTGTACAAAGAAATTAAGAGGAAGATTGTGGCTGCAAAAGAACAGTGGATGACAGAAAGATGTCAAGAGGTAGAATTCCTGCAGCAAAAGAATGATACTTTTAATGAACATAAAAATGTAAAGGAGTGCCTTGGGTTATATCGTAATAGGGGACATCATGTTCTGGTGGATAAGAACAACCGCACTGTGACTGAGATCACTGACAAACTCAGGGTCTGAAAGCCATATATAGAAGAACTGTTCAACGATGATAGACCTAACGAACATGGCGTGAATGAGACAAATACAGGTCCTGCCATTTTGAAGGACGAGGTGAGGCGTGTCATCTGCCAAACGAAGAATGGAAAGGCCCCTGGACCTGATGAAGTGCGTGCAGAATTCCTCACATTCCTGGACGACAACGGTATCAGTATCCTGACAGAGCTATTCAACAAAATCTACTCAACTGGAATAATCCCAGAAGGCCTGCTTAGGTCCACTTTTATCACTCTCCCCAAAAAGGCAAATCCAGACGATGCGAAGAGCACAGAACCATCAGTCTGATGAACCATATCCTAAAGATATTCTTAAAGATCATTCATTGCAGAATCCGTGCTAAATGTGAAGAAGTGATAACTGAAACACAGTTCGGATTCAGGAATGGTCTTGGGACTAGAGGTGCTCTTTTCTGTATTCAAGTATTTGTCCAGTGTTGCTTGTAAATGAACAAGAATGTCTATGCATGTTTCATAGATTATGAAAAGGCATTTGACAAAGTCCAGCACGGGAAGTTGATGGAAATTCTTCGGAAGATCGGATTTGACGACCGAGATATTTGGATTATTGCCAACTTGTACTGGGGTCAGAAAGCAGCAGTCAAGATTGAGGAAAACCTGTCAAAAGAAATAACATCCGCCGTGGCGTTCGACAAGGCTGCGTATTATCGCCTCTACTCTTCAACATTTACTCAGAGGCTATCCTTGCAGAAGCTCTGGAAGAACCGTCTACCATAGGCATCAATAACAACGGTGGACGTCTAAACAACCTCCGTTATGTTAACGACACGGATTTGCTAGCAGAAAACGCAGAAGACCTTCAAGTATCGATAGACAAAGTGAATGTTGCTTGTAACAACAGAGGACTAAAGATAAATATTAAGAAAACCCACTTCATGGTCGTCAGTAAACGGCAAGACGTCCACGTGCAGCTCACTCTCGACAATAAACCCATCGCTAGGGTTCACCAATAACAGTATCTAGGATGTTACCTCAACCAGTAATGGGACTGCAGCCAAAAAATACGGGTCCGCAATAAACATGCGAGAAACATCTTCATGCAGATGAAGAAATTGCTCGATAACCGCAACCTACAACTAAACCTAAGGCTCCGTCCGGTCCTTGCCTACATTTTTCCCACGTTACTTTATGGAATGGAAGGCTGTACACTTACTCAAGCCCTCTGCAAAAGACTGGAAGCATTCGAAATGTGGGTGTACAAACGGATGCTTCTCATTTCGTTGAACAGACAGAATCCGGAATTCCGAGGTGTTGGATCGACTTGGAAAGAAGACTGAAGTCATGCTGACCATTAAAAGGCGGAAGCTGGAATACTTCGGCCATATAATGCGAATGATAAGTACAGAATTCTGCAGCTTATTATACTAGGAAAAATAGAAGGACGTAGGAGTCCTGGTAGACGACGAACTCTATGGATGTAGAACCTCGTAGACTGGTATGGGTTGGACACGATGTCTCTGTTCCGTGTCGCTGAATCCAAATTTAAGATCTCCATGTTGACCGCCAAACTTCGCTAGGAGATGGCACATTAAGAAGAATAAATGAAGAAACTTGTACTTTTTGTTTTCGGAAAAACACTTAAGGGGTGGTAAATAGGACTGAAAAGGGGGTTGAATTATTTCTATTAGGATACTGATATTTCAAAAACTGAATATGTTACAGACGAGAAAATTGGTATTAGGAGTCTCCTTTAAAATAAAGAAATACGTATTTTTTTGTTTTCGGAAAATCCACTTAACGGGGGGGGATGATATAATTGAAAAAAGAGTTGAATTCTTTGTATGAGGATATATTTGAAAACTAAAAATGTTACAGACGTGAAAATTGGTATTTGGAATCTCCTTTAAAAATAAAGAAATGCGCATTTTGGGGGAAAATCACCTTTTTACGTGGTGGAGGGGCGGCAGGGGTTTAAAGAACATGTTGAAATTCTCTTTTTTATGAGGATACATATATCTCAAAAACTGAAGATGTTACAGTCGTGATAATCGGTACTTGAACCTCCTTTACAAAGAAAGAAACGCGATTTTTTATTTTCGGAAAATCCACTTAGGTGAAGGAGGGGATTGGGAAGGTCTAATAAAGGGGTTACATTCTTTTTATGCGGATACTTATACTGTATCTCGAAAACTGACGATGTTACAGATGTGGATATGGCTATTTGGAATCCCCTTTAAAAGTAAACATGTATATTTTTTCTGTTTTCGATTTGTGAGAAGACTGTTTCTCACATGTGCTATTCTATGTCGCATGTTCGTCTTAGTCCCAAAAGGTAATATCACAAACGTGGTTTACAGAGTCTCTCAGGGGTAAATGAAGCTCAGTATTTCGGTGAGTTGTTATACTTTAAGGATTTTCAGGTAATGTATTGGTACAGTACCGAGGAACGATTACTTTTATCAGTCTTTGCTGAGCTGAACTAGTGAACAGACGTGCGTGGTAACGGTCCGGAAGTGCTGGAAAAGCAGTATGGTCGTAACAGTGCAGCAGTATAGGAGTGTGATAGGGCGATGGCACAACCGGGCCAAGTGGATCAAGACGGAGTGTAACTTAGGATTTCATAAAGAAATAGGACTGACAGAACTGTTGATGGCGGCAGCTATAGTGGCTACTCTATTAGTCATCGGAGGCGTCAAGATGAACCCAGGCCCATTGACATAGGAGGACATGGAGAAAATCAAGGAAGTTGTCCGTGATGCTTCTCAGGCTGAGCAGACCAAAGAAATGTTATAGGCACAGTTCCAACAAATCAACAATTAATTTTATCAAATTGCGACATCCACACGAGCGAGGCCGCGGGTAACTGCTAGTTTTCTTATACAATCGAAGACCAACAACGCGTTATAATTTTTGCGTTACAATTTACAAAGATACAGGATTTAAGCGTACAAGCTACGATAGGCTAAATATAATAGTGAAAATTGTAATTCACTACGGACAGTACAAAAATATTTGAAGTTGTTGGTCTCTCTCTTTATTGTATCTGGTCAAAATACATGAAACTGCAATGAACATAGATAAGTAACGATTTAAATGGAAAATGACAGGGATGTTTACCCTGTTTCTTTCATTATTTTCTGCCTCCATTTCCAACTCGGGTATCGCCGCGGTGATCGAGAGTGACCGGGAGAACTTCGCCCAGCCTTCACGACCTGTGACGTAACCACACTATACGACACTGTGGCCTGTCTGCCCGCCCGCCCACTTGCACAGTACTGTGCGCCCGCGGGACGAAATACCCAGCGTGAGCACCTCTGCTCTACAATAGAGGTGGGGACGGAGCGAGTAGAACAGGAGAGTAACTCGGTTCTTCAGGTTTTCGTGACGTCACAGCGGAGCACCGATTCAACTCGAATACTCCGTATAGCGCTGCGGGTGCTTCAGTAAACCTTCCAGCCAGGCTAGACTCGCAACACCACTGTGCTGTTTTTCAGACTCCAGACTGAGACGTCTGTTCTATTTGTGTTTCCTTATACTACATATATCTTTGTTTAAAGTTGTTGCGCTATATTTTCTACTGATAATTGTAATAAGAAAGAAGCAAGAATGCCATGACAGTCCTCCCAAGCAGTCCAGGTAGAAAATCCGCTACTTCTAAAATTTGCAATCAAATCTATTGTACAGGTGGAGGAACGTCAAATTTATGGAATCACATAAAACGGGCGTATCGTAAGGACATGGTACAAATACAGTTGCACATCGTGAAAGTAATTCCATTCCTACGTATGGATGAGACAGTGCAGGGAAAAAAAAGTTGCATAGGAGTTTGGCTACTTTTGTATGCGAAGGTAAGCAGTCACTGAGGCTTGTAGAGGATAGAGCCAGACCTGTAGCTTAGATCCTTTGCAACAGAGCAAAAAAGAACGAGGCCACCATAGCTCAATCGGTAGAGCTACCAACGCGAACTCGGGAGGTTGTGGGTTCGGATCCCACTGGTGCCCGGTAGGCCATTTTTTCTGTACTTAACATCTCTTCGACACGCACTAGATGTACGCAACACGACCTAATAGGTTGAAAGTCGATTTCGATTACAATGCGGTCGTCAAATTTCAATATTCATTGACCCTTAAGTGAACTTGCTCGTGCTTACCTTAGCGTACCTGCTACATCTGTGCCCGCATTGGAGGTTTTTTGCATGTGCTGGACAAATTCTTTCAGACCGAAGGTCGTCGCTTTCTGCAAAACGAGCTGAAACTCGTATATTTCTGAATGGGAATTCCTCCTATATAACACCTGTTCCATGCAATACAGAACACTAACGGTACTTCCCATATTGTCTGTGTACAACGTATTGTGTCTTGATTTTAATGCTTGTCACAAGATGAAGAATTGAGTTAATTTGTATACTTTACTTATTTCCATTACTGATGTCATCTTAACAGATTTTTCATTTAACTCCTTACCACATAGTTATAAATGAAATGTTTGACATTATATGAGTTTCGTCAATCACATTATGGAATACGATACGTTTATCCATATGCAATTATATTTATTGTATTTATTTATTCATTTGTATGTTTATTTCTTTACTTATGTCTACTTGATATGCCTCACATTATGCACAGGGTTGTAATTACACTGTTTGTTACGTTATCTGTTACATTATAAAAATTGTGCAAATAGCCAATAACAGATAGTATGGAGCATTGTACCACTGATAATAATTTATAATCTTCTTTATGAATGTAAACTGTAGCTTAGAAGGTAAATATAAATTTTAAATTTACCGCTATAAAGTTGTACTCAGTTCTGTACTCGGTTTAACCGAGTAATGACGTCACAGTACTTGCTCCGAACCGAACCGCTCCGTCCCCACCACTACTCTACAACGACGTGCCATTGCCTGTCGTACACGTTAAGAGACCCCAGGCATGCGCTGTAGAGAGTACACAGCAGCAAACACTCGACCGACGAGCTCTTCCTTGGATTCAACTGAAATCTCATAAAATCTGTCTCTGTTCTAAACGAACGAAAATGTGATGCATGTTGTCTGACGTCATGGCATGTTTAACAAAATACGTAATATTTATGTATTGAAGAATGAGAGTTATATATTAATGTATACCCTTACAGTAGAGTTTCTGATTTTGTCAGTCAATTTCATTTGAGACTCACGGTTATTTACTATCAAACCTTTGTTTCGATCATCCCTAACATTTGGAGGATTGAATTTTGAGACATCCTGTATTATCACGCGCCCAAATAATCTAAGGAGGCATGTTTAAAAGGATAACGATGTAAAGTGAAAGACAATAGAATGATAGGCAGTATGTTAAATTGTATCTCATAACGCGGGTGGTCCCCAACATCTATCAGTGATTGAGAGAGAACAAGTGTTCATCAACTCAAGAAATACCATGTATTCACTCATTTAATAATGAAAGCTCTCTCCCCAGATGGTAGTATTCCATGACTGGAAGAGAGACTTCTTTTCACGCATGCATGCATGAACCCAGGTAATTCATTCATTCATTCATTCATTAATTCGCTCATTCATTCATTCAGTCATTCATTCAGTCACGCATTCATCTACATGGAATGTTCTCACCCTATCTGCTGTAATTCCATAGATGTAGCGGAGAGCATTCAACGCATTCATTCATTCATTCATTCATTCGTACAATGTACCAGTATAATCAAGTCAGAATCCATCCATTCATTTATTTATTAATAATAATAATAATGTTATTTGCTTTACGTACCACTAACTACTTTTACGGTCTTCGGAGACGCCGAGGTGCCGGAATTTAGTCCCGCAGGAGTTCTTTTACGTGCCAATAAATCTACCGACACGAGGCTGTCTATTTGAGCACCTTCAAATACCGCCGGACTGAGCCAGGATTGAACCTGCCAAGTTGGGGTTAGAAGGCCAGCGCCTTTACCGTCTGAGCCACTCAGTCCGGCCATTTATTTATTCATTCATTCATTCAGTTAAATCATAATGTCTATTGTAAGCTACGTCCGACTCATTGGCTGCATCGCCAGCGTTGAGGCCTTCCATCAGAGGGTCCCGGGTTCGATTTCCGGCTGGGTCGGCGATTTTAATCGCCTCTGATTAATTTTTCTTGTCCGGGTACTGGGTGTTTGTGTTCAGACAACACACTACACTACCAACCACCACATAAACACACAATAGTGATTACATCCCTCCATATAGGGTTGGCGTCAGAAAGGGGATTCAGTCGTAAAACAGGGCCACCTCCACATGTGCGAGAGAGTTCGCACCCGCGACCCAACAGATGTGGGAAAAGAGGCAGAAGAAGAAGAAGATTGTAAGCTAAAGAAAACATTGTTCAGACTAGTGACACACATAAATACTTGCACCAACACGAATGGTTAAGATACGCTATATAACACTGTTAAAGTCTAGGACAAAAATAAAAATCTTAGAAACTATAATTTAGAGATCGGATGTAATTAGTGAGTAAGCATAATTGTAATATTTAACGTAGTAATCTTCTTCTTCTTTTTCTTCTTCTTCTTCTTCTTCTTCTTCTTCTTCTTCTTCTTCTTCTTCTTCTTAAGATGCCGTGTCCAGCCAGCATTGATCTTGACAATGCAACATACAATCATTCATCGCAACGTTCCTTCCTAGAGATCCGACTGGGGGAAATAGAAATTCCGGAAAATAATTTTGCATTGTACTGAGCCATTACTATGTGAATTTATTGGGACATCCTTGAAGATCTTGAATGCAGTCATTTCCCGTTGCCTTCTGCATCCTAATACCGTTGAGTAAAATTTGGTTCCTCCGCCTTTAATAGATAAATTAACTGTAACAAAATCATGCATGTATCGACATAGTTTGGATTGCAATAAATGGTTACTTTCTCCCTTGTTCCCGGCATTCCGGAACTAGGGGATGGGAGTATTATATTCTATCCCCAACACGCCGAGAAATGGAACCCGACACCCTCCGAATCGAAAGATGTGACGCTGATCATTTCGCCAAGGAACCGGACGCAATGAAGTGACCTTGACTACAATAACAGGACACATCTATATGATACACACACACATGTCCATTCTTGGTTTGTGAGACACTCACCGTTGTTCCGTTCTTGTTTTACAAAATTGCTTTATCTAATTGTTCTAAATACAACAATCTCCGTGTGTGTAAACTTGTGAGATCTTCCTGGAGCTCTGCCTGGCTTGTCGCCTCGGGTGATATTACGAAGGCTAACCGCGCCTCACTCACAAAAAGAAACAAATAATAATAATAATAATAATTGTTTCTCTGTTGCACTAGGCCTGGCGCTTGTACTATTACATAATACACGCCACGCTGGTACCGTTCCGAGTATAATATGGCCAGTGTGTATGTGTGTCTGTCCTCTGCCGGCGTTTGGCGGCCAAGCGGAATTGTGAGGGTCGCCGAAGGGAAAAGTCCCGCCCTCCGCAATCAAGGCTGGTACAAATAGGGACGTCCAGAGCGTATTCTCACACTTGTCAACAGGCAGAGTCCGCCTTCTCGTCTAGTGTTTATATTACACAACCTTACAAGAGGTGAACAAAAGCGAGGTTAGACTGTGCTAGTTTCTTTATCGAGCTACCATAGCAGCGCCAAACTCCACCACTTGATGTGTTGCGCCGGTAGAAAAGTGTGTCGCGCATCCAGTGCAGTGTTCAATCTCAGTGACAGTGATTTTATCGTGTTCAAAAAAACAGACAAACAAACCTTACCTAACAAAAAATAGATCTACTTAAAACTAGTGCCACAACAGTGCTATTCAAACAAATTGGAGATGTAACTAATCATTACGAACGGAGACAAACTTATAAGAATTCATACCAAGTACGAGCAAAACACTCATTTGTACATCGTGTCGGTAGAAAAGTGCTCAAACTGATAGTGACATTATCATGCTAAGATAGAACAGATATTATCTCCACAAAAACATATATTGTATTTATTAAAAACAAGTGACTGTGTAGTGCCATTCCAATATTTGATGTCACACAAATTACTCATCGAACAGAGAAAAACCTATTTTCACATCATAACTCTGAAGAAATCTCCTTTTTATATACTGTGTTGATAGAAAGGAGTGCCATAGAACACTCTAAAATCGAGCATTCTGTTGTAAGTTGTAGCAAACTCTTTAAGCGTATAAGAATAGAAAGCGAATACGGACAAAACATAAGTATTACCTTTTGTAATCGAATTTAAAGTTCTCTTACATCCAAGAAGAAAAGCTTTACTTGCCGGCTAAGTGAGTAAAAACACGTTTACTCGGCACAGCTGATCACATCGCGACCCGAACAGCTGAAAACCAGTCTTAAGTGACAGAGAGAGTAAAATTCTAGGCTGTCAGTTTAAATTATATCTACTTTCTATTTACCTACAGTACTACAAAGATAAGGTACCCACAGAGTGCCACTTTATTGCTAGAAACATTAATTACTAATCAAAAACTCATAAACAGAAATAACATAGATTTCTAATCAAGCAAACCGGCATAGTTGCTTATTGTCAAATTTGCTGAAGGAAGCTACTCGAGACGTGTGACTTGTGTTTACTTAACGAAATAAACTGATCTGAACAAAAGGACCTGAAGCGGTCCACTGTGTCCAAGTTCCAAGCGAGAGGTCTAAGTGGTTGTTGGCGAAGTGCACGTGACTGGCTCGTAAGCAACATGAGCGGTTCGGATAATGAAGTGGGTGCTGCCGAGTCCAGCCCCATGCCAAACCTACGGGACATCCGAGAGTCGTTGGCGTTGGCCGAGCGTCTCGCAAGTGCAAGCCTGCTGACGTCACCGAGCGCCAAGCGTCGCCTAGCAGCGCGTCGGTTGGAGATGGGAGACGATGGATCTAGTGGCAGCTACGTTCCTCCCAAACATCTCCTGCTCTACCTTGTCAGGTAATACATGCTGCTCTAATACATTCTTAACAATACGTGCATATAACCGGCTTAGTTATACGAAGCGACAGGAGTGTTACAGAAAACAAATGTAGAGGAAACTAATTCCTCCTGACTGCTATGTATTGACGTTGTCTTTTCTCAACCTTAAAATAACACAATAGCTTTTCAACAGTCTTTATGTTTACAGCGAAAATAAACCCCCAATTAGAATTCAATGTCAACCTTTGAAATCCTTCTTTTCTTGTGCCATCAGATTGTAATTAAGGCTCTACTTGGGAGTTAACTCTTATGGATATAAGCCCCGGGACCAACAAATTTACGAGCAAACCGAACAACTTGAATATTAACGTGTATGCATATCTTGAGTCCTCAGCCCGACGACTGGCTGGATCCTCAACAGTTCCAGCATTAGCTATCATAGATGGCCTTGATATCACTGAAGAGGTATACTAGGGAAATGAGGAGTGAGGTAGTTTCCCGTTGCTTTCCTCACTGAGCCAGACGTCGCTATTACATACAGTATCAGTCTGCCAAGCCCACTGAAATGCAAGCACAAACTGGAAACATTTTCACACCATTCATAACAGGGACTGGCTGCATATTGTCAAAGCCAAGGATAAGACTGAGACAGATCAATGAAAGTTAATAAGTAAAAAAAAAACTCTTATAACTTAGACAAGATCCGAACCTCAGTCACCTTGATGTGACAATAGTGACAATTTTATTGAGATATTGCGTTCTCCCGGATTCTACCTCTCATTCTCGATCTACAGTATATGAACACCGTCCAGTGACTGCACGAGAAATGAGTTATAGAACAATTATTATTTACATCCCGATAATGTATATGAATGAAGTGTGGTTCCTCGTTTAAATGGAAAATATTCGAGTCTTCGGACAACAAGGCTCAGGATCGTTGAATTTTTAACTTCTTTCTTCCATTCTTTCTTAATCTGTTTACCAACCAGGGTTGGCTTTTGCCTCGGACTCAGCGGGGGATCCCACCTTTACCGCCTCAAGGGCAGTGTCCTGGAGCGTGAGACAGTTGGTCGGAGGATACAACTAGGGAGGATGACCAGTACCTCGTCCAGGCGGTCTCACCTGCTATGCTGAACAGGGGCCTTGCGGAGGGATGGGAAGATTGAAAGGGATAGACAAGGAAGAGGGAAGGAAGCGGCCGTGGCCTTAAGTTAGGTACCATCCCGGCATTTGCCTGGAGGAGAAGTGGGAAACCACGGAAAACCACTTCCAGGATGGCTGAGGTGGGAATCGAACCCACCTCTACTCAGTTGACCTCTCAAGGCTGAGTGGACCCCGTTCCAGCCGTCGTACCACTTTTCAAATTTCGTGGCAGAGCCGGGAATCGAACCCGGGCCTCCGGGGGTGGCAGCTAATCACACTAACCACTACACCACAGAGGCGGACGAATTTTTAGCTTTATGTGGTTAATTCTTCTGGTTCGGGGTTTGGTTAATTGATGTGTCTCTAACATTACTGCACCTCGAAGACTACACTTCCTTTCATAACCCTACACGTACAGTAGCTTACTTTATGTAGAAAGTCAACGGAGGATCTACTTTACAAGCACTGTAGTAGGTTGATAATAGATCCATGAGTTACTGCAATCAGGTGAACGAAGAACAGTTTTACTGAAGGGGTTATCTTTTCTAACAACAAAAAGTGAAACGTTGTTTTAGAAACTGTATCCTTCAGCTATCAGAAAGTTTGGCCCAAGCTTCCGTAATGTCTGACAGGGCCCGGTTGACGCAAAACAGCATACAGCACGTCCATTACTGGCTTGCCTTGGGGACAACTACGGTAGATGTTGAATGCGTCAAGCCCTTTTAATGTTCGCAGCCATTAGTCAATCAGGTACAAAATAAAAGGTCAATGCACGTTTATGTTCCAACAGTATTAGCTTCTCGTATGATTCAGAGTTAAGATTTATTTGTACAGTGAGACCAGTGACTGCATCAGATGACTCTTCATCCAAAATTTTCTGCTTCTTCTTCCGGGCCTTTCCTCAATTTCTCGCGGTTGGTACTAGGTGTGGATTTGGCCCAGTTTTACGGTCGGATGCTCTTCTAAGCACCAACTCGATGTGGACGGATGTATTCACTATTGCGTGTTTCTGTGGTGGTTGGTAGTGTGGTGCTCAGATGAACAGACGTGTATTAAGAACAACACAAACACCTAGTCTCCGACCATGAGGAACTAACTATACGAAGTTAAAATCCCATACCTGTTCGGGAATTGAACTCCGGGCCCCTGAATCAAAGGTCACTATACTGATCATTCAGGTAAGGATACGCACCTCATTCAAAATTTTCTCCGCCCTCCTAAAATTTGCTAACGGGCGTAGCCGTGTGGAAACACCGGATCACGTGAGATCTCCGAAGTTAAGCAACATTGGGCGCGGTCAAGATTTGGATGGGTCGCCACGCTCTGTTGGCGGGGGGTAAGGGAATGGAGGAGCGGAAAGGAACTGGCTACCCTACCGTATTTAAACTCCGGCTCAGGCACGCCTCCGCGGAGGTTCGGACCTGCCTTCAGGCAGAGTACACCCTTACATTTTCCTAAAATTTAATAGCGCAAGGACGATAAATATGATTTACTCTAAAACAGGGACGAGTGGCTCAGATGGTATAGTTTTTAGATATCTGAGGCAAAAGGGGCGGGTTCGATTCCGGCCATATCTGCTGGCATTTGTAGACGTTAAAATATGATACGCCAGCTCGTGGTACAACACGTAATATAACCCCTGAGGGGCAAACTTTCGGCACATCAGCGTCTCCAAAGACCGTAAAATAAAATAAATAATATTGACATCATATCTATTTGTTCCGGAGTTTCCTAGAGTTCAGCGAGATTGCTTTAAGGAATCATGACTTAACGTCATACACCATAACAATTATTATATTTGGGTAATATAAACACAATACTGCTTCTTCACCGTTTTGCATCTTGAGGAGATATTTACATTATGAGCCCCCGTTGTAGGTTTTCTTTTGCTACTGTATTTGCTTTACGTCGCACAGACACAGATAGGTCTTATGGTGAGGATGGGATAGGTTCAGCCCCAGCATTTGCCTGGTGTGAAAATGGGCAACCATAGAAAACCATGTTCAGGGGGGTTCGAACCTACTATCTCCCGGATGCAAGCTAATAGCTGCGCGCCTCTAACCGCACGGCCAACTCACCCAGTCACAAGTCCCCGCAGTCTACTGATACAGCCCTAGGCGGTGGGTTCCATCCTGGTACCTGAAGGTAGATTTACCGACACGTAATGGAAGTCTCGTGGAACGAAATTCCGACACAATGTCATCATCTGTAAAAACTGAAGTGTCATTAAACAATTGTGAAAATACTCCAGGATCGGGTTTGTCTGGCCCTTGGCTGAATGAACAGCGTAGTGGCCTTCGGTTCAGAGGGACCCTGGTTTGATTCCCAGCCAGATCGGGGATTTTAGCCACGTATTGTTAATTGACTCGGGGCATACGCGTTTGTGTTTGTCTCAAAACACACCTCTTTATATAGCCTACTCGCACTACAGCACACTACCAGCCACAACGGAAATATGTTGTGATTACATCCCTCTGCATAGGATTGGGATTAGGAAATACTTCTTCGTCTTCTTCTACCGCTTTTACCTCCCCCTAGTGGGGTCATGGATGCGATCTGTGCCGCACATGTGGACTTGGCCCTGTTTTACGGCCGGATTCCCTTCTTGACGCCAACCCCATGTGGAGAAATGTATTTTTTATTACGATTTTTTGTGATGGTCGGTCGTGTGGTATGTTTACGAATGTGAGAGTGTTGGGACAAATACAAAAACCCAGTGAATTGGAGGAGTTAGCCAGATACGATTAAAATCCCCCGATCCGTCTGGGAATCAAACCCGCGCCCCTCTGAGCCGAAGGCCTCAATGCTGGCCATTCAGTCAAGGATTCGGACAATGTGGTCAGGAAGGCCATTTATCCAGTAAAACAAGGCCAATTCCATACGCGCAGCATAGTTCACACTCACACTCCTACTACACTGTGGGGAAATGTGACTGAAGAATAATAATTTAAGACGTAATGTACCTAAAACACCACAGGGGATTCCAATTATCGTGAAAACTTACCTTACAGATTTACCATGTTCAAAGTATCTTCAGGAACAGATGCCGTAAGTACTGTACTGACAACTCGTCTTGAATCACTCTGCATACACTCACTTCGCTCATTATATGATTTGTGAGAACACTGAAGTCTCGGCAAAGACTACTTCGATATGATCGCATGCCAATTAACCGGTGTAACTCTTTGGAGCTCCTTGCAGTCATCATTCCTTGGATGTCAAACTGCCTATTGTATTCCTCTGTCAGACTCACCTCGCTAATGCGGGCTTTGAATTAAACTGTCTAGCTCAGTAATAAGTACGCATTTCTTCAAGTTTATGTTTGGCGAGCTATTCTTATAGTTAGCTGTTTGCCTCTCATACTGTAAATCGCCAGATGAATAATGACCAATCTCAGAACTTGTAAATACCCACCTCGACCAGTATTGCCTGGGAAGCTAATTGTACTCAACTTGCGGTAAATAAAATTCCTTCCCCTCTGACTAAATGCCTGGTAAAGGAGGAAAAATGTTAACAATATCTCTAAACTACAAATGTAATAGCTTCCCTGACTAGCGATGGGAGTCTCATGTTACTTTAGGTTTACTTGTGTTTAGGTAACGCTGATGAAGGTGTGGGATTTTTGAAAGAGGTACCTGGCCAATATTATTCGGAAGGAAAGAGGAAACGGCCTGATTCCCTGGAGAATGAGGATATCGCTAAAATAAATAGAGAACCGAGGGAGTGGCTACGTGGTTTGGGTCATGTAGCTCTCAGCTTGCATTCGGGAGAGAGTGGGTTCGAACCTTACTGTCGCAGCCCTGGAGATGGTTTTCTGTGGTTTCCCATGTTCAAACCAGGCAAATGCTGGGACTACACTTTAATTAAAATCACGGCCGCTTCCTTCCCTCTTTTAACCCTTCCCTCTCTCATCGGCACCATAAGACGTATCTGTGTCTGTGCGACTTAAGACATCCAAGGGAAATCGAACAAAACGAGGAGCTTGGTAAGTGGAAGTAATTCCAGGTTCAACTGACCAGCTTGCTAACCATCGCTCCCGGCGGAGACACCTGTTTTACAGGAGAGGTGGGGGGGGGGGTGTCTCTGGGTGCATTCTATAACCCGATCCTTAGATGAATCTTCGTATTTCGTCTTATAAGTGACACTTAATTATCAGCAGTCACGAAAATCTACAGGTTTGCTTGTTCGGTTGATTCCTTTTATTCCTTTACAGAAGTTTTCTTGTCTTGATCTGTCCAATGGTATAATAACTGTATCCTTTGCGTAATGAATAAAAACCAAACCAAACCAAACTCCATGGCACTACAGCCTTTGAAGGGCCTTGGCCTACCAAGCGACCGCTGCTCAGCCCGAAGGCCTGCAGATTACGAGGTGTCGTGTGGTCAGTACGACGAATACTCTCGGTCGTTATTCTTGGCTTTCTAGACCAGGGCCGCTATCTGACCGTCAGGTAGCTCCTCAATTCTAATCACGTAGGCTGAGTGGACCTCGAACCAGCCCTCAGATCCAGGTAAAAATCCCTGACCTAGCCGGGAATCGAACCCGGGGCCTCTGGGTAAGACACAGGTACGCTACCCCTACACCAAGGGGCTGGTTTGCGTAATGAATGCGTACAAAAAGTATTTATTTTCACTACAACTTTAAGATACTGTACTAAAATTGACCGAGGGATTTGACTACGAGTCTTGTAGCAGTGAGCTTGTATTCAGGAGACGGCGAGTCCAAATGCCTCCGTCGATAAGCCTGTTTTTCGGTGGTTTTCCATTTTCGTACCAGGCAAACGCGGGGATGTATCTTGATTTAGGTCACGGCCGCTTTCTTCCGAGGCCAAGCCCTTTCTTATCCCATCGTCGCCTTGCGTTACTATGACTGTAAACAAATGACAGGAGAAGATAATCTGAAACTCAAGTTTTGCCGTGAATTACTTCCTCTTATCTCACGCATCTAAACGTCCTTTCGGCAGATTCGTTCTGCTGTAAGTGACTCAGTTTACGCAGGGAACTCAGCCGTGTTTTGATATCTTCTGTCCACATCGCTCTGAACACTGGCTGCTTTATTCCTCAGATGTTACGCAACCTGTCAGTACGATCTGTTAATAGGTTTGCCTTGAACAAAATGCGTGTTGCACTGCAGCAGTTCCCTTAATTACGTTCAACGATCGGCCTAGATTTCAAGCAATAGGATGTTAAATGCGCATTGGCCTGTTTACTTCACCAAGATATGGATAATTTGGTCAATGACAAATTTGATTAGTCTCCTTTTTCGCCACCTTACTTAGCAGCAATATTGCCAGAACTTGGAATTAATTTTCGACTGTCCTTAAAAACCAGAAAGAAAAATAGCCCTGTAGGCTAAATACTGAATGCTGTGCAGTGTATTAATCATGGATAGCGCGTGCATTTATGTTTGTACCTGAGGTCTCCTCTTGGTGCAGTGGGTAGGCATTTCAGGGTGCATGATGATTTATATCGGCCGCATGGTTTGGGCCACTCATCTATCAGCTTGCATTCGGGAGATAGTGGGTTCGAACCCCACTGTCGGCAGTCCAAACGATGGTTTTCTGTTGTTTCCCAATTTCACACCAGGCAAATGCTGGCTGGGTCTGTACCTTAATTCAGGCTACGGTCGCTTCCTTCGCTCTCCTATGCCTTTCCTACCCCATAGTTGCCATAACAGCTATCTATGTCGGTGCGACGTAAAGCAACTTGTAAAAATAAAATTAAAAAAGACATTGTGTTACGGTGGTAGTGGTGATAATCAGATCCCGGATTTTGATCACCTGATAAGGGTCAAAAAAGACCTATAAAATGACCTAAAATCTCAAGGGTGACTTCAAATGAGCGAGAAAAAGATCCAAAAAGTGAACCCCATGGCACTACAGCCCTTGAAGGGCCTTAGCCTACCAAGCGACCGATGGCCTGCAGATTACGAGGTGTCGTGTGGTCAGGACGACGAATCCTCTCGGCCGTTATTCTTGGCTTTCTAGACCGGGGCCGCTATCTCACCGTCAGATAGCTGCTCAATTCTAATCACATAGACTGAGTGGACCTCGAACCAGTCCTCAGGTCCAGGTAAAAATTCCTGACCACGCCGGGAATCGAACCCGGGGCCTCCGGGTAAGAGGCAGGCATGCTAACCCTACACCACGGGGCCGGCGAAGGAAAATACATGCTTACTCAAAACGTTAAATGTGTACTCTGTCCACATGATCGTTAATTCCTCATGAAGTGAATGTAGCACAATTAATAAGTGTCATCGAATAATAATAATAATAATAATAATACAGAAACACCTGGGAGGAATGTAAGTCCTCTTTTTTTCAATGCAGTTCTTTCTTTCTTTCTTTCTTTCTTTCTTAATACGTTTACCCTCCAGGGTTGCGTTTTCCCTCGGACTCACCGAGGGACCCCACATTAACCGCCTCAATATCAGTGTCCTGGAGCGTGAAACTTTGGGTCGGAGGATACATCTGGGGAAAAGGAACAGTACCTCGCCCAGGCTGCCTTCACTTGCTATGCTGAACAGGGGCCTTGCGGGGGGAATGGGAACATCGGCAGGGATAGACAAGGAAAAGGGGTGGAAGCGGCCGTGGCCTTAAGTTAGGTCCCATCCCGGCATTTGCCTGGAGGAGAAGTGGGAAACCACGGAAAACCACTTCAAGGATGGCTGAGGGGGGAATCGAACCCCCGTCTACTCAGTTGACCTCGTGAGGGTGAGTGGACCCCGTTCCAGCCCTCATACCACTTTTGAAATTTTATGGCAGAGCCGCGAATCGAACCCGGTCCTCCGGTAGTGTCAGGTAATCACACTAACCATTACACCACAGAGGCGGACAAATGACAAATTCTTGAGGCAAAATTGACAGAATGACTTAAGAGTAAAAAATGGCAAACAATTACCACAAAATGACATAACAAATAGGCTACTCATGTCTGTAAACAGGAAAGCCATAATCGGGATTAGTATACAAGTTAGCAATGTGTATGACACATGACTTAAAAGATAACTACCGCGCGAGTTGGCCGTGCGGTTTGGGCCGCGCAGCAGTCGGCTTGCATCCGGGAGATAGTGGGTTCGAGCCCCACTGTCGGCAGCCCTGAAGATGGTTTTCCGTGGTTTCTCATTTTCACAGCAGGCAAATGCTGGGACTGTACCTTAATTAAGACCACAGCCACTTCCTTCCCACTCCTAGACCTTTCCCATCCCATCGTCGCCATAACACCTATCTGTGTCGGTGCGACGTAAAGCCAATTGTAAAAAAAAAAAAGAAAAAAAAAAAGAAAGGTGACATGTTATCAAAATCCGGGCCGTGGTGATGACTATTTTAAGGCGAAGTGAAACTGGGCAACCATCCTGTTTTAACACAAATTGGGGGAAAGAATGAAGGTGGTCAAACCCTTCGAAGAATGAAATCACCGGTAAAAGGGCCTGAAATTGAAAGTCACCCTGAGCCATCCAAATCTAATACATTCGAGGTAGGAGGAGAACAAGTGTTATCCAAGGGAAATCGAATAAGAAAGATGGAAGTTACTAGCCTGGCACAAGCAAGTGGAAGCTATGCCAGACTCAGATAGGGGTCCCATCGGCATTAACCTACGCCTCCAAGATGTGAGGCTCAGGAGGTTCCCCTAAGTCACGCCTTATGACAGGTAGGCGATACCGTGCATGAGTTCCATCGCCTTCATCCACATTGTTAGAGGTTGAGGAGCCTGACACAAGTAATTGGATGCAATGCTAGACCTAGCCAGGGACCATGTGGTCACCATTCCATACGGGGTACAGAACCAACTCTAAACCAAACTTTTGATCAATTCTTGCGCCTAAATCTCAACATGAATGTCAAATTACATTACCGCTGCCAGAATAACAAACGGTATTTTCCTTCAGCTTTGCCTCGAGGAACGCAACCTAGACCACCCATTCTTTATCATGATTTACGTTTTTTTTTTGTTTTTTTTTTTGCTAGAGGCTTTACGTCGCACCGACACAGATAGGTCTTATGGCGACGATGGGATAGGAAAGGCCTAGGAGTTGGAAGGAAGCGGCCGTGGCCTTAATTAAGGTACAGCTCCAGCATTTGCCTGGTGTGAAAATGGGAAACCACGGAAAACCATCTTCAGGGCTGCCGATAGTGGGATTCGAACCTACTATCTCCCGGATGCAAGCTCACAGCCGCGCGCCTCTACGCGCACGGCCAACTCGCCCGGTGAATTACGTTTTACGAGAGCCGTCTGGTGACTATGACTCTTAAGGCATCAAGTCTTTACGGTCTGGCACGATGGTTAGGCGGTTCAAGTTCTGTTGGCCTGTAGGGTAGGAGAGGTGGTGTGGTATACAATAGTTTGGGTTCAGTTCCAAACTTCTCCGTAGTGGTTAAATGGATTGAGGGCATATGGCGCTGTTGATGGTGATTCGTCCTTCGAATGGGGATGTTAACCCTATGTGCGGCCCCCTTGGTGTTATTCGACAGAAGTAGGCTATGCGCTGACACAGGGTTTCACCCTCTACCTACCTCATTTTCATCATCACCATAGACTACACAAAAACAGCACGACGCATAACATGCAGTTATCACATTGGACAAACCCGTAATGACCCTCTCTGTGGTTCATGTTCCAGGTAAATACCGACGTTCTCTGGCTGTGGTCGCGATATATATACGAAGGCCATCCGGAAAGTGGTACCCGTTTGCGCAATGAAGATACGGGAGTAAATATTAACAAATATACACATTTTTATTGGAAAGAGCATACTTTACACTACTTCTCCACATAATCTCCAAGCAAATTTAGGCATTTGTCATAACGTGGGACGAGTTTTTGTATTCCAGCGTCATAGTCCTCCGCCGCCAGCGTATTGAGATACGTAGTCACGGCTCGTTTAAGTTCTTCATCGCTGTCAAATCTTTTTCCCGCCAGAAAGTCTTTAAGCTTCGTATTTTACAATTTGTTTTAGGTCACACCGACACAGATAGGTCTTATGGCGACGATGGGATAGAAAAGGCCTAAGAGTGGGAAGGAAGCAGCCGTGGCCTTAATTAAGGTGCAGCCCTAGCATTTGCCTGGCGTGAAAATGGGAAACCATGGAAAACCATCTTCAAGACTGCCGACAGTGGGGCTCGAACCTACTATCTCCCGGATGCAAGCTCACAGCTGCGTGCCCCTAACCGCACGGACAATTCGCCCGGTGATCGCGATATTGACACTTACCGGTACATAAGGCTACAAGATTGTTTTTTATTTATTTATTTATTTATTTATTTATTTATTTATTTATTTATTTATTTATTTATTTATTTATTTATTGAGGCCTCCGCATTCAGAGTATAAAACAGTACAGGAAGTTAATGTACTTAAATTTGTTCTGTCTGTCTGTCTGTCTGTCTGTCTGTCTGTCTGTCTGAAGACGTTAAGCCTTCATCACGCAGGCGACTTGGATCCTCACATGGCACCACCGAAATATATGCTCTTATGGAGAAACTACAAAAATCAACGAAGGGGCTATGATGAGACGAACATGGCGAGATTAGAAATGAGGTAGTTTGCCATTGTTTTCCTCACTGTGCCAGAAAGTGCCTTTGCAGCACCACTGACAGTATGCATAGCACCTGTACCTCCCATACCTCAGGAGCTTCCATACAGGCACAGTGGAAATATTTAAGCCAGGAACTATCCATCCATACACTGATGTATACCAGTTCCGGAAAGGGGAACTTGACCAGGTACTTTGACCTGTGCCGTACCGAAGCTCGTTCTCTGAGGTGGGTTCTCGAGTCAGGAGAGCGGTTTGTGTGTCAGGGTCAGGAGCTGTAGCCTTGACTACTTGCACTCACTCAGCCTGCAGCATTCATCAAAGACACTCCTATCGCAGATAAGTACTTTCACAGATAATTGGCTTCGATCTAGCAATGATAGTATAAGCATGGAATAAGATTTGGGTGAACGAGGCTACTAGTATACCTGAAGCACTCACCAGTAGGATTCAATTAGTGATAATTGTGAGAGAAAGTGTGTTTCGTGATGTTAGACGTTGGAAGAAGAGTAGCTAAAATCCTGAAGAAAAGATCACTACCGTATGGAGTATCCGAATTTCTTTTCAATTTCCGCACGATGACAAAAAATTATTAGGTTTATGTCTGGCTCCTTGGCTGAATGGTCAGTGTTGCCTTCGGTTCAGACGGTCCCGGGGTCGATTCTCGTCCTGAAATTTTAGCCGCATTTGGTTAATTGCTTTTGCTGGGTGCTCATTTTTAAAACACAACTGTATTTACATATATTGTCCGGCCCCATGGCTAAATGGTTAGCGTGCTGACCTTTGGTCATAGGGATCCCTGGTTCGATTGCCGGCAGGGTCAGGAATTTTAACCATCATTTGGTAATTGTGCTGGCATGGGGACTGGGTGTATGTGTCATCTTCATCATTTCATCCTTATCACGACGCGCAGGTCGCCTAGGGGTGTCAGTTCAAAAGACCTGCACCTGGCAAGCCAAACTTGTCCTCGCACACTCCCGGCACTGAAAGCCATGCGCCATTTCATTCCATTTACATATAAACACAGCATAATGCCATCCACCATAGAAACATACTATAGTGAATGCATCCTTTCCCATAGGGTTGCGTAGAGAATGGTACCTGGCAGTAAACCTGGGCTAAATCCACATTAATGCTGACCCCAGATCACTGGAAAGAAGGCCAAGGAAGCATAAGGAGAAAAACATTCATTCAAAAATAATAAGGCATGAAATAAGGTTCCTGTACAAGCATTTCAAATTAATGGGTCTGCAAACAGTTAATTTACCGAGCTCAATAGCTGCAGTCGCTTAAGTGCAGCCAGTATCCAGTAATCGGGAGATAGTGGGTTCGAGCCCCACTGTCGGCAGCCCTGAAGATGGTTTTCCGTGGTTTCCCATTTTCACACCAGGCAAATGCCGGGGTTGTACCTTAATTAAGGTCACGGCCGCTTCCTTCCAATGCCTAGGCCTTTCCTATCCCATCGTCGCCATAAGACATATCTGTGTTGGTGCGACGTAAAGCAAAAAAAACAGTTAATTTAATTCTGGAACATAGAATTTCCTGGGTTTCCTCTTTTTTTCCTCCCCTTACGTTGTGTATTATTAATACAAAAACAGCATGAGATATAATTTGTACAGCCGATCTCGCTCAAGGAAGTATTATTATTATTATTATTATTATTATTATTATTATTATTATTATTATTATTATTATTATTATTGTTGTTGTTGTTGTTGTTGTAAAATATGCCAATTGGCACTTGTAGATGAGGGAAAGACCTCTTGATAACGTAAATTGGTACCTCCCTCCTTAACACTTGCTTTTTCTTCTTTCTGGTCTTCTCCCAATTCCTCGGGGTCGATACTACGTGTGGATTTGGTCCAGTTTTACGTCCGAATGCCCTGTGTGAAGGGATGCAATTATTATGCGTGTTTCTGTGTTGGTTGGTAGTGTGGCACGTTGTATGAAATTGAAGCCATGTGTATTAAGCAGCAAACACCATGTCGAACCCGTGACCCCCTTGAACTGTAGTCTACAATGCTAACTATTCAGTAAAGGAGCCGTCACATCTCTTCTTAATCGGATTAAAAAGACGAAGAGGTCCGATCGTTTGAAGAATGAAGGCATCGGCGAAAGAAAGGGAAGCGTGCAAAGGGCGAGAAAATGAAAGATTCCCTAGCCTTCGCGAACTTAATATCGTCATGGTCTGGAGAGAACAAGAGTTGATTATTGCTTTAAGGGGAAATACTTTAGGCAACCAACATTCTGGACACAAATCAGAGAGAAAATGGAAGAGTTTTTCTCCCCTTCTAAGAATATTGACTAGAGAATGATAAGAGCGTGAAGGTGAAGGGTAAAGAAAATGAAAAACTTACATCGGCTTTAAACCTAATAGAATCGGACTTGGAGGAGAACAAGAGGTCGGTTTTTTTTTTTTTTTTTTTTTTTTTTTTTTTTTTTTTTTTTTTTTACAAGTTGCTTTACGTTGCGACACAGATAGGTCTTACGGCGGCGATGGGATAGGAAAAGCCTGGGAGTGGGAAGGAAGCGGGCGCCGCCTTAATTAAGGTACAGCTCCAGCATTTGCCTGGTGTGAAAATGGGAAACCACGGAAAACCATCTTCAGGACTGCCGATCGTGGGGTTCGAACCCCCGAATACTGGATACTGGCCGCACTTAACCGACGCAGCTATCGAGCTACGTGAATAAAAATTAACCAAGGGGTATCGAATAAGAAGAATGCAAACCGACCGAGTTGGCTGTGCGGTCGGTGTCGCGTAGCTATGACGAGATGGTGGACTCGAATCGAATGCCATCGTCGACAGCCCTGAAGATGGTCTTTCGTGGTTTCCTATTTTCACACCAGACAAATGCTAGAACTGTACCTTAATTAAGGCCATGGCCACTGCCTATCCAGCCTTAGCCCTTTCTCATCCTTGCGTCGCCGAAAAAACCTTCGGTGTATTAGTGCGACGTTAAACCACTAGCAATACCTGCTTCAGGGTATGGTAAGGACGTGTTGTTTTACCTCTCTTATTTAACATATATTCTGATAGTATCTTTCGGGAAAAGCTTCAAGATATAGAAAAAGGCATATTAATGGGATCTGATCAACACCATTCGCTATGCTAATGACACAATACCGATAGTAGGGTTGATCGTCGACAATTTCTTAACATAATAAGAGGATAATAAACCCATGACCTTGACCTTAGAGGGTTCAGTAAATGACAGTAAAACCACTAGCAAAAAACAAACGAAGGAAGCGAGAAATTGACACATGAAAGTGGAAGCAATGTCAGACTCGGCTAGAGGTCTTGGGATTGCACTCCTACCATATTCGCCACCGCCCCATCTCGCAATTTAAATTCCCCAAGGAAATCACCTCTTCTTGTGGTTTGTTACTCATTTGCTTCTATGTCTCTACAGACCACTCAAAATGTCCCTATATTCACTTTTAAAGTCCCTGCTCCAAAGAAAATTGTATATAAATAATGAAAATATATAAGAATTTTGAATAAAAACAAAAATGTAGAAAAAAGCACCTTATAGACACTGATATAATGAATACGAAGACCTATTTACAAATATTACCATGCATTAAAGCTATGCATTAAAGAAACTTAAATTAACAGCTGTCAGGATCTTCTTCTTTCATTACTTTCCTAAATTTGTATTTTCGGCTTTGCTTCTCAATTCCTTTCAGTTTTCTTTATGACGTTGAACTACCAAAAGGAAGTAATTGCCGCTAAAAAAGAAAAGAAGTGGCGTATGGCTTTTAGTGCCGGGACATGTTCAGCTCGCCAGATGCAGGTCTTTTGATTTGACTCCCGTAGGCGACCTGCGCGTCATGATGAGAATGAAATAATGATGAAGACGACACATACACCCAGCCCCCGTGCCAGCGAAATTAACCAATTAAGGTTAAAATTCCCGACCCTGCCGGGAATCGAACCCGGGACCCCTGTGACCAAAGGCTAACCATTTAGCCATGGAGCCGGACACTAATTTCCGCTATTACAGCAGAACGCTTCTTTCTAAACCTTGGATACCGATTGAAAATTATACAGTATGAACTACCAGAGCTAGGATTTTGATGACATGTCATCCTTTAATTGGATCACAACAGACAATGCTAACTTGTGCAGAAATCCTGATTATAGTTCCCACCTTGTAGAAATGATAATTTTAGGTCATTTATGTCTCTCTTTTGCCATTTTGTATTTTAGGTCTTTTTGTCCGCCTCTGTGGTGTAGTGGTTAGCGTGATTAGCTGCCACCCCCGGAGACCCGGGTTCGATTCCCGGCTCTGCCACGCAATTTGAAAAGTGGTACGAGGGCTGGAACGGGGTCCACTCAGCCTCGGGAGATCAAATGAATAGAGGTAGGTTCGATTCCCACCTCAGCCATCCTGGAAGTGATTTTCCGTGGTTTCCCACTTCTCCTCCAGGCAAATGCTGGGATGGTACCTAACTTAAGGCCACGGCCGCTTCCTTCCCTCTTCCTTGTCTATCCCTTCCAATATTCCCAACCCCCCCCCCCCGCAAGGCCCCTGTTCAGCATAGCAGGTGAGGCCTTCTGGGGAGGTACTGGTCATCCTCCCCAGTTGTATCCCCGACCCGGAGTCTGAAGCACCAGGACACTGCCCTTGAGGCGGTAGAGGTGGGATCCCTTTCTGAGTCCGAGGGAAAAACCGACCCTGGAGGGTAAATAGATGAAGAAGAAGGTCATTTTCTAAAATTATACGTCATGATTTGGTTATTTTATGGAATTTATTAGACTATTTTGAGTAATTTTCTTACATGTTTGAGGATTTAGAAGCATTTACGCGTGTGGTATTGAATATTATTGCAACTTTAAGTGGGGATGAATACGGAGACTCGAGAATCTTCACAACGCTTCTTCAGTATGGGGACTAAAGAAGCTATGTCAACCACTTACTTATTGGAAATGTCCACGTTCCAGGAGAGACACCTCCAATTGGAGAAGTCCTCCTCGTGAAAAGTCGAGAGTCGAAAGTCTGCTGAAGACGCGGACCAAAGTTCAGGGCGAAACGTAAAGAATTCCACCTTCTTGAGATATAAAAAGTCCAAATGCTTATTATTATAAAATGTATAACATAAATATAGGATATACCAACTCGATTGGCAAACTAATTGTAAAATTCATTTTAAATTTTTCATTTGTTAAGGTTTCCGGATCATTTTACTGGATTTTTCTCCATCACTTTTTAAATCATTTTTTAACACTTATCACACTAGGAATGAATGTAGCTAATTGAATAATTCACTCCTCGATTACATAATGTAAAATACTCAAGTTGGGAAAATAACGGGAAGATTCGCCTAGTACCTCTGCACGTGATGAGATGATGCCGGCCAACTTATCGAAGCAAACACATTAGACAGTGAAAAGTATTTACTTTTTATTTCATCCCTATTTATCTCCGTATTTGGCTGAAAGTTCCCACATTTTGAATTAGATTCATAAATTCGTCCCTACGTACCTACTTAATCACAAAATAACCCGAACATCCCTACGCGTTGGACAGCACCCATCCACGGGGATAATCGGAGTACTAGAACTTGAGTTCAGTGTGCTGAGGATCTGAGAATAGCGATATTACTTCACAAAAGCGAAGATATTTTTAACATGATATAAACTTGTAATCCTAAGTGCGGCCTTCCTAAAGACTTTTTTGCATTTCCCCTGGGGATAAATCTCCCACCGGCGTACAACGGCTTTCAATATTTCAGTGCCATTTAGAACAAGAATGGTAATGTTCGCAAAAGGGAAGAAACTCCGAACATGACATAACTTTCCCAATTCCTTTAAGTCAGTCCTTCCTTCCTTCCTTCCTTCCTTCCTTCCTTCCTTCCTTCCTTCTGCATTACTCTCTGCCTTTCCTCTGGGGGACGTCTGTCACTTAGCGTACCTGTACTACTGTTTTAAACACTTATTTAAGTACCATCTAGGGCAGGTAGGCAACCTAACATTCGTTATTGTAATGTTGGGATGCCTACTATCAATGTTCCTTGCAGATAGAGCGCATGCAGTACATGCAGGTATTTCAAAAAATGGGTGTGATTTTCTTATTTTTTTTTTTTTTTGCTAGGGGCTTTACGTCGCACCGACACAGATAGGTCTTATGGCGACGATGGGATAGGAAAGGCCTAGGAGTTGGAAGGAAGCGGCCGTGGCCTTAATTAAGGTACAGCCCCAGCATTTGCCTGGTGTGAAAATGGGAAACCACGGAAAACCATCTTCAGGGCTGCCGATAGTGGGATTCGAACCTACTATCTCCCGGATGCAAGCACACAGCCGCGCGCCTCTACGCGCACGGCCAACTCGCCCGGTGTGTGATTTTCTTGTGTGTTAACTATTCTAGCAGAATCCACTGTAGTTACCTCATTCGTCCCAAGAGCAGGAGATTGAGACCTACTGGTCACATTTTGTCTTCAGTTTATAAGTAACTTTCTAACGTTATTTTGAACATTTAACCAGTTTCTGAAATGGCAGGCAGAGACCGTCGATCCTTCGGCTGAGTATAGCCCGTTAGATATTTCATCCTCAGCCAGTTAAATATGATTCTCTCCAGTGCTTCTAGTCCAGTCGGTCTCAATGTCGTAGCCATTTTAATCATTGTCCTTCTGTTTTAAACCAAGATTTCCTGTTCGATTTCAGCTGTGGTTGCTGGCATTTGAGGGTACTCAAATGAAGCTACTCTCTGTCATTGGCACCCGACATACTGAAGAACTATAAACAAAACTGTGACACTATAGAGTCTATTACAATCTATAGCGATTGAAGGGATGTTATAAATTATTATTATTATTATTATTATTATTATTATTATTATTATTATTATTATTATTATTATTATTATTATTGTCATTATACCGAGTGAGTTGGCCGTGCGGTTAGGAGCGCGCTGCTGTGAGCTTGCATTCGGGAGATAGTGGGTTCGAATCCCACTGTCGGCAGCCCTGAAGACCGTTTTCCGTGGTTTCCCATTTTTACACAAGGAAAATGCTGAGGCTGTACCATAATTAAGGCCACGACTGCTTCCTTTCAACTCCTAGGCCTTTCCTATCCCATCTTCACTATAAGACCTGTCTGTGTCAGTGCGACGTAAGGCCAAGTGTAAACATTATTATTATTATTATTATTATTATTATTATTATTATTATTATTATTATTATTATTATTATTATTATTTTAACAATAAGGTAAAAGCTCAAGCTTGCTTGCTTGCTTTCTTTTCTACCATCCATATCGTAGCCCTTTCCCATCTCAGCGTTGGTTAAAACCTCTGTGTGTGTGTTTGTGTGTGTGTGTGCGAACGACATTAAACCACTAGTAAAACGAAATATATTGGAAGAGAACAGAAGTTGTTCAGTGGAGGTCGCATAGGAAATATAAAATTGTGGACGAGTACGAGTACAAGAAATACTAGAGATTGCGGCAAGTATCCAGTAATCGGGAGATAGTGGGTTCGAGCCCCACTGTCAGCAGCCCTGAAGATAGTTTTCCGTGGTTTCCTATTTTCCTGTAACTTAATTAAGGCCACGGCCGTTTCCTTCCCACTTCTAGCCCTTTCGTGTCCCATCGTCACCATAAGACGGCGTGACGTAAAGCAACTTGTTAAAAAAAAAACTTAGACCCAGTTGACGCTCTCTGGTCGCCAAGTCGTGGTCACAATTTATTATCCCGAGGGGAGTGATTCGGAGGATAATACTGCTTTGTTAGATGGTAGAGGACTAATAGGAAGAACTTCTTTGTAGTGTACTATAATTCACTCCACTGCCCACAGTCTAAAGTGAGAGTGGGTTCGTCCGACACTTGAACACGTGTGCGTCAGCGGAACTGTGCAGTACGTGACGTCGAGTCCCACTATGTGCACTTGTATGTGTTAATTGGACATTATGACGTTGGAAATGGATATAATGACGCAAACAATACCGTTCTCCCAAGGCTACGCGATGTGAGTAGTACAATGCAATCATTACATAGACAAGGAAGTTCTTTAATGCCATTTATGGATTTATAGGCCTCTCTATGAACAGGGCGTAGGTGTATGTCATTGGCACACTGGTCAATGTACTGTAAATTCCAGCGATCTCTTTCTGTAACTTTTATTTCATACTATAACGTGATTTCCTTCTTCCCGTATACAAAAGAGTACGAAAAATGAGGCTTAATCGTACTGCAATCACTTTCCGCTGATTGGTTGAACTCAGCATCACAGTAATGTAAACACGGATATTCAGAGAGATCATGAATCAAGGAACACCGAAGTTAAACTTGTCGGATTGTTTTTTCGCCTGATTGCAGCATCATGGTTCCGCACCCACCTACACAAAAAATAGCGTCTCTGTATTTCCAGCTCAAGTAATCTGCCGCCATCACAATGCTGCCTATTGTTGGAGTTTTTATTATGGGCACTCGAGTGTAGTCTTTAATAAAAACGAACTGATAACCCTTTTGCAAATGATTTGTATGTATGTTCAGTCCACAGCCCTAAGGCTGGTTGGATCCTCAACAGCTCCACCATCAGCTGTCATAAATGGCTTAGGCATCACTGAAGAGGCGTACTAGGGAAATGAGGAGTGAGGTAGTTTCCCGCTGCTTTCTTACCGAACCAGGAGTTGCTATTACATATCAGTCTGCCAAGCCCACTGATATGCATGCACCATCCGACCCTATGAACAACATTTTCACACCATTCATAGCAGGGACTGGCTGCATAAGGACTGGCATTACTAGCATCACTCATACCTCAGTCACTTTCATATTGTCAAAGCCAAGGATAAGACACAGACAGATCATTGAAAGTAACAAAATTGCTCTAGCCTACACTAGAAGACGCAGTGCACTGTAAACACTAGGTCCTGCCAGAAGAGGCATGCAAATGATTTATACCAATATTTTCCTTGTTTCATTCTGCATTTGGGTATATAAGACGATTTGTCTTTGAAGTTCATTATTTTTGTAGTGATTGTGGTAAATATTGTCCGGGTTTTCGGCTTCTTAGCACTCACCTAGGAATATGCACTGACTGACAGAGCAAATGCAACACCAAGAAGGAGTGGTCAGAACTTTATGCCAATTGCAGGGTAGACTGACGTCACTGAGGTATGCTCATGATGTGAAATGCGCCGCTGTGCTGCGCACGTAGCGAACGATAAATGGGACACGGCGTTGCCGAATGGCCCACTTCGTACCGTGATTTCTCAGCCGACAGTCATTGTAGAACGTGTTGTCGTGTGCCACAGGACACGTGTATAGCTAAGAATGCCAGGCCGCCGTCAACGGAGGCATTTCCTGCAGACAGACGACTTTACGAGGGGTATGGTGATCGGGCTGAGAAGGGCAGGTTGGTCGCTTCGTCAAATCACAGCCGATACCCATAGGGATGTGTCCACGGTGCAGCGCCTGTGGCGAAGATGGTTGGCGCAGGGACATGTGGCACGTGCGAGGGGTCCAGGCGCAGCCCGAGTGACGTCAGCACGCGAGGATCGGCGCATCCGCCGCCAAGCGGTGGCAGCCCCGCACGCCACGTCAACCGCCATTCTTCAGCATGTGCAAGACACCCTGACAAGGCTGTTCCAATATCGACCAGAACAATTTCCCGTCGATTGGTTGAAGGAGGCCTGCACTCCCGGCGTCCGCTCAGAAGACTACCATTGACTCCACAGCATAGACGTGCACGCCTGGCATGGTGCCGGGCTAGAGCGACTTGGATGAGGGAATGGCGGAACGTCGTGTTCTCCGATGAGTCACGCTTCTGTTCTGTCAGTGATAGTGACCGCAGACGAGTGTGGCGTCGGCGTGGAGAAAGGTCAAATCCGGCAGTAACTGTGGAGCGCCCTACCGCTAGACAACGCGGCATCATGGTTTGGGGCGCTATTGCGTATGATTCCACGTCACCTCTAGTGCGTATTCAAGGCACGTTAAATGCCCACCGCTACGTGCAGCATGTGCTGCGGCCGGTGGCACTCCCGTACCTTCAGGGGCTGCCCAATGCTCTGTTTCAGCAGGATAATGCCCGCCCATACACTGCTCGCATCTCCCAACAGGCTCTACGAGGTGTACAGATGCTTCCGTGGCCAGCGTACTCTCCGGATCTCTCACCAATCGAACACGTGTGGGATCTCATTGGACGCCGTTTGCAAACTCTGCCCCAGCCTCGTACGGACGACCAACTGTGGCAAATGGTTGACAGAGAATGGAGAACCATCCCTCAGGACACCATCCGCACTCTTATTGACTCTGTACCTCGACGTGTTTCTGCGTGCATCGCCGCTCGCGGTGGTCCTACATCCTACTGAGTCGATGCCGTGCGCATTGTGTAACCTGCATATCGGTTTGAAATAAACATCAATTATTCTTCCGTGCCGACTCTGTTTTTTCCCCAACTTTCATCCCTTTCGAACCACTCCTCCTTGGTGTTGCATTTGCTCTGTCAGTCAGTGTATATACGGAAAACTACTTGTCTGGTGGTAATGAAATTTTTTACATGTTATAACCACATGTGTTCATAGTCACGTTACATTATTTTTCGCCGGGCTGAGTGGCTCAGACGGTTAAGGCGCTGGCCTTCTGACCCCAACGTGGCAGGTTCGTTCCTGGCTCAGTCCGGTGGTATTTGAAGGTGCTCAAATACGTCATTCTCGTGTCGGTAGATTTACTGGCACGTAAAAGAACTCCCGCGGGACTAAATTCCGACACCTCGGCGTCTTCGAAGACCGAAAAAGTAGTTAGTGGGACGTAAAGTAAATAACATTATTATTATTAACATTATTTTTCAACCACCCCCAAAACAATTCTTATAATTTTTCTAATATAACTCTCTATCAGCCTAGGATAAACGTACAACAGGAAACTTGTGCTTGTTTTGAAGCACTCGGTTATGGTTATTAGAAACTACAACCACTGTAACCGTACAGTGTGATACTGAATTTATGAAGAGTAATATTGATTGGAGGTTGTGTGTACGCCGAGCCGTGCGATTAACAGCAGACAGAAAAATATCGCATATACCACACTAGAGTATCATAAAGTTCGTATTACCTTCAATAATCAGGGACCAGAGGACCATGTTTACGACTCTGGTAACTTAGTGGACTGTTCACTGCTTCAAATAGCATTAATTTTTATGTTTTATTACCACATAACTCCATGTACACACCTCTTGTATTTTTCCTAGCAAGACACGAACAACAAAACAAGAGGGATAAAGCATGGATCAAACCTGGAGGATTTACGTCGCGACGGATCAAAATCATTTATAATTAAATTCATTTAATTTAAAATAAATACATCATAGTATAAAATAAATTATTGTACGCAACAGCCACTAAAGTGCCAAGTCTATGTTACTCGTTTCGAATTTCCGAGTAAACATCTCGCTCGTGACGCAAAAGATCGCTTTCCATGGCAGTTGCGTAAATTATACCCTTTCCACCATCTGGTTCCGTGAATGACTGATCACCATCTAGGCATTTAGGCTTCGGAGTACTGGATTTGATTCTCGGCCGGGTCTTGGGATTTTAACCAATAAATTTTCAATCCCCCTTGGCTCGGGGACTAGGTATTTGTTTTGCCCCCCAAAGAGTTCAGTAACTCGCACACCACACACAACACTACCCTCCACCACAGTAACACGAAGTTTCTTTTACACGGCAGACGCCATCCATCTTCTTCAGAGCGTCTGCTGCACCAGGGTAGCAATAGCCACACGATTATTATTATTATTATTATTATTATTATTATTATTATTATTATTATTATTATTATTATTATTATTATTATTATTATTATTAATTCCCGAATTAGACCAGCAATGGACCGCGTGGAACGTAAGAATTTCTGGCCAACCTTTTCTTATTTTACCATAACCTCTGCATTCTATCGCTTCTGCTCCTCGGATATTATCCGTTTGAGCTTACATTTTAGTTAGCCATTTCACTTGAAATTGTTTGAGGATGTTGATCCGACTTCTGAACTCCTTTCTATTGTGGATCAGATATCTATCTCTTCTGCGTTCTTCTTGACCTCCTTCACCACTTAGTCGTACAATATATTCAATATTTTTGATCAATCAGTTTCGCCTATTCTCATTAATGTTCATGAGATTTCAATCTTCGTTTTCGCACCGTGTCCGTGATATTTTCGGCATATTTGTACAGATCCCAGTTTTTCCTCTTCCTCCAGGTCCCGTCTGAAGTGGTCCTAAAATTTTCCTCAGAATTCTCCTTTCTTTCTCCCGGAACGCTTGCTGCTCCACTTCCTATTCAATATACTGCACTCCGCACCGCACAGTTCTGGTTTTACTACGGTGCTGGAGTGTTCAATTTTAGCCTTGTATAATATTGTCCGTTTATTGTACCTGTTCTGTGTCAGCCTATAAACCAGTTCGTGTTTTCTGGCTCTTTCTTTATTTGCCTCTTTATCCATACCACTGGATTGGATCCATTCTCCCAAGTATTTGAACGTTCAAGTTCTCGTTTCTTATAATAATCTTCCCATGATTTGCTTTCATGTATCTCTCTCTCTCTCTCTCTCTCTCGGTGTGTGTGTGTGTGTGTGTGTGTGTGTGTGTGTGTGTGTGTGTGTGTGTGTGTGTGTACTCGATGTATTTTGTCTTCTCATTCACTTTAAGACCCGTTATTTCTGAGATTTCGTGCAAATTCTCCAGCGTATTTTGGACATGTTCTTTATTTCGAGGTTTCAAATGGATCGAAAATTTTGACTTCCGAGGTGGCGTTCGTTAGGGTTTGTTTTATGAATTCCCTCGTCTTCTTGTCAATTCAAAACCCCCCTAACATGTTACATGAAGCCCATCTGGCAATCGAGTCAACGAAGACGACCGCTGTGTTCTGGCTCCTCATTGCCCCTATTCTTAGAAACCTTTAAATGTTGAATACCTGTTCTGCGCTCCACCTCTCTTCCCTAAAACCATCTTGATATTCTCCATTTTGATACTGTGTTTGCACTCTGACTCTGTTTAGCAGGACTTTGGAGAGTATCATGCAACCTATGTCATTGCGAGCAAGGAAATCCCTCTGAAGTTGTTGATGCTTTTCGATTACATTTCTTGTAGAGTGGGTGATTGAGCGCGCATTTCCAATCGCTCGGAATACTTTAAATTATTATTATTATTATTATTATTATTATTATTATTATTATTATTATTAGAATTATTATTAATGATAATGATGATGATGCATGTTGTGTAAAGTGGCCTAACATCTTGGTAATCGGCCCTATATTATTATTATTATTATTATTATTATTATTATTATTATTATTATTATTATTATTATTATTATTATTATTATTATTATTATTATTACGGAGCTATTGTGGAGAGCAGAGGTGAAAGAAGGTGCGGGCGTGAATGGGTGGATATGAAACAGTTAGAAGATTAATTTAAAATTTTGAAATCGGCAGTTTTATTTCCTTTCTTAACCTTTTCCTTTTTGTTATTTTCAGTGTTTATACTTTTACAATAAAATGACAAAATCAGGTACAATTTTAGCTCGTGAGCCCGAAAGACAATCTAGAATAATCAGACAGCAATTTTACAGGTTGAGCTTGAAGCTCCCAATTACAAATGTTACTGGAGCACTACTGTTCCTTGAAATAAATATTCAAGGAGACCGGATCCCCCATTTCCTTTTACACCACTAGTAGGAGCATCTTTGCTCTACAATTTTACGCTTAGGAATCTATTTCCGAAAATTCACATCTCCCAGGCCTATCAAAGGCAAAACCTACATTTAACAAAATTAAACAGGATCCACTGTCCTAACTACTCAACAGTCTGATATCTTTAACATGAAAAGAATGAAATAGAGTTTAACAGGGGTCACAAGTACCCATTCTACATGGCCTTTGGTAAAAACAAAAGGTTGAATGTACTGGCCCAAAATCCAAAATGGTGAGGCGGCAAACACTTGCACTCCTTAAAATTTACATTAAATGCATAAAACCCTATTTGGGCTTATGGCCCGACGTTACATTGGCTAAGCCTATACTACGGAGGTGACTGAACGGAGAAAAATATTTACAGAAATTACAAGATAGAAAATTTACAAAATCATGGTCACCTCAAAATCAAGTTGAGAGGGAATACGAGAGGGTAACTCACTCCCTATTCCCTGATTTCGGTTAAGTTCCTTCGGCTTGATTGAAATTTTTATTTAAAGTTTGAAGTTTACATTTTAGAAAATAAAGTTACGTTACTAAAGATTTGTAACCTTCCCCTCGAGCTAACTTTAAAAGACTATCACAGATCTGCCATTATTCTGAGCTGGTGGACCTCCCGAAGTTGGATAAGGCGGCCGCCGCCTCCGTTACGAACACACTTTAGACTGAAACGATCACTAAGACAACCTGGTCCGAAAATGTGCTAGGTTTTATAGCAGAGGGAAAAGTTCCAGAAAACTCTGGGCCAAGGTCCTGACACACCCCTAATTCTCATTGTATAATCAAATAAACATTAAAAGTTTATCATTGATGAATAAATAAATAAATAAATAAATAAATAAATAAATAAATAAATAAATAAATAAATAAATAAATAAATAAATAAATAAATAAATAAACGTCTTAAGTTGACGGGAAGAGATAGAAGTGTTGATAACTTCTGAACATCAAAAACAAACACTTAACATTCCAGTTTAGGAAACCTTAACACACCAAATTACTCTTGAAGTTTAATAGTCCATCTTCACCTCAGAGGGTACAACCTAAGTTGATAGTAGAGACATCTGTCGAAAAATGCCCAAACTCCCTGTACTAGTACACTGACTGACAGAGCAAATGCAACACCAAGAAGGAGTGGTTCGAAAGGGATGAAAGTTGGGGAAAAAACAGAGACGGCACGGACGAATAATTGATGTTTATTTCAAACCGATATGTAGGTTACACAATGCGCACGGCATCGACTCAGTAGGATGTAGGACCACCGCGAGCGGCGATGCACGCAGAAACACGTCGAGGTACAGAGTCAATAAGAGTGCGGATAGTGTCCTGAGGGATGGTTCTCCATTCTCTGTCAACCATTTGCTACAGTTGGTCGTCCGTACGAGGCTGGGGCAGAGTTTGCAAACGGCGTCCAATGAGATCCCACACGTGTTCGATTGGTGAGAGATCCGGAGAGTACGCTGGCCACGGAAGCATCTGTACACCTCGTAGAGCCTGTTGGGAGATGCGAGCAGTGTGTGGGCGGGCATTATCCTGCTGAAACAGAGCATTGGGCAGCCCCTGAAGGTACGGGAATGCCACCGGCCGCAGCACATGCTGCACGTAGCGGTGGGCATTTAACGTGCCTTGAATACGCACTAGAGGTGACGTGGAATCATACGCAATAGCGCCCCAAACCATGATGCCGCGTTGTCTAGCGGTAGGGCGCTCCACAGTTACTGCCGGATTTGACCTTTCTCCACGCCGACGCCACACTCGTCTGCGGTGACTATCACTGACAGAACAGAAGCGTGACTCATCGGAGAACACGACGTTCCGCCATTCCCTCATCCAAGTCGCTCTAGCCCGGCACCATGCCAGGAGTGCACGTCTATGCTGTGGAGTCAATGGTAGTCTTCTGAGCGGCCGCCGGGAGTGCAGGCCTCCTTCAACCAATCGACGGGAAATTGTTCTGGTCGATATTGGAACAGCCTTGTCAGGGTGTCTTGCACATGCTGAAGAATGGCGGTTGACGTGGCGTGCGGGGCTGCCACCGCTTGGCGGCGGATGCGCCGATCCTCGCGTGCTGACGTCACTCGGGCTGCGCCTGGACCCCTCGCACGTGCCACATGTCCCTGCGCCAACCATCTTCGCCACAGGCGCTGCACCGTGGACACATCCCTATGGGTATCGGCTGTGATTTGACGAAGCGACCAACCTGCCCTTCTCAGCCCGATCACCATACCCCTCGTAAAGTCGTCTGTCTGCTGGAAATGCCTCCGTTGACGGCGGCCTGGCATTCTTAGCTATACACGTGTCCTGTGGCACACGACAACACGTTCTACAATGACTGTCGGCTGAGAAATCACGGTACGAAGTGGGCCATTCGGCAACGCCGTGTCCCATTTATCGTTCGCTACGTGCGCAGCACAGCGGCGCATTTCACATCATGAACATACCTCAGTGACGTCAGTCTACCCTGCAATTGGCATAAAGTTCTGACCACTCCTTCTTGGTGTTGCATTTGCTCTGTCAGTCAGTGTGGTTTCAAGGTTTATATTGCAGATGGCATTATCCAAGGCGCTAGTTTTAAATGTACGGAGCGGGTGTACCTCCGGTACAATTATTATTATTATTATTATTATTATTATTATTATTATTATTATTATTATTATTATTATTATTATTATTATTATTATCTGTTCATCAACACACACGGGACTGAGAACGAAGCACGTCTAAGCCTCAATTACAACAAAAATAAAACAACGAATTACAAGACTTTTAATTCAATATTTAACTTCGTTTTTCTTGCTTTTTTCTGAGGGAACGGAAATTGTGGAGGTTAAAAATTAATGTTCCGTTGTGTTTACCAGACTAGTCCGTGAGTTTAATGACTTTGTGGAGACGGCCTACGGGGGTAATGGACTTGACTACGACTGATACTCGATATGTTCTTGCACGAGATGCTTTCCACGAACTCATTTGATAACTGTGAGACCTTCGGGGTGTATCCACTGTCTTCGCGTGTTATCGTGTCTGTTTGGATGTTATCCGCACCTGTACGGATGGAACCCATAACCGCGTGCACATGGCGTCAAATGAGCGCTTGATTCACAGAGTAGCGTACAAGTCTTACAGGACACAGATCCAACACGTGACTCGATGGAAGGCCTAAAAATTAATTTTCAGATATCTCTGTTAATGCTGGCCCTATCGTTAAATGTTACATTAAATAAACGCAGTTGTAGAATATAAAATTTCCGATCTTATGCGCTACACAACTCGATCGTACAACAAATAATAAGGGACATATTTACATTTTTATTGATTTCTTATGCCCTGCCATTGTTAATGCTAATCGTGTCGAAGAATCCTTTGCAACAAAAAGGAACGCCTCCTACATGTTTATGTCCCAAAGCGGGCCGTGACATAACGAGCGATCTGTGGGAGTTACGTCACTGGGTGGAATAGCCTCTATCTGAATACTGACGGGGGCAAGCTAGGGAGTTAGATACATTCTTCTTTATTTTTTCATTTCTAATCATACACATTCGCATACTTGACACACTGGTCCATCATAGTATTCGTTACTCGAGCTATCCGCTATTATACTGTAATGGTGCTTATATTATTGGGAGTTTTCAGCTTCGAATAAGATTGCTTTTCTCAATTTTCCTACATGGCTGATCTATCAAGACAGGCACGATTAGTTAGTAAACTGTCTAAATAATAATTTACTAAATCAAAGTATTATTTTGAACGATTTATCGTGATGTTTCTTTCTTCGAGCATTGCAGAGTTACCTGTAACAGATGATACACTACCTGGGGATAACTGTTCACATTGTGTATTGTACAGCAGGTAAGAAGAACTGCTGTAGCAAGAAGAACGAGTGCAATTTGTAAAGAAGAATAGCCATAACAAAATGGTACGATAGCCATAATAATTCAAACAATATGTAAACCGACGTAACATGAAAGGTAAACTATCCTAAATAACCGGTACAATACCCAAGGAAAACTAGCTAAAATAACATGCAACAACTGGTAATTAATGGCATGTGGCCTCGGGGAGGCAGGTCTTTCGAGTTGACACCTTGTAGGCGACCTGCTCGTTTCAGACAACGTTGTCAGCAATTTATTTTAGATAATTGTTAAAGTTCTGAATTGTTATTAAGCTGCTTTATCATGCTATTTATGCTCATTGGAGATCAGCTTTTCTTCAAGCTTGTTTATAACCAAATTATTATCATTAAGATGAATAGAAGTCAGCTAAAGATTAATAATGTTGTGAATGTATAGTCATGATTTCATAAAAGTCTTCATCCTCCTCCTCATCATCATCATTGTCATTACTATTACTATCATTATTATTACTCGTAATATTATTATAACGCTGTATTTCTTTATAGAGAGAGATTTTATTAGATCATTCGTCCGAATTAGGGTTGAACACAATAATCCGGAATAAAGAACAGATGAAATTAATTTCCTAAAACATCAATTATAATAAAATAAATCATCTGTGTAAGCGAAAAAATGCTCACAAATTTCAAGCAGGAAGCGTATTCTTTCCTAATTTATTAAAGTATCAGTCTCCGTAGTGTAACGGTTAGCACTATTGGCTGTCGTATTCGGAGGCCTGGGTTCGATTCCCGGTAATGCTAGAAATTCAAGAATGGCAGGAGGGCTGGTATGTGGTTAAAATGTAACATGCAGTTCACCCCCATTCGGGGTGTGCCTGAAAAGAGCTGCGCCACCTTGGAATTAAGACAATGGTTTTCTTTACTTATTAAAGTAGATAAAGTACTTGAAGAGAATCCTTTAAAATCTGTACAAGGACATTTTCGAGGTAAAGATCCTCTAGCCCCAAAGAACAACCTTACCACTGTCCATCTGTGAAGTGGGATACCGTAACATAAACTCATCCTTAGCAAACATGGCTGATAGGTCGCCTTCTTCTCTACATCAACCTGGAGAGCTTGGTTTGAACCCTCTCAGAGTGTTTTATATGTTCGAGGACAATAGGCTACCCTACTTTTGTCGTAGTTTGGCGGCAATTACGTCGGCTCTTCGACTAGAGTCTTCTTCAGAGACGCAGTGGACCTCTGCATGTACCACCTGTCTTCGTTGCCAAAGAAGTTCAGCGATCGCAGTTCGGTTCCGATGATGCCTGTTGATAAGCAATTTTACTTCCTCTAAAAACAATAATCATCACTACTACTCCCTTCCGACAGAACCCCAATTTGAGCCCAAGAGTTTCCGTTTCGTTGCAGCCGGTATGACGGCAACAGGTCGTGTTGAAGGTCCTACTAGGAATTCAGTATATTGCACCGCATAAATGTCAGTTGACATTTTGATGGCATTGACGTATTCTGAAAAAGACACCCATCAGTTTGCTTTGGGGCATTCTTAACATATGCAGACTCCTTTACCTTTATGCGAGCGCTGACACCATGTTTCAAATGATCTTTTATGTAATATTTCACAAAGCTGCTTTGCTTTTGTATTCGGTTTCATACTGTTCGATGGAATCTTCAGACGGTTAAGGGCTGTCACCTTTTGCTCTAACAATGTGTGGGTGTTAATCTCATTGTGTAAATCTTCTATTTTCTGGTTAGACGGAAGAGAGCGCCTACAGTACTTAAACTTGCCAGGCAAAATAAATCTATTCTATTTCATTCTATACCAACGGCCGTAGCCGTGCTGAAATATCTGATCCCGTGAGATCTCCGAAGTTAAGCAACATGGGGCGTGGTCAAGATTTGGATGGGTGGCCACGCGCTGTTGTTGGTGGTGGTGGGGGGTAAGGAAATGGAGGAGCGGAAAGGAAACTGGCCACCCTACCGTGCGTAAACTCCGGCTCTGCGGAGGTTCGGACCTGCCTTCGGGCAGAATACACCCTTACCTTAATTCTATGGCGTGATGAAATCCACAGGACCTCTGGTTTTACGTGAAAGCTGATTTTTCACTTCAGAAATCTTGCATACATAGGCCGGGATTCGAGCTGCAGTCAGAATATAAAATCAGAGGTCAGATTAGTTCGAGGACTCCGAACAGGGAAAGAATTGACACGTTAGCGTTAGCAAAGCTCTAAATGCACCAAATAATAATCCAAGGCTGGTGCTCTCTCGTATCGTATTACCAGCACGTGATTTTATCTCCTAATGAATCCGCTCTCTGTTTTTGTGCATCAAGCTAATTATCCTGCACGTGCATCAGTCCTTCCCCAAAAGGTTAATTAGAGGCAATCTGCAATCTAATTACGAGCTTTCTAGGCTGTTGGAGTATTTTCCTCGTTGATAACCTGGAAATGAGCCTTCTTCCACGGAAGTCGTGTTTCTCTTCCTTTCGCTGTTAATCATTGAGGCTGGGGAAATCCATTTTACTTTCATCTTCTGTCAAAAAGGCAATTTCTTCCATCTAAAAATTGCGAGAGTCTTCTTCTAAGCCTTTTTCCAGATTTATTGGGATCAACAAGAGTTGTGAGAGTATTTGTTTATTGTCCTTGTACTTTTCTTAATATACGCTGGAGTATCAATTTTTTTTGTAGTTGCTTTACGTCGCGCCGACACAGATAGGTCTTAAGGCGACGATGGGACAGGAAAGGCCTAGGAGAGGGGAGGAAGCGGCCGTGGCCTTAATTAAGGTACAGCCCAACATTTTCCTGGTATGAAAATGGGAAACCACGGAAAACCATCTTCAGGGCTGCTGACAGTGGGGTTCGAACCCCCTATCTCCCGGATGCGAGCGTATCAAAATTTTACCTAAAATCGACCGAATAGGATAACAGTGTTTTGTGTAGTTGCGTTTGCTTATTCTCTATTCGGAAGATAGGTAGATTAGGAACCCCTCGTCAACCATCCCCGAAATGGTTTTCCGTGGTTTCCTATTTCAACTTCAGAAAACACGGGATCGTACACTTCTCAAGGGTACGGCCGTTTTCATCCCATTCCTAGCCCGTACAATTACACCTACATCCACATACAACAACCACACAGAGCTCAACCCCAGGGAGAGTACCAGGAAAAGCAGCTACAGAGCTGACGAACCGAACATGTCCTCGCACACTCCCGACACTAAAGAAGAAACACCTATAAAAAAGATACATAAAAACTGTTTCCTTATCTACTACTGCCAATCATAAAGCTTCAGCTAGTGGGATGCTGACCTTCCGAACTCTTGCTATCTTTCGACTTTTCGATTGTGCTACTGACTAGCAAAAAAAGTGAAATTTTACTGATCGGTTTATATAACAAAAAAGACAAGAAACTCGTGGTACAAGAGCTTATTAATGGTCTTGATCTGCCAAGATAGCTGCTGCCCAGGTAGATGGCCTGCAGACACTGGTGATTCACGAGGTCAGCTTGACGACATTCTTGGCCTATTGCTTAGCTTTATTGACCAGGTCCGCTGCATTTCGCATGAACAGTTCCTCATTTGGTCTCATCAGAATGAGTTAACACCGTTCTAGTCCTTAGACCAGAATGTAAGTGCCTGGACTTGCTGGGAATCGAAATCAGCACCTCTGTATAAAAGGCAGGCAAGCTATCCCTACGCCACCGGGCTGACGAACGGTTGCTATAGCTGAGTAATTTTCGTTTGTGGGGTGACGCTGAGTACGCCACCAGAGATCTTTAAAACGCTAACAACAATGACACGGAGTATTAACATTTTTGGCTGCCCTTCAATATCAACTAGCTCGGCCGGGGTCGAACTCGCGAACTTGGGCTAGTGAACCTACTGATATATTATTTGATAAAAGTTTCTTCAATTGCTACAGGTTTAAACCCACGTCACGGTGCAGCTATGTTCCCTCACAAGTTGTTTTAGTCAGTGATGCGGATTTGTCCTCAAGTGCCACTGAACACAATGCCACACTGAAAGGTCGGCGAAACTCTACGTTTCTTCTTTCCCTTGGTTGTTAATTAAGAAAGTGTTTGGATATTCTATCGTCATTCATTCGTGTTATACGTAGGTATCAATTTTGCTTTGTTCATGTAATCTTTCTATAAGGTCGAAAACTTATACATTGTTGATGGATATGTTCATTTCTGAGTGAACATGCAACTTCCAAGAAGTTCATTACACTTCATTCAATCTGCCTTTGGTTGCTCGATTGTTGGACCAACTTTTGCAACTGATTCCTGACTCCTTGGATAATTGTTACCTCTTGCTATGCACTCTTACACACATTGATGAGCAATTGAATTATATATACCTGGCTAATTGCGTGTAGCGCTCCTTTTCACCCTGGTGACGTTGACAATTTGACGACCGAGCTCGATAGCTGCAGGAGCCCCACTGTCGGCAGCCCTGAAGATGGTTTCCGTGGTTTCCCATTTTCACACCAGGCAAATGCCGGAGCTGTACCTTAATTAAGGCCACGGCCGCTTCCTTCCAATTCCTAGGCCTTCCCTATCCCATCGTCGCCATAAGACATATCTGTGTCGGTGCGACGTAAAGCAAAAAAAAGACAATTTGACGTGAGAGGGGCATAAGCATGGGAAGTCATAATGTTCCATAACCACTGCGTAGCTTCCCGTAATGCACAGAGATAGTTCGGAGCTAGGTCAATTGCGCTCACATCTCTTTCAGCAGTATCCTAGAGATGTGTTCAATAGGATTGAGGTCGGGTGACCTTAGGGGCCAGGCAAAACTCCTCATGTCCATGAAGTGTTCATTGAACTAATCGACCACAATTCTGGGGCGACTGGACACTACATTGTCTTACTGTACGGACAGGTCTCCTGCAATGTGCTGGAACTGAACAAATGGGTATACATGATTTGACAACAGGTTTCCGTATCGTTCGTCAGTGAGGGACCTTGTCAGATGTACCAAAGGTCCCATTTCATCTCACGCGAACAGTCCCCGTACGATGATACAACGACCTCCAGTCTGAACTGTATCCTGCTGACAATAGAGTGCTAGGTGACGCACTCCTACCGTGACATCAAGGTTTGCAAACTGGTACCACGACTCATTTGTCCAGGCGATATTTCTCTATCATTTAAGAGTTCGATAGTGGTGTTCTTGCGACAATGCCTTGTGACGTGTAGTGAGCAGTGGTAGCGAAGTGGGACGGTGGCTTCTGTACCTCATTGTGAGGAGATATTCATGTATGGTATGGCTGTTCACACCTCTTTGTTATCCAGCATTGAATTCGCGAGTAATCTGTTGCACTGTGACCTATTTATCAGCTTTTACCACCGAAGTCAGTTGACGGTGGCTCTTGTCACCAACACGTTGACCATGGTGATGGTGGTTTTGCTCCTATCCATGTACTCAAGGTACACTCTAGATACGGTGCCACATGGAAGGCCCATTCCCTGCTCGAGATAGAATAGTCCTTACGTATGGCACCGACAATCAGGCAGTGATCAAACACGCCGGTATCTCGTATTTTACCCATTCTGTGCTCATCTGTCAATCACACAGCAGGCAGAAAGAGGTCTGATGACATCGCAGTCATGCACCACGCCGAACAATTACATTTGCCGTGTCGACCATATGCCAGCTATCTCTATTTCAATTGCTCATCGGTGTACAGTCTCGTACCTTCATATAAGCTATTTACGATCTTCATTTAATGCTGTGGATATTCTTATTGCGTATTATGCTCCACGGCTTATTGCGTTCCATATTATCAAAGAACTCTGCGAAATCTTTGAAAGTTACATAAGTAAGAAGATTCAAATCCCTTTTTTCTTCTTTCCTTCTTAATCTGCTTACCCTCCAGGGTTGGTTTTTTCTCGGACTCAGCGAGGGATCCTACCTCTACCGCCTCAAGTGCAGTGTCCTGGAGCGTGAGACATTGGGTCTGGGATACAACTGGGGAGGAGAATCAGTACCTCGCCTAGGCGGTCTCACCTGTTATGCTGAACAGGGGCCTTTGTGGGGGATGGGAATAATGGAAGGGATAGACAAGGAAGAGGGAAGGAAACGGCTGTGGCTTTAAGTTACGTACCATCCCGGCATTTGCCTGGAGGAGAAGTGGGAAACCACGGAAAACTACTTCAAGGATGGCTGAGGAGGGAATCGAACCCCCCTCTACTCAGTTGACCTCACGAGGCTGAGTGGACCCCGTTCCATCCCTCGTACCACTTTTCAAATTTCGTGGCAGAGCCGGGAATCGAACCCGGACCTCTGGGGGTGGCAGCTAATCACACTAACCACTACACCACTTTTTTCTTTTCGATTTACTTTAATTAGAAATACACGATTAAAGCAATATTGTTTCCTTCTAAATCCGTATTGCGTCTCTTCCAGTTCTGACTCATTATTTCGTTCACTATACCGCATTACCAAGAAAAACCATTAAATGAACATGCACTTAAATTATAGGATTATTGATTGTGGGCTGAAGGAGGGGAAGGCCGAGGCTCGACAACTTCTGTAAACAGTTCGTACAGAGACAAACTTCAGCTAGCAAAATGTGTTTACCTGCAGTAAGAGACTCATTGGGCTCGCTCAATACGTATATACATATATCATACCTTCATTTCATTGTAGGTTCTCTCACAATTGTTGTAGTCATCATCTCACTGGGTCCTCAACAGGCATGACAATCTAATATTATGTGGTTATGGGGTGACCCTGTAAAAATCCATGCCATCCTGTCATGGACTTGAGCCCCAGGGCCTCTTCAACTTGGGAGCGTGGGGTGGCGATCACGCAGTCCCTCAGCTGAGCCTTGGCATTGTTTCCACTTACTTGTGCCAGGCTCCTCACTTTTGTCTACTCTGTCTGACCTCTGTTGGCCAACTCTTGTTTCTTTCCCGACCCCGACGGTATTAGGTGTCGAGGCCCAGGTTGTCTTTCAGTTTCACGCTCTTTGTGGCCCTTGTCTTTCTTTGGCAGATACCATCAGTTTTCGAAGTGTCGGACCTCTTCCATCTTTTCCCTCTGATTAGTATTAATAGAGGATGATTGTTGTACTTTCTCTTAAAACTATCACCAGCACCACCGTCAACTGCCAGGGAAGTATTAAGCACGGTCGATGCTGAGGTAGATCCTACATTTTTAAAATTACAATTGACTTCACGTCGCACCGACACAGGTAGATCTTATGACAACGATGGGATAAGAAAGAGCTAGGAGTGGGAAGGAAGCGGCTATAGCCTTAATTAAGGTACAGCCCCAGCATTTGCCTGGTGTGAAAACCACAGAAAACTGTCTTCGGAACTACCGACGATGTATTTCGAACCCTTCTTCGCATTATTATTATTATTATTATTATTATTATTATTATTATTATTATTATTATTATTATTATTATTATTGTTGTTGTTGTTATTCGTGTTTAACGTCCTTTGAATTCCTATTTATTTTAAGGAACGCTGAAATGCTGGAATTATATCCTCAAAATGATTTATTTTGCGTGACAGTTTATCTACTGACATCGGCCATTAATATATTTAAACTATGTCAAATAGCAACAGACTATACTGGGATGCGAACCAGAAATTCCGAACATAAAAGACAACTATTTTTATCATTCCATTTTATGGCCTATTACTTCTTGTATCACAAATGATTGTTTTTGTTTGTTTGTTGAAAATCCGACTTAAAATCTACAGGTTTTGAAGTGAAGAAACCCAAATCTCCATTTTATCTATCCCATTTAAAAATAAACCGGAAAACAATTGATTTCGTGATGTAACTGATTGTTGGTGGTGGTTTATTTCATTGTTTTGATAGGAAGTATAATTAGGCCACCATCCTCTATTAACACGAATCAGAAGGGGAGAAAATGGAAGGGATCCAACACTTAAAAAATGAAGGTATCGGCCAAAGAAAGACAAAGGCCACGAAGGGTGTGGAAATTAAAGCCTCCCTAGGCTTCCACGCGTAATATCGCCGGCGTCATAAAAGAACAAGAGTTGACCAAGAGAGGTCGGGTAGGATAAATGAAAGTGAGGAGCCTGGCACAAGTAAATGGAATGAATGCCAAGACTTTGCTTAGGGTTCCGTGGTCTACAACCCACGCTCCAAAGTTAAGAGCCCCTGGAGCCCCTTTTAGTCGCCTCTTACAACAGGCAGGGTATACCGTGGATGTATTCTACCACCCCCACTCACAAGGGAAGGTATAATTGATATAGAAAAGAAAACCCCTAATTCCAACGAGGGTAGTGCTTGATCTGAGCAACGTTCTTCTGCATCTCTGTACTCGTTAAATACAGACCGGACTAGTACACTGACTGTCTTGTTGACGTTCAGATCGAACAGCATTTACATCATCATGAAGATATCTAGCACAGTTAAAAAGCACTGTGCTATATCATGAGTGTATGATTAATGTAAGCATTTAAGATGGGCAGGAGTGGTTTATGGCGCAGCTTGTCGTCAAGATACTCAATGTTTTAAATGGAAGCATTAGATGATTTATATGTGGCAGCAAGGAGACCTATTCTCTTCAAAACCACCAAGTCTTCATTTTTATAAAATAATGTAGCTAGTGAAAGTTAAAACAACCTGGCCTGTCAACATGTAGCATCGATGATATTCCTGTCGGTCACATAACCTTTAACTTAATAGTTTCCTCTTCACATTGATCATGTTACTGTTATGTTTACGAGGTGTACGAATTTTTTTAAACTTCCTTAGAATTTGCTTTACGTCGCACGGACACAGATAGATCTTATGGTGACGACGGGATAAGAACGGGCTAGGAGTGGGAAGGAAGCGACCGTGGCCTTAATCAAAGTACAGGTTCTACGAAACGTTTAAGGCATCCGCATATTTCATGAACATGATTCTTGACCTTGAACGTTTGCTCTCAGGCATACGATTTTTTACAGGGAACTAGTACATATTTAGGGGAACATTTGCTGAAATTTTTATTAAAATATCATTCGTTGGTTTGATGTTATTAATGTTTTAGTTTATAATAATTGGAAAGAAAATAGCTATGTTTTAATACTTGAGGAGATCTGCACAGTACAGTAAGGGGATTACAGTAATAATTTTTGTTATGGAGAAACACAAGAGTCTCCGTGGCTCAGGTGGCAGCGCGCCGGTCTCTCACTGCTGGGTTCCGTGGTTCAAATCCAGGTCACTCCATGTGAGATTTGTGCTGGACAAAGCGGAGGCGGGACAGGTTTTCCTCCGAGTACTCCGGTTTTCCCTGTCATCTTTCATTCCAGCAACACTCTCCAGTATTATTTCATTTCATTATTCATTCATTGATCATTGCCCCAGAGGAGTGCGACAGGCTTCGGCAACCGGCACAATTCCCATCCTCGCCGCTAGATGGGGGCTTCATTCATTCCATTCCTGACCCGGTCAAATGACTGGAAACAGGCTGTAGAAACACATAGAGAAACACAGATACCTGTGTCTTCTTCTTCTTCTCCTTCTTCTATCGCTCTTCCCATATCTATGGGGTCGCGGGTGCGAACTGTGTCGCACATGTGGATTTGGCCCTGTTTTACGGCCGAATGTCCTTCCTGACGCCAACCCTATATGGAGGGCTGTAATCACTATTTTGTGTTTCTGTGGGGGTTGATAGTGTAGTGTCTTGTCTGAATATGAGGAGGAAAGTGTTGGGACAAACACAAACACCCAGTAACCGTGCCAGAAGAATTAATTAGAGACGATTAAAATCCCCGAACCAGCCTGGAATCGAACCCGGGACCCTCTGAACCGAAGGCCTCGACACTGACCATTCAGCCAATGAGTCGGACAAACACAGACACCTGTATAATATTTATAATTGTAATAGAGCAACAGAATATGTTTCCATTAAGAAAATTTCCCCCGTTTTATAGTTTGCAATAGAACCACAGAAAGGGGCCAAAATAAAACATTCCTTGACCCTGACTGGACAGACGATCCTTGAAGCTACCGAGATTGTGTGTTACGTTGTAGTGTAAATCCCACTACATCCCCACATTTTGCCTGGTGTGAAAATGGGAAAACACGGGAAACCAACTTCAGGGCTGTCGACAGTGAGGTTCAAACTCACTATCTTCCAAATGCAGGGGGAGATGTAACCGTGCAGCCACTCGCTTTCTTACTATACATTCTATATCGTCAGGCTGTTCGATCATAAAAAGAAGTTATATACCGCATTTTACATTATAGGCTATAGTCCTGTATTAACCACGATGAGTTCATCCTAGTCTTCTCCCTTAGGTAAGAGATACAGCTCACAAATGATTCACTAAGAAATTATACGGAGAGTTTCGAACGAGATGTCTACGTGGTACGGGTCTTCAGGGGATTGACGGATTCGAACGCCCCTCGTAGGCAAACCTCAAGATGGTTTCCCGTGATTTCTCAATTTTAGATCAGGTAAGTATCGATGCTGCACCGCTGACTGTCTTCCCAATCCTATCCGTCACAGAGTTTTCAGGCATAAAATTAATAATAGTCTAAGAGAAAGGACGCAGATTACGTACCATAGTTCATCTAAACATGTTTTGATCGGAGGAGGCAATATACTATCTCCGTTTGGTTACGAGGTGACCATTTCCTGTGTCAGCAACGCCGAAAACCTTTGATAAAGGGACATGTAACGAAAATAATCACCGTTAGAATAATACAAAAGAGTATACCGGTAATGTTATTGTTATTGTAGGAAAAGACTGGAGGTGAGAATTGTATATATAGGAAATTATGCGATACTTTCACGAACTAGTATACAGAGAACCTGCAGGGGAAAAAAAAAACAGAAAAAAAATTCGTTTTCAAAACCTGCTTGGTCAGTCTCACATTAGGTTGTTAAGTTTTCAAACGATGAGCATGAACTTATCTATTGTCCAGGTTTTCGTCTGCTATGGCAATACTAATGTTATAATTATAGGCCTACGTCTCACTATCCATGGATCGATCTGTAATGGAGTACCCAATAATATTTGTGTACCGTTATTGAGCGCTTCCTGGATCTGTACTGATGAAGACAGCAATTTAGGCCAATCTTGCAGATCAGTTCACCGCACAGTCCGTGTTTCAGTAGAACTGGCCCACGGTTAATTACAGTAACGATCTTACAGCTTCTTCTTCTTCCTCCTCTATTTTCACCTCTTCCTGGCGTTTTTCGGATACACCGAGGTGCAGGAATTTTCTCCCGCAGGAGTTCTTTTACGTGCCAGTAAATCTATTGACAAGAGGCTGGCGTATTTGAGCAACTTCAAATACCACCAGAGTGAGTCAGGATCGAACCTGCCAAGTTGGGGTGAGAGGGCAATCGCCTAAACCACCTGAACCACTCAGCCCGGCGCATGAAGTGGAGGTGACGTGCCATCAGGACTCCGTTTGTACCGTAACCGCTACGGAAGCTCTGAAAGTCCTACAGGAATCTGAAAAATAACGGCCAACGACGTTCTTGTAGAATGACAAGGCAAACGAGAATTCGATTCAGTGGCAGAGGAGGGAGAAGAACCCACATCCGTTGTCTTGTGGACGGAGTTACACACAAAGGTTAAGAGTGAGCTCCCTGAAAGAAACTGCAGTCATCTGTCATAGAAATCCCATGTTTCACCTGAAGAGGCTTTCTAACAAAATGAGGAGTGAAGTAATTGCCTCTTGTTTTCCTCACTGTCCCAATGTACTTATTTAGCGTATGGCTTTTGAGCGTGTCAGAGAAATACTCGACTGGCCTTAAAAGGTGCCGCTACCTAGCAGCTTGCCTAGGTCACTAAAGCGTTCACACCAACTGACCGAGCGAGTTGGCCGTGCACTTACGGTCGCGTAGTTGTGAGCTTGCACTCGGGAGATGGTGTATTCGAATTCCACCCTCGGCAGCCTTGATTATGAGTTTCCGTGGTTTCCCATTTTCACACCAGGCAAATGCTGGGACTGTACCTTATTTAAGGCCACGACCGCTACCTTCCCAGTCCTAGCTCAGTTCCCGTCCTTGAGTCGCAGAAAATCTTCGATGTGCAAGAGAGACGTTAAACCAATACGAAAAAAAAACACCAACCGACCCTAAAAGGCATAGGTTCATAACATTTATACAATATGCTTTACGCTGGGCTGAGTGGCTCAGACAGTTGAGGCGCTGGCCTTCTGACCCCATCTTGGCAGGTTCGATCCTGGCTCAGTCCGGTGGTATTTGAAGGTGCTCAAATACGTCAGCCTCGTGTCGGTAGATTTATTGGCACGTAAAAGAACTCATGTGGAGCTAAATTCCGGCACCTCGGCTTCTCCGAAAACCGTAAAAGTAGTTAGTGGGACGTTAAGAAAATAACATTATTACTATTATTATTATTATTTAATGTCATGTGACTGTTGCTAGCGCGGTGCAGCCCTTGTAGGAAGACCCTCCGTCGAGGTTGGATGGCATCTGTCGTGTATGAAAAACTGCGGGTTATTTTGGTAGAGAATAGAGGTGTGTGTGTGGCGTTCGATTTGCAGGGATGTTGGGGATAGCACAAACACCCAATCCCCAAGCCGAGGAATAACGTTTAAGATTAAAATCCCTCGAGCCGATCGGAAATAGGCCATAGGAAATAGGACTGAAGGCCAAGACGCTGACCAGTCATCCGTAGAGCCGTATTCTTATTCTTATTCTTATTCTTATTCTTATTCTTATTCTTATTCTTATTCTTATTCTTATTCTTATTCTTATTCTTATTTGAAGCACAATGCAGCGACTGTCCATCAAGCGGGATGGTTACCCCCACTTTCTATAAATGCCTGCCTTGGCTTTAATAATAAAAAAAATTAAGTTCTTAGTACGGAAATATAATTTACCGATTTGGAATATTAAATCCACAAAAACTGAAAATATTTAAGCACTTTCAATCATGGTAGCTTGTCAACAGCAGTGCAATGTCGGAAGGTATCACTGTGCTTCCTTCCTTGACCGAGGCCCAGTCTATCAGTATACGAACTTCAGCCACACAGGTTATCAGGCAATTACCATATACACTTTTATCATGATGTCCCATGCTCCTGAAAGGAAGCAACGACTATACCCTACATGTAAACCAAAAGAACATCGGCCAGACGTGTAGAGAGTGACTTGGCATTTGGTAAACAACATTGCCCTGCCAACATTTCACCGCGCCAAGTCTTCATTCTTGGAAGCATGTAATAAAGTTGAACATCATCTGGATGACCCATATGGTCCATCCTTGAGCCCGTTAAATCACTCTTAACCATTGTTAGCTGATTGTCCCACTTACGAAACTCCATGTGGTTATTAAAGGTTATCTCATAAGAATTGTTACAAAACAGATCTTGATACACTAGGTTAGGAATATCCCGTTCTTAATTATAAAGCGGTTAGGGGCGCGCAGCTGTGAGCTTGCATTCGGGAGATTGTGGGTTCGAACCCCACTGTTGGCAGCCCTGATGATTGTTTTACATGGTTTCCCATTTTCACACCAGGCAAATGCTGGGGCACCGTAATTAAGGCCACGGCCGCTTCCTTCCCACTCGTAGGCCTTTGCTATCCCATTGTCGCTATAATACCTATCTGTGTCGGTGCGACCGAAGACAACTTGAAAAAGAATCTTATAGAGAGTGAACTTTTGCAATCTTCTTAATTTTGCTATTTGTGTGACCGCCGAGGTGTTTAAAACTAGCTCTTACACAACTGATTTTTTCCCTTCTAACGAAAGCAGAGTTATCCACTAGCTCTTTTAAGTAGATCTACTTTTCTCCTTGGTTAAGAATTTGACATTCATGTTACAGAGCAAAATATGGATGAAACAGGCAACAAGGGAAATGAATAACAAAAAATATTTGCAAATGATAATATTATTCATTCTACGTTCCTCCAGTGGCGTGACGTTATTGCCTACAGGGCCTGCAATGCAGGCGGGCCCGGGCCTGTAAGGGGCCCCGAAGAATTCAAGCAAAAATATAATCAGAATCAGTCGAAATCGTTTTTAAATTTTATTTTTACAATTTGTACGTAGGGGAATTGCCACTTGATTGCATCTAGTAGCAGTTTATTGTGTTGATGTAATACAGCACAGATGAAAAAGGTACTGACCTTCGCCATCTCTTGCAATACCGCGACACGTACTTCAGAAAAGACCTACACCAAATTATTGACAAATAATTACAGCAATGAAAAGTGATACAAAAATATGATATTTTAGTTGCTCTTCGATTTGTAGTTTGCCTGAAATAGTATTATGCACAAATTTTGCATAATATTGAACTTTTGTCACACAGTTATTTGACGACAGTGTATTGTAGTAACGACCTGTCAACTCAGTTTCAAATTTTTTTTTGAAGTCTTCGGGGCCCCCTTATAGACCCGGGCCCGCCTGCATTGCAGGCCCCACGAGGAACGTAGAATGAATAATATTATTATTTGCAAATATTTTTTGTTATCCATTTCCCTTGTTTCCTGTTTCATCCATATTTTGCTCTGTAACATGAATGTCAAACTGCGAAGTTAATATTTTTTTATCAGTTGTGCGATTTGATCTATTTTCTTAATTTATTTGAACAGTGTTTTATTTAATGTTGCTCGTATACTTTTCTGAACTGTAAACGAATACATTATTGTAACCGAGACTTCGGTATCGGTTATAAAGAATAGTTATGTAGTTACTGAAAAATGAAACCAATTAAAATTAAGTGTGATCTTCTAAGTGGTTCATGGTTGGCAGTTCAGCAGTTTAGCCGTTAAACCACGGAGGCAATCAAGTAAAACCTATTAAACATTATTTGTAGTAATCTTACAATAACACATAATCCCTTCGTTCATATAACTTTACAGTATATTTCACTACTTCAGTAATTACAGTACATTTATATTAAGTTATTGATAGGTCTTACGTTGTATTTGAGGGAGGGGGGCGGGGCGAATTTTTATTTTGGTAGGCGGGCCAGTATCATATTTGTTACGTCCCTGCGTTCCTCTAAACTCCGCACTGCTTTACTTCTAAATTGACCTTTTGGCCGATTTTGGCTCCGCTGAAACATAGACATCCATGATGATGATGATGATGATGCTTGTTGTTTTAAGGGGCCTAACATCGAAGGTCATCGGCCCCTAATGGTACGAAATGAAAGAACAAAAATTTCAAAGGCATCCACTGACCAAAATAAAAATAAAATATGTCATGAAGAATGAATGGATGGACAGGAACCCAACAAAACACAAAACAAACAAACAAAAACCAGTGGATCGGACTCAACAGAGATCGAAAATAACATTATTACCGACCAAGGAACCACTTATAAAGCACAATGATGCTTGGTGTCTAAAGGGGGTGCAAAATCCAAGTCTAAGGCCCCACAGAATGGTACATGTCGCGAGTAAAATAGAACCATGGTATGTGTCATGTTGGGGTATTAATCAGAAGTAGCGAAGACTCACGGTGTTCCACAAAAGATGGTACTACTCACAAGTATTGTACTTCGTACAGGTAACGCAGACCTATGGTGTTTCGCACACAATGGCGCCACTTACAGCCAACGCAAACCGATGAGTTTCCTCACCTAGGAACATAGACATCCAACCAATCCCAAGCTGCCATTCATATATACTTATATCGACAGAGTGCGATCTCGAAACCCAGTTGCCAACTAAGTGCTGTTTTAATTTTTTAATGTTAATCCTACCCTACAACATGTTCTGAATTAACTAGTAGTAATAATGTTGACTTGCATGTTTAATCTTGCCTTTTGACATAGAAGAAAGGAGAGGTGGAGGTTTGAGAATTAAAACACTCAAGTTTTAAAGTACATACTCTTTATTAATTCATGAATTGAAGTGGTTAACCTCTCTCACTCAGCGTGAATGGTATTCGGTACGGTTCACGATCTTTTGCATTTTTCTTCAATAATTAGTGATTTTCATATTAGTCTATCTCTCTAGTATAGTACAGTATAGCGTAGTTTACAGTTTAGCTTAGCATAAGTTAGTACAATACAGGTTTAATTGTTCAGAGTATCAAAATAGCTGCAGTTTTATTTACGTCCGTGTATTGGTTAGTATACTTAGTTCGTGCGTGTTTAGCATGTCTCAGTGTAGTTCGGGAAAGACAAGTGGTTTTTCCCTTATTCTCTTTTCTTAATAATGCACTCTCTTTTTAGAATCAGATGATGTTAGTAAGTGTAGTTTTTGTGAATTTGTTTTCAATCCCAATTCATTAACTTTTCTGAGTACGGTATTACTTTTTACGAGGGCTGTTTACAGGGGGCGTATTGCATAAGCTGTTCTCGCGGCAGTAGCGCGCTGGCAACAGGGGTAAGGCGATGCTCATTTGTTTTGCGAAAAGTCCATTTAGAAGTAAAGCCGTGTGGAGTATAACTACTTTAACGATTTTCGGAGACACCGAGGTGTCGACATTTCTCCCATAGTTCTTTTACGTGCCGGTAAATCTGCCGATCCGAGGCTGGCGTATTTCAGCACGTTCAAATATCACCGGACTGATTATGTAATGATTAATAATATCATAAATAATAATAAATACTTGGACTAATAATAAAAACGGGCTAATTGCCTCAGAGAGTAAAGCACTGGCTTTCTGATGCGAAGATACCGGGCTCGATCTCGACTCGGTCCGATAGTATTTCAAGGTGTTCATATACACCAGCCCCGTGTCTACTCATTCTCACGTTGAAAATTCAGGGAAACACAAGAAACGATATCATATTCCACTGTACGGTTGCCAGTTAAACAGCGGTAAAATTCCTTAACTTCAGTGAGAATCAAATGTATTAAATGTTTCCAGTCTTTTAATTTAGCAGCTTCCTTTATTGTGTATTCATTAACCATAACAAATGCATTTATTTCTTTTGCAATATCATTTTCCTTTCTCCCGCGTTAACTGAAGGGAGTTTCTGAAAGTGACACTTTCCTACTTTCTTCCTTGATTGGTCTTCTTTGAACGTTAATTATTGCATAGCGCGATTTAAAATCTGTTCGGTAATGTATTTTGAGGGACTCCTCCTGAACTAACCTGATATCTCCAATTTTCTGATTTTTATTCGTCAATTTCTCATTTTTGAAATCAAATAGTTCATTTAAAAGGACGCCTGGCTAGTGGTTTATTTGTTTTGTATATAAAAATGTCCACTTACTACAAAGCTGAAGATGGTGACTATGAGGGTCTCTTTCTCCTGAAACGGAAATGTTATAACAGGAACCCATTTCGAGGTTGGGGGAGCACAATGCTGTTGGTATACAGTAGTTCTAAGTGCTATACAATGGGGAGAGGGAAGATGCGTAGCAGAGGCAGTAAAGAAGTGCTTCTTTCGTTTAGAAGGACTAAGGTTCGACTGCCCGTAATTTAAGAAACGAGATTTCCACTTCTGGAGCGGCACGTTGCCCTGAGGTTCACACAGCCCGAAAAGTAACTGAGGGTAAAGGCTGGGCATAGGGCAAACCGCTCTTGTACTTCGTTCCGAGGTTATGAATAGTGGAAACCTTTACTTTCCACTCCTCCAAGGGCCTTTATGGCCTATAAAGGAGATGGTTTTGCTTTTACTATGCAGTGTATATTCATTTGCGCAACATTAGCTGCTAATAGGATACCTTGTCCTTGAAGATCGATGGCAAGTATGCAATTGAGTGGTACGAGAAGCACCTACTATTGTCATACTGTACAAAAAAAAACATACCACACTTTTAACCTACACTACGAGCAGCCAAGGAGGCATGGCATATTGTATCATGGTTACGAAACTGGTTAATAATAATAATAATAATGATGGCGTGTGGCCTCCGAAGAGGCCGAGTGCAGGTCTTTCGAGTTGACGCTGCATAGGCGACCTGCGCGTCTTTGAGAATGGGGCCCTACCTGTGATGAATTCTAATGCTGAAGACGGAACACACACCCAGGCCTCGAGACATTGGAATTAACCAACGAAGGTTAAAATCCCCGACCCAGCCGGGAATCGAACCCGGGACCCTCCAGACCAAAGGCCAGCACTCCAACAATTTAGCCATGGAGCCGGACACGAAACTGGTTGAAGGGGATAGAAGGCTAACAAATACGCACCAACCTGTTGGGGAGCTTATCGTAAAAGTTAGATGGTTATTTATAATATACACGATTAGTATACACTTTCATTACTATTCTAGCCGTGTACGAACTTTGTGGGAAGCTGGCCCCTGGCTTACTGCGAGCCTGATGATGATGATGATGAGAAGAAGAAGAAGAAGAATGTCCTTGCCTTATTTTTTTTTTATTTTTTTTTTTTTGCTAGTAGCTTTACGTCGCACCGACACGGAAAGGTCTTATGGCGACGATGGGACAGGAAAAGCCTAGGAATGGGAAGGAAGCAGCCGTGGCCTTAATTAAGGTACAGCCCCAGCATTTGCCTGGTGTGAAAATGGGAAACCACGGAAAACCATCTTCAGGGCTGCCGACAGTGGGGTTCGAACCCACTATCTCCCGGATGCGAGCTCACAGCTGAGCGCTCCTAACCGCACGGCCAACTCACCCGGTGGTTGAATTTCATTCCACAGGAGTTCTTTCACGTCCCGGTAAATTTAAGGGAACGAAACTGACCTAGGCCTATTTCAGTATTTTCAAATACAAGCGGATTGAGGTGGTATTATGGCTGAAATAATTATATTAGTCTATTTGTATTATATTTTGTGCTTCAGTCAAGTAACACCTGGAATCGGCACGAACAAAGTTTTCTGACTGTCATGCTCATCAGAATTGGAATTGAATTCGAACTTGAGGCCTTCAAGTCTTTAGCTCATTACCGCAACAACTAGAGCACCGTGTTTTTAGCTCTGATGACTATTTAGCTTTGACCAAAGCTTCATACAGCAGTGTACGATTACTATAAAAACAGAATTAATTTCTCCAGGAATAATTTCTCAAAGCTTGACATAAAACAATGACGCCGGTACTATATATAGGCCTTGTATATACACATTTCTTGGCCTCTCAAGGTCGACGAAATAATTTGGCACCGCTTTAGTTTGACGAAATGTCCCATGAGAGCTTGGCTGCACTAGTAGCTTTCGAGACAGGGCAGTGAGTTGAACAACGCGAGTTAAGTGAAGTGCTAAGTGACGATATGAGTTTGGGAGGTAAGTAAATACATACTAAATTTAGTGGCTGTCACTAGAGTAGGTCAGTGCTGTGGTAATACTCACACTTTGTTAACAAGTTATTACGAAGGATAATGAGGAAAGCAGACAGGATCAGTTCTACTACTCTCCTGAGGACTATTACGGGCAAGGTGGATAGACACTATCCTTATATCCAATTCTGAGGAAGGAGGCCCTTGAGGATGTTTAAATGTAACAATTTCGTATCGTTGGTTAAAGACATCCGTGGGAGAAAATACTAACGTCAGGAATGTCTTGAAGTACAAAGTAATTGAAAGGAGGCCATTTTATTTGCTATATATTTAATGCCGCATTAAAACAGTTAACTTTCTAGTGACGAGAGACAGGTTTAGGGACCTTAACTAAGATAAAACCCCAACATTTGCATCTTGTGAAAATGGGAAACCACGAAAACCATTCTCAGGTCTGTCGACGGTGGAGTCGAAGGATCGTCTCTCAAATAAATATAAGCTGCTAACTCGCTCGGTAAAGGAACTTTCAACTAACAGCATTATTAGTATTATTATCACCATCATCATCATTATTATTAGCACGCCTGGTGACCGCGATTGTTACGGCATCAAGTCTATATGGTTAGCTGGTTCGAGTCCCCTTGGTCGAAACATATTCCACCATCAGAATGTTGACCGGCAGAGTAGGAGAGGTGGTGGTATAAACACTTTCTAATAACTAGATTGCGTGCCAAAAGCCTCGATTAAATTCCAAAACCTCCCTACTGTGTTCATATGACGCTGTTGATGATGATTCGTCTGTCAAATGGAGACCTAGGTCTTGAGTAGACCCCGTGGTGCTACTCGACAAGAGTAGGCTATGTGCCGGCACCGGGTTTCACCCTATCCCTTCCTACTATCATATATCACGTTATTCATTTCATCTCATTATCTCCTCTGATGAGGTTGACATCAGGAAGGGCATCCGGTCGTAAAAACTTGCTACGAAGATTCATACCAGCTTATACCCGACCCCATAGAGTCAAGGGACAAGGGTTGGACAGGCATTTCTTCTTCTTCTTCTTCTTCTTCTTCTTCTTCTTCTTATTATTATTATTATTATTATTATTATTATTATTATTATTATTATTATTATTATTATTATTATTATTGCCGGTCTAGGAAGCCAAGAATAACGGCCGAGAATTCGTCGTGTTGACCACACGACACCTCATAATCTGCAGGCCTTAGGGCTGAGCAGCGGTCGTTTGGTATGCCATTTCCTTTCGGGAATGCTGCGCGATGGGGTTTGGTTTTCATTATTATTATTATTATTATTATTATTATTATTATTATTATTATTATTATTTTTATTATTATTATTATTATTATTATTATTTATTTATTTATTTATTTATTTATTTATTTATTTATTTATTTATTTATTTATTTTCCATAGTGACTATATTCGGGCTGAACGAAGAATCGTGGGTAGTGTATTAGAACCAGTAGGCATTTTAATTCGAAAAAAATACAGTAGTTGCTTCATCAGGGTTAGTTAGTAAATTAGATGACTTTATTACTCTGACGAAATTAAGGCTCCCTCTGCCGTAACCACATGAGGTAAAAACATGTGTGCAACATTTTAGAACTGGAACAGAAACAACAAAAAATAAGCAGGAACTATATAAACTTACATGTTAAAATTGATTAATACTACTGATTTGCAAAATTAAAAAAATATCGTTAGAAAATTTGGCAATATGTATTAACAGGTTTGTGTACTAGGAGTTGGTATCAGGAAGGACATCCAGCCGTAAAACAGGGCCAAATCCACATGTGCGGACACAGATCGTACCCATGATTCCATAGGTGTAGGAAAAGCGGTAGAAGAAGAAGAAGAGTGTCACTGAACACTGTTAAGTCAATTTTCTTCCGCCATTGAATCTTAATCTGCATTGGCGTGGTCATAGTTTTCTGTCTGTAATTCACTTCCTTCTGATGTTGCTTGAAATCCCTCATAAAAGGGGTGACACACTGATGGAACGAATTTCTGTAAACTTTTGTGATCCTTCAGCTGTTCTGGATTGATACTACTACACTACAACTTGTAGGATACAACATATACAAAGGAAAAAAGAATAAGCAATTTTTCTTTCGTTAGATAATTTATGTCGTAATGTGAAGCACGGTATTAACATCTTAAGAACAAAACAAAACACCCCTTTTAACGGAAGTAAGAAGGATCGTGGTTTAAGCTTTCGTTCGGTGTCATTAACTCCGTCTTAAAGAAATGTATCTTGGTTCACTTTAGCATAAAATCATTAAAATCATCCTTTTATTATTAGTAAGTTTCGCCCTAGAAGTTGAGTCAGATATAGGAACTGAATTCGTTTTTCGAATTAGTAACGTGTTTATTTACGGCGTAAACAGGAGCACGTGATCGTTCTGTGAGCTCCAATTGGCTAGCTGTGACGTAACCTGACTGAACCACCAACCATGGTTGCCAAAGGTCATGTGAACTTCCCATGCGTCAGACACGTGACCAACCCTTTAATAGTTCAGGTCTATTCTTATTAGCATAAAACTGGACAAACTCTACAGTGCCACCTGTGTTCAAAGCGGGATCACGACGATTACTTTCAAACACGATCTACATAAATAGTCTTTGAGATAGATTTGTTCTTTGTTACAATTTCTTTACGTCGCACCAACACAGATAGGTCTTAATGGCGACGATGGGATAAGTCTTGGAATGGGAAGGAAGCGACTGTGACCATAATTAAGATACAGCCCCAGCATTTGCCTAGAGTGAAAATGGGAAGCCACGGAAAACCATCTTGATGCTGCCGGTCGTTCTCTTTTTGATGGACTAGGAAAATCGCGGTCTCATTGCCCCATGTGCGTAGTGCTTGTGACGTTTGTCTGGATAAACTGTAAGTTTGTTCGGTAGGCCACCTACTATACAGGGAGTATAAAAAAAAATACTTGAACAAACTGTAGAAGTGGATTCCTTTCACCGAAACAAGGACGAATGGCATATACATCCTGAAATGCTTCTTTTTTTGAGTTTTTTACTATTATTATTATTATTATTATTATTATTATTATTATTATTGAAAGTTAATGTTTTTTTTTACATCTTATTTGACTGATCGTTCGCACCGCATAGCAACTCATGACAACACATCAGAATGGTGGCATAGGAAAGTAGGCACTCTGCAGGGTAGTGTTTTGGGATCACTACGTTTTTCATTGTACATGAATTACATCTCATCTACACTAAAATCATGTGGCTACCACTTGTATGCCAAGGGTCTTCAGTTTAATAATAATAATAATAATAATAATAATAATAATAATAATAATAATAATAATAATAATAATAATAATAATAATAATAATAATACAGTAATAATAACAATAATAATAATAATAATAATAATATCCCACCACTGCTAATAAAGGATAAAATCACCCCCTATATTATAACAGCGAGAAACCTTGGCGTGGCTATGAATGAAACTCTAAATTGAATGGAACTCAACAAAAATGCATGCCAAAATGTCTTTGCTTCGCTACATCCGTTGTCAAGAAACACATACGCTTTACCACCGGACCTACGACAAAGACTAGTCCAAACTTTAATCCTTCCCATCCTCGACTACTGGGACGCAATCCTTTTCGACTCAGCTAAGGAACAAACGTTGCAACTGCAGCGAGCTTTCAACTGTTGGTGTGGCCTCAGATTCATTTTTAACTTGATCTATGCATATTACTCCTTATAATCAAGAACTTCACTGGCTAGAAGCTGAAAAAAGACGTAAATAGCACATACTTGTGTAAATACACGATATCGTCGTTGCCGGGACAAAATCTCCTATGTGATAATATTTTTGGAGATACTGACCCGCAGCACATACATTATGAAGAGCGAGAATGCCTTGACAATATTCACACAATATTGCATCTTAGATGACAGAACCTTACCGGCCGAAGTTCACATAGAAGGTTTTGTCCCGGCAGCGAAGATATGCAACTCGCCTCAACATATTTCCTCTAAATTTGACTTTCCTCCTTGCATAACTGTAACACTCGCGCTGGCACTAGCCTTGCTATTCCTCTTCACCATTCATCCATATACACATTTTGGCACCACTTTGGACGCCATTTCCAAGTGTGCAATATAACAATTCTTTTACTGTGACCAGTTCCAGACTTTCAAATTGCTTACCAGTCAGTGTCAAGGCCAATGATTCGTTTGCTAAATTCAAGAGATCCTGCCGAGATTACGTCTTGAAACCTACCTACTGACGTGTGTACTATACAACTGAGCCACGACGGGTTGGGAGTGTTATTCTTGTACATGTATATCTAGTTGACAGTTGTGCAACATGCATAATTATTGTGTGTGCTTTTGAACAAGATTACTTGATATTCAATGTTAAATGTAGAGCATATTTACATTCTCCAATACATGTGACAGTGTGAGTGTTAGCGTAATGCAACTCGGTTGATTATAAGGTTAAGAATCTTTAGATAACAGTTGTAAAATGTAGTTAAGTATAAGAGAAGGACAGGTACCTTTTCGTCTCTTGCTGAAATAAATAAATAAATAAATAAATAAATAAATAAATAAATAAATAAATAAATAAATAAATAAATAAATAAATAAATAAATAAATAAAACTGTGTCTATTAAACCTCAAATTTTACATTTTTTAAAAAAATTTCGGACTTACACCATTTGTATTCTGGGAGCCTCATATGACTACACAGGTGAAAATTACAACCAAGAATTAGGCCTACTGATTCGAACCTCGATCGTTTGGTGGAGGGTCAGCAGGTAAACCACTGCGCTAATGGCGGTACCGGTCATTTTTCCAAAATAAACATGGGTTTGTTTTATAAAAGTGATAAAGGAATAATAATAATAATAATAATAATAATAATAATAATAATAATAATAATAATAATAATAATAATAATAATAATAATATTTGTTATTTGTCCAACCCTTGTCCCGTTTCTCTACGGGGCCGGGTATGAGGTGAGATGAATCTGTCGTGGCGGGTTTTTATGACCGGATGCCCTTCCTGACGTCAACCTCACCAGAGGAGTTAATGAGATGAAATGAATGACGTGATTTATATATGATAGTAGGGCGAGGGTGAAACCCGGTGCCGGCACATAGCCTACTCCTGTCGAATAGCATCAAGGGGTCTGCTCAAGGCTTAACGTCCCCATCCGACGGACGAAACACCATCAACAGCGTCATATGCCCTCACTCCATATGAGCACTGCAGAGAGGTTTGGAATTTAATCCACAATCTAGTGATTAGAAATTGTATACCATCACCTCTCCTACCCTGCCGGCCAACATCCTGATGGTGAAATTTTTTCGACCAACGGGACTCGAACCGGCTAACCACGGTGTCAGACCGTTTAGACTTCAGCGCCTTAACGATCACGGCCACCAGGTTTATTTGGAAAACGAACGACAACGAGTGCTTCGAGGCGTGTAGCTGTTACCTTGCATTCGGCTGTTGGCAGCCTTGATGATGGCTTTCCGTGGTTTCCCAATTTCTCACCAGGCTGTACCTAAATAACGGCTAAGAAACTTTGGTAACATTGGTAAGAAACCCACGTTACTGAACAATTACACCTCCTTTAATAAAGCGAGAATTAAGGGTATTCGTATAATTTTACACCTTTTTTGATCACTTCATCGCTACGACGTTTGTTATGGTCATAATACAATTTTTTTTTCACTGCCTGACGTCGTCGAAACTGATACGGCTTCATAAATAATATCTTAATTGTTTATACAGTAGCTGTCCTATGGCAAGTTTAAAACAATTCAAGTGTATCGTCTTGCGGTAAAGAGAACCAAGTGACATTTACATGATGTTGAGAAATACGGAGAAAACTTTCGCACATCCCCATAATTTATTTGCTTACAGTATTAACCCATTGCATGGCTGTAGTTGTAGGGGAAGGATTTACGTACATTTTACACACTTACGTGTGAACTTGTCAAGCACCTTGCTGATTCTTAATAAAAATGTTTTACTAAATATTTTATGATTGATTTATTAATGATCTTGAACGGTCTTTCACACTCATAATTCAATATACAAAACAGTAACATAAACTGTATAACATTTCTGAGAAGATAATGCTTATTAAAATTCCCCCTACTTACCGTTAAGTATCGATATTGCACTTGTATGAATGCAAAGAATAATACAAATGTTTACAGTTCCAACAAAATAAAAAGGAAAAAAATCTTAGTCTGCCTCTGTGGTGTAGTGGTTAGTGTGATTGGCTGCTACCACCGGAGGCCCGGGTTCGATTCCCGGCTCTGCCAAGAAATTTGAAGAGTGGTACGAGGGCTGGAACGGGGTCCACTCAGCCTTGAGAGGTCAACTGAGTAGAGGGGGGTATTATTTCCTCCTTAGCCATCCTCGAAGTGATTTTCCGTCGTTTCCCACTTCTCCTCCAGGGAAATGCCCGGATGGTACCTAATTTAAGACCACGGCCGCATCCTTCCATCTTCCTTGTCTTTCCCTTCCAATATTTCCACACCCCCACAAGGCCCCTGTTCAGTATAGCAGGTGTGGCAGCGTGGGCGGAGTACTGGTCGTTCTTCCCAGTTGTATCCCCCGACCCAAAGTCTCACGCTCCAGGATACTGCCCTTGATTATGTTAGCCAGCAAAACTTGAATATTGTATTGCAGATTTTAGAGAGGTGGGATTCGTATGAAAATATACAGGTGAGAACAGATGAGGGTGTTCGTGACAACGTTGCGTGACACACAAGTCTGAGACTCTCGTGTGTGGTTGTATTATGTGAAGTTCAATTCTGAGAAGACTTAGCATAGCACAGTTCAATCCTCTTTCCAGCGATACCAACCCGGGTCGAGTTTCAGATCAGTTGGTAATTTTCAAAATTTTGTTTTCCGTGTATCTGCCGTAAGTGACCTAAGCCTACCGTAATGGTACCGTTATGTCGGACCTAAGGTTCTCTGCTCAGTAATATACGTATGCATCATGGATCAAAATTTACATTCAGAAGTTGAAATTAAACAAATTACATTTTTACTTACATTTTTAAACGCCACATAACTCAGACCTTAAGGGTCGTTGTATAACGGATATGGTACTGTCGTCTCGGTCTCAGAGAGAGCTTCGATGGGTATCGATATTTAGACGGCCAAATAGCGGATTTTTAGAACCGTGTATTTTAAAATTTTATTTTTAGATTGGGACCATTTTGTTAAGCAAATGCAAACTCTCAAATGTTCTGTCTCTAGACATTTTAACCTTTTAGTATGTCTTTAGTTTTTGGGATTATTCATTACAAAACACCATCATTTTAAAATCGTCACTTTTTAAATCCCCCCGCGTATTTAACTGCGGCCCGCCGAGTGTCATATTTGTCACAATGTCTCTGATGTCCTATGTAATTAAAGTGTACCTCAAGCATTTGGACTAGATCTTTAGTTCCGACTCCCGCAGCTATAAACCCGAACGTGGGCAGAAGATTTTGTTCCACTGAAGTTCAAATGTATGTAGGCTGATTTTATGGATGTTGTCAAGTAAGAAGAAGAAGAAGAAAGAAAGAAAGAAAGAAAGAAAGAAAGAAAGAAAGAAAGAAAGAAAGAAAGAAAGAAAGAAAGAAAGAAACATAGAAGAAATGTGGCCATCACTGCACTGATTACTTCTGTAAGCTTCTTACGATTTTGAAAACACAACGAATGATGATAATGCGTTTCCTTGCCTCTAACATGCCTTTATTTTCTCAACACCAATATCGAAGAGAGATCTGAGTAAGAGAAGTATAAAAAGGAAATACGGTACCGTATGCACGATGTTGGCAAAGGCATGATCTGTGGCATATGGGTGTGCAGACACTCATTGTCATTTCTTGGTGTGGCAAGGTCTTAGCAAGCAGCGTACTGTTCTCAATGTCATGGCCTCCTGACATGCTATAGCTATCACGTCTGCCTTCCACTCACTTATAGCGAAATGCATATCTGTTCCAAGTCCTTCTGAGTTGAACGGTGAAGGCTGAAAACTTCCTCATACCACTGACGTATCTCCAACCCTTATCCCGTTTCCCTTTGGGGTTGGGTATGAAGTGAGATGAATCTTCAAAGCGAGTTTTTACGATCATATGCCCTTCCTGACGTCAACCTTATCAGACTAGTTAATAATACGAAATGAACAATGTTATATATTGTAATAGGAAGGAAGAAGGTGAAATCCGGTGCTGACACATAGCCTATTCTTGTCCAATAGCACCAAGGAGCCTGCTCAAGGCTTAACGCCTCCACCCGACGAACGAATCGCCTTCGCCATCGCCCTTACTCTATGTGAACACTGCGGAGATGTTTGAAATTGAATCCAGGCTTTTGTCACGCAATCTAATGATTAGAAATTGTATGCAACCACCTTTCCTATCCTGCCGGCCAACGTTATGATGGGAATTATATTTTCGACCACCGGAACTCGAACCGACTAATCACGGTGTTAGTCCATATACTCTTGATGTCTTAACGACCCTGGACACCAGATCCGATAATATTAATGAATAATCTTTCCTGTTTTTACACACAAAACCATATATCAGAATTACACAGACTTTTAGACAAAATACAGGTTTCTCATATAAACTCAGACCGAAAGCACGGTGTTTGTGCTCTGCGCTACGGCAGCTGCCTCAGCCGAGCTTACGTCGCGCGTGGCCGCCCTGCTTTAAGCGTGTATACAATCTTATATGCAATCTTACCTTGTAAAAGATGCTGGAAGTGCCGTCCTTCCTGGGTTATAGGCCTACAAGCGATGTATCTGGTAACCACATTCTGGTTGACGCGAGTGAGTTCTGCCACGGTAATGTTTCTGATTTCATTCGTAATCTTTTCTTTCATTTCCCCCAATGTGCGAGGATTTGTTCGGTCACTTTTTCTTTCAGTTTATCACACAAGTAAAAGTCACACACTGTTAGATCTGGAGAACGAGGGGAAAATAGACCAGCACTGATCACTCTGCCTGCAGACACTTCCGAGATTGTAAGAAGGAATCTTCTGCTGTATGAGCAGGGGCTCAATCTTGTTAAAACCACCCACGCGATTTTTCTTCTTTCGTTAATTGATGGGAGAACGGCATCAGAATGCTATCTTGGTAGGCCTACCTCTCTGCATGTACTGTCGTCTCGAAACAATAGGCTCAGTTATTCGTTTTGTACTAACAGCACACCAAACACTAATCTTCCTATCATAATGAGGGACTTTATAAACACCATTAGGATTTTCTGCACACCAATAGCGCGAGATGTGACTATTCACACGACCATCAAGATGAAACCAGAGCTTTTACATACGAAAATACGATGTTGCAATGATAACTGTCTCACCATGTTAACAGCTGAGATTCAGACTGGCGACTGATGTTTGCCAGCTCGAACACATGCAGGCTGCTTGCAAGGACAAGACTATGCGCGCGCCTCCCATACTGCAGCTTACGACCCGGAGAGTAAAACTTCCCCTTGGATGGTCTTAATTTATATGAGAAACCCTGTAGTAGCAATGCCCTATGCCTACTACTCTTTTAACTAAGATCGGTTTCGAAGAAATCCTGGAGGCCTGAATTATCTCTAAAACGGTTTTCTTCCTCTTTTTATAGCTCATTCCATGTTAGGAAAACAGTTTTGCTCTTATGACAACAGGGTTGCCATATCGAACGGCTCTGTCCAACACCATCACGGGAAAACGGTGGCAAGTAAATTTGTTGAATTCAGATAAAAAGCGGAAGAAACTAAGCTACAAATTTATTTTTATGAACTAAAGTAGACGGGGGCCTAGTTTTGGTTTGTACAGAATCAGAGGTAAACTACGGCACATAAAGGAACCTTAGCATTGAAGTGTAAGGCTGATTGGGGAAGAAAATAGACAAATGCCGTCTTACTAATAAACGGCGTATAACTTTTATACAAGGTTTATACACCGTTTATGTAAAATTCGTTACTAATAAACCGTGTATAAGCCTCCTGTGTTATTCATTTAATTGCTTATACAGACCAGGACGCTTGTATAAGCGTTCTATAGCAACAAGTAGCGGAAAAAGAAACGAGTGAGCAGTTTATTTTCGTGGTATTTATTGTCTACAGTAATATAATCGTGGTGAAATATTTGACTTATCCAATTAACATTGAACACACATTGAAAATGGACGATGATGATCTTCACGATATTTTAAACATAGAAGACATACACCATTCAGAGGTTATGGAGGCTAGACATCTTCGTAAAGTAAAACACTTTAAAGAGCCGGAATGACAATGAATAACTATAAAAGAAATTATGGTTGGGCATATTTTTATGTAATAATGTGTTACTGCTTAATAGACTTTTTGAAATTGCGAGTTTATTATACATTATCTGCCTCTACAAAGGGTACACATTCCAAAATCCTTACTTTTGACCTTTTCTTAAGCTTTTCAATTTATTTTTGGCGTTCATTACACAAGCAAGCTGAAGAAATGTTGATATCTATGTAACTTAATCCAATTTCCAGCTGCCTCACGGAATGACAATGAATAACTACGGTATAAAAGAAATGATGGTTGGGCGTATTTTTGTGTAATAATGTGTTACTGCTAATTAGACTTTTGAAATTGCGTGTTTGTTATACATTATCTGCCTCTACAAAGGTCTTTCTCAAATTTGAGTATAAAAAGGGACATATTCCTTGATATAAAAATGATATAACCTCAAAACCGTACGTACCGGTAATATGAGTTCCATACTTTGTAGCTGAATACGCAGAAATATGATGTATAAATGCCTAATAGAAACTTTTTTGATCAAACCTTTCTTTCAGCTACAAAACAGTTTTTCCTTTCTCCTGAAAAGTAAGGATTTTGGAATGTGTACCCTTTGAACTCGCCGATTCAATTACAATTGCTTACGTTTTCCGTACTATCCCAGTTAGGAGGTATTGATCTTTTCTTAAGCTTTCCCATTTCATTTTTGGCGTTCATTACACAAGCAAGCACAAATACTGTAGATGATTCTACAAAATATCACAGTATTAATGTTAAAGAAAAATCACACATGTAGGCTTATCGCTTAACTCTCACTCAACTCAAAACAATTACGCGCCGATTTAAAGCCTAAAAACATTCACGCAACAAATACGGTAAATACTGTAGATGACTCCACTACAGAAGTGAGCTGCTGGCGGTTCACAGAGTGAGGGACTACACGAGGCTTGTACCAGAGCAACACAGAAGGAAAATGAAGGAAGGCAACGAAGCGCTGGCTGCTCCCGCCATTGCGCTTCCACCCTATAAATGTATTTACGAAATAGACAATAGTGTGTAGTTATTTTAATAACTCACGGGCAAAAATGCCTCATCCTTTTTATCTATCTTTCATAATACATTACAAAGTACAGTTAATAAGACGGGTCGTGAAATTACCCGAAGCTTTTGCGCCGCTGACGGGAGTCTACAAGATTCTTCTGTCCGAGGCATCCCCAAACCATCAGCTGAGCGGGGCTGTAGCCGGGCCGGAGGTCCGTCGTCCATGCCACGCGCCCTTGCTTGTCAGGAGCCGGACGCCTGCCCCGAACGGTGGCGAATCAACTCCGCGCATACATACCGTCGAGCCGTCGGCCGGAACACCGGAGGTCTGTCCGACGAGCACGCCTTGCGACGCGGACGAACAGGTTACGAGGAATGAGCTATAGCTATTTAACTTCATGCTAAGGGCTAAGGCTAGTTTACAAAGGTATAAAATTAATATTTTAGAAGGAAATCAATGGACCAGCATAAGTGATATATAGTCCTGCACTATATCATTGGTTCATATGCTTTACATCGTTCTCGAGTTATTTTTATACACATAAAACACGATACTGAAAGTGGGCCAATAATCCCGTGTTCCTTTTTCAGTACTAAGTTCTCGGTTCTTGAAATTACGAGACACTAGAAAACACACTGAATATTATGGTTCATAAGTTGATAAAAAGATTAAAACGAAAGTACCGACATTATCAATGCAAATTTTGTCCCGAATCGATTTCAGAATCAGTTGCAGGATGTTGAAAACCATGAGTTGGGGATATTAGTTTATACGACGTATTGTTTTCATGTCCAATTTCGTAATATGAAGCTCCAGGGGCATTTCGTTATAGTGGAGAAGAATTTGCAACATAGTTTAGCAATGTGTTTTGTGATAATATACTGTATGGACAGTGCAATCTGTCCTTCAAAATGATATCCTATTTGTTATTCTCTAGACATTGCTTCCTCTATGATGCTGTAGGTAATTATCGGAAGTGAAAGTATTATCGGTAAATGTAAGCTGGAATTTGAGGTTTGACTCCAGAGGTTCGTCACCGTATATTCCCCCAAATCCCACCTCTTTCATCTTTCTTTCTTTCTTTCTTTCTTTCTTTCTTTCTTTCTTTCTTTATCTGCTTACCCTCCAGGGTTCGTGTTTCCCTCGGACGCAGCGAGGAATCCTACCTCTACCGCCTCAAGGGCAGTGTCCTGGAGCGTGAGACATTGGGTCGGGGATACAACTGGAGAGGATGACCAGTACCTCACCCAGGCGGCCTCACCTGCTATGCTGAACAGGGGCCTTGGTGGGGAATGGGAAGATTGGAAGGGATAGACAAGGAAGCGGGAAGGAAGCGGCCGTGGTCTTAAGTTAGGTACCATCCCGGCATTTGCCTGGAGGAGAAGTGGGAAACCACGGAAAACCACTTCGAGGATGGCTGAGGTGGGAATCGAACCCACCTCTACTCAGTTGACCTCCCGAGGCTGATTGGACCCCGTTCCAGCCCTCGTACCACTTTTCAAATTTCGTGGCAGAGCCTGGAATCGAACCCGGGTCTCTGGGGGTGGCAGCTAATCACACTAACCACTACACTACAGAGGCGGACCTCTTCAATCTTAACAACTGATATTAGCGAAGCTATCTTCCATAGTAATTTCTAAGCTTCAGTTACTTAGACAAGGCTGAAATAGTGAGCAGTTGGGTCGCCTAGTCGACTCAAAGCATCTCAGTCCATGCCCCAGAGATATCTTCACACTTCGTAGACAGCGAAGTCAACATCAAAGAGCTAACTACGATTCTCTGCTGTATCCACCATCGGAAATGTAGTACTGTGACTATGATTTATTTTGGAAGTTATCTCCTAGATTAATATTACGTTCATAGGTAGCAATAATGTATTATTATGCGAAGGCTATTTCTCCAAGGCATACATTACTTTACAAAATTGGATATCAAGTTAACATAATAACCATTTTCATCTTTTATACAAGTTTGGGATGGTGATGATGATGCTAATAATAATAATCATTTAGAAGGGCGCAAGCGGATGAGAGTTAAGGTACAGCCCCAGTATTTGCCTGGCGTTTAATTGCAAACCACGGGAAACCTTCTTCAGAGCTGCTGATAGTGGGGTTCGAACTCACCATCCACCGAAAGTAAGCTCACAGTTACACGCTCCGAATCAAGCAGTCAACTCGCTCAGTCAATAAATATAATAATGTTATTGGTTTTACGTGGCACTGTCTACTTGAACGGTTTTCGGAGACGGCAAGGTGCCGAAATTCTGTGCCGCATGAGTTTTTATACGTGTTAGTAAATCTACCGACACGGGGTGGACGTATATGAGGACCTTCAAATACCACCGGACTGAGCCAGGATCGAACCTGCCATGTTGGGCTTAGAAAGTCAGGGCTTAAACCGACTAAATCACTCAGCCCGGCTCGATAAATAAATAGCCTGATGTTCGTATAAACTGGTCATAAACTGATTTTTTTAAAACCTGAAATCCAAGTGTCATGATGCTCTCCTGTCCCGTAGCATTCCCAAGGGTAGAGAATTCGTGGTTGAATCCCGAAAGCGGCGTGTTTTTAACCTATTTCGTTTTATAAATGGAGTAGCCATGATTTCTCAACGCGTGATTACACTATTCATAATATAGTTATGTGGTTCTATTCGTAGGTCATAGTCACAGTCATGAAAGTCCTGTACACCTTCATCTGCATCTACATCTTATACTTGTTCATAATTCTCACTTGCTTCATTTATATGAAGTTCTTTACAGGCTGTATAAGACTATAAAATATCATTGGTCCTCGCCGCCAGCCGAATAATATAGCACAGTCCAAGTAAATACTACTACAGGGAAAGAGCTGTAAGTGAAACTTGTGCGGCAGAAACTAATTGCATGAATTTTTGATTCTCTGTAAATGTCAGTGATTATTGACGGGCTTCAGACCCATTCATTTCATTACTTTTCACAAGCATGAAAGTGAGACTGTGCGGATGTTTATGGAGCATGCCCCTTGTCTGCGGTCAGCCTCTTGGGAACACGTCCACCAGCATGGCGGACAGACTTTCAGACGCTAGCAAAAGAAAGAAATAGGTTCGTGCTCTTGAACAGCAAAATAGTGCTTCAAATTGCCATGAATCTGCAGTACGGCATTACTCACGATCCCTCTTGTGGATGTGTTCTAACTTGTAACTGCAACGATTGGAAACTCTTTGGCTTTGACCTTGTGAAGTGCTGCGATATCTAACGGTTCAAAACTACATAGAGCACCTGTATACTGAGAAGGCGCTAAGAAGGAAACTGACGTAGACTACTTCCTGGATTACGTAGCGGAAATGGTTTGCCTTGTAGTCAATGAGGCGCGCGTCATATTGCATGTATAGCAAACACGTGCGTATAGCCTTCGGCTCTTTTTGTCATTCAGTAGTGAAGAATGTGTCGCCTTTACGCCGTCGTGGATTGGTAACGGTCTAATATTACCCAACAAAATTCTAGATAAAAATCCCGTTGTTTTGACATCGATGGGGAGGGTGATCATCAGCCGATGAAGTACCTACCATAGTGCGGAACCAAGATGTAACAAGACGTGATATCAGCACAGAAACATGTGTCCGTTGGACGGAATTAGAAAAGCAGTTCTCTATGTACTGCGCCAGGTCAGGTACGTAATCTTAGTTTCATTTCCAGTGTAATGTCCTCGTTCATCAAATGTGTCTACTCCGACAGTCTTCAGTGCGTACAGAGTTAAATGATCAGAACAGCATATTAAATTGGTTTATGGTCTTATGGCGACGATGGGATAGGAAGGGGCTAGGAATGGGAGGGAAGCGGTCGTGGCCTTAATTAAGGTACAGCTCCAGCATTTTTCCGGTGTGAAAATAGGAAACCACGGAAAACCATCTTCAGGGCTGCCGACAGTGGGGTTCGAACCCACTATCTCCCGAATACTGTATACTGGCCGCACTTAAGCGACTGCAGCTATCGAGCTCGGTAAACTTATACAGTAACAGGAAAAGAGCAAAAACCGATGGCAAAGCTAGGCAAGTGCTATACTGGAATTTAAGAGAACGAAAATGGATCATATCGAGAATTAAATCCTAGAGCTAAAAATACTGTAAACTATTATTCATTAGTACTTGTAGTTCTTTGCAGCAACAAAATATTCAGCCAGTGCAATGAGTTTGCAGGAATAAGGTTATGGTTGACCAAAACATTCGAAGTGATCTTCTTTGTGTACGACTACGGTCACGACCTAAACCAATTAACGTGCTGTTCTGATCATTTAACTCTAAGCAAGATGAGGAGTGAGATATTTGCATTCATTTCCTCAAAGAGCTAGAAAATAACATTGCAGCACAGCTGGCGCTGTCGCGAGTTGTATCTTTCATAGCATACAGGCGCACAAATGTTATTACTCAACACCAGCATTTTGTATACCGTCACAGCCATAAATGAGACTGTGACTTCAGTGGAAACTAATATTTTACTCTGGCCTGTGCCAAGAAGTAGGTACAAAAATACTGCATCTATCAAGAAACAGCCATAGGTAGAATGTATTATAGGAAGCAAAAAAGGCATCGGTTATGGGAGCACATACCGCAGATATCCAGTGAGAAATCAGTTGATGCAGAGGAAGATCTGTTTAAGTGACCTCTTAAACGACATCGATGCATCGCTTAGTATCGCTTAGCGAACATTTTCTTCGTACTATGTTTTGGTCGCTTGTACCGTAACCCAATTCTTTTTTCTTTTAAGTTTTATGAGAAATAATTACATCACTGTCAGAAACAGCTAATATTTAATCCTTTTATTTCGTAAATGTGTCCACAGGTATTTTTGAATACAGGTGTACGCATATAACTTACTACTGTGAACAAGCTAATGCATCTCCTTCTTTAAAAATTCTCTTTTCTATGAGTCTCTCTTTCAAATGCAATAAAATTCCTCACCGACCTCGATAGCTGCAGTCGCTTAAGTGCAGTCAGTATCCAGTAATCGGGAGATATTGGGTTCGAACCCCACTGTCGGCAGCCCTGAAGATGGTTTTCCGTGGTTTCCTATTTTCACACCAAGCAAATGCTGGGGGTGTACCTTAATTAAGGCCACGGTCGCTTCCTTCCCATTCCTAGGCCTTTCCTATCCCATCGTCGCCATAAGACCTATCCGTGTCGGGGGACGTAAAAGCAAATAGAAAGAAAAACTCCTCCTCAACATCGTTTTAGTGCGCTCGCTAGGAAATTTAAACTCGAGACGCGTAGAGATAGAGACACTACCGGCAATCAGAAATAATGGTTCCTTCCTTGGCTAAGATTCAAGAGCGTGTTCTCGTTGGTAGTCCATACTGAACGGCTTTTTGCTTGAAACACCCCACAAACAACACTTGGAACTTAGCCACAGGTCAGTGACTCAGGGACCAGGTGACTGTCCTCCATTGTTTACTAAGCTCTCCGTGAATTTTAATGTTTAACATGAAAATCGACTACATTTGCATCGTAAGCCTTGCCTACATTTTGGACTTTATGAATATTAATAGTATTTATCGAACTTGTGAAGTATCACTTGGACCGAGAGAGTTGGCCGTGCGGTTGGGGCACGCAGCTGTGAGCTTGCATTCGGGAGCTAGTGGGTTCGGACCACACTGTCGGCAGTCGCGAATATGGTTTTCTGTGGTTTCCCATTTTCATACCAGGCAAATGCTGGGGCTGTAACTTACTTAAGATCACGGTCGTTTCCTTCCCAGGCCGCTCTTATCCCATCGTCGCCGTAAGACCTATCTGCGTCGGTGCGAAGTAAAACAACTTGTAAAAAGTAAAAATAAAAAGTATCCCTTGGATGTCCCTCGTTAGTACACAAAGGATTTGTATTCTTTTTAATACGAGTAATAACTGACAGTGGCTGAACTACCGGAATTATCAGTTTGCCTATATACAGGTGTATTGTAACTATACCGACAAAAAAAAAAAAAAAAAGAATGAGTGATACTCTTCGTGTACAATCGGATTGGCGGAGAAAATTTTTCTTTTTTTAGAAAAGAAGTTACTTCAGGGCGCGATTCAAATTGACGAACTCCCCGTATTTTATATGGCAGAGCACAAGCCGCTGCCGGGAAGAGAAGGGGTGGGAGGGGAACTGAGGTGTTTGATGGAGACAGAGATAATGCTCCGCGTATATGCACAAGTTTCCTCGCACAGGATTGTCCTTATCTCTTACAGGCAATATCCATAATTCTTTTTCTTCTTCTTTCTTAATCTGTTTACCCTCCAGGGTCGGTTTTTTCCTCGGACTCAGCGAGGGATCCCACCTCTACCGCCACAAGGGCAGTGTCCTGGAGCTTCAGACTTTGGGTCGGGGGATACAACTGGGGAGAATGACCAGTACCTCGCCCAGGCGGCCTCACCTGCTATGCTGAACAGGGGCCTAGTGGAGGGATGGGAGGATTGGATGGGACAGGCAAGGAAGAGGGAAGGAAGCGGCCGTGGCCTTAAGTTAGGTACCATCCCGGCATTTGCCTGGAGGAGAAGTGGGAAACCACGGAAAACCACTTCCAGGATGGCTGAGGTGGGAATCGAACCCACCTCTACTCAGTTGACCTCCCGAGGCTGAGTGGACCCCGTTCCAGCCCTCGTACCACTTTTCAAATTTCGTGGCAGAGCCGGGAATCGAACCCGGACCTCCGGGGGTGGCAGCTAATCACGCTAACCACTACACCACAGAAATATCCATAATTCGTTTATTAAAACTCCGGAATTGCACACACAGTATAAGAACACACTGTAATTAAGACACACTTGTCAGTCTAGGAATGCACCATATCGTGTCTCCTCTCGTCAGTAATGTAACCGTGCTGGATAGCTGCAGTCGCTTAAGTGCGGCCAGTATCCAGTATTCGGGAGATAGTGGGTTCGAACCCCACTGTCGGTGGCCATAAAGATGGTTTTCCGTGGTTTCCCATTTTCACACCAGGAAAATGCTGGGGGTGTACATTATTTAAGGCCACGGCCGCTTCCTTCCCATTCCTAGCCCTTTCCTGTCACATCGTCGCCATAAGACTTATCTGTGTCGGTGCGACGTAAAGCAACTTGCCAAAAAAAAAAAAAAAAAAATGCAGTAACGTTTAATATTTAACATGCTCGAAGATGCAACGTTGCCGCCCCTCGATTGTGTATTCCTTTATCCACTACATTGTAAATAGAATTAAATGCCGAACGAAGGAAACAATGCGCCCAATGATTTGATTACAGTAGATGTTCAATATGTCTCTCTCCTACTTCGATGTACACTTCACAACGGTGTAGTAGTGACCTCTGGACTCTGTTCAGAATGAGTGTTCTACATCTGTCTCCCACTTCCCACCTCCCCTCCCTTGCCTTCCCTCCTCTGATGTACAACAGGCAGCGGCTGGCTCTCTGACATAATAAAAACATGTTCGTCAATTTGAAACGCGCGCCAGAAAGTAAAAGTAACTTCATTTTCTCGAAAAGAAACATTTTCACCGTTCCGTGGTTTTCCATTTTCACACCAGACAAACACCGGGGCTGTACCTTAATTAAGGCCACAGCTGCTACCTTTCAAATCCTAGCCATTTCCCATCCTTCCGTCGCCGAAAACATTCAATGTGCTTGTGCGAGGTTAAACAAGTATCAAAAAAAGTATTTATTTTTGACGTAGATCAACCTCCGAAAGTGTGAACGGAATGTGTGACCCCACAACTGTGGCGACGTGAGCTTTTACATGGATTTTCAGTCACAAGATGCCTTCAGAATACGATAGTCTCGTGAGAGGACCTGAGAAGGTGCCTGATATGAGTAGCAGCGGATCTGGTCACGGAAACCCTCAGGATGTCATTATGTTGTCCGCGTGGAACTCAGCACGCAGCGGTCATCTCGGCAGGCCAAGACCCTTGATGTGCTCTACATGCCTCTGTTTTTTGTTTTGTTTTGTTTTCTTTTCTTTTGTTTTGTTTTGTTTTAGACCTTTCCAAAAATAAATAAAACAGATGCGTATAATCTGATGAAGTTGTAGACCTATACAAAAGATACAATATGTCGTTCTAGCACATGTTTTCTAGACAGTGATTTTTGTAATTACTTTTATTTGGACATGAAGAAGTATTTAACTCACATTTACTCATATTAGTGTGATGATATTAGTGCTCAAGGCCGTCTGCTATGGTTAGTAAAACACTTTTCGTTGGATTATTATTTTCTTTACCTTTTCGGGTATCCACACGAACATTAATCTTATTTGTCTTTTCTTCCTCTCAAGAGTACGGAAATATTCTTTATATCGCTGAAACGTCTCCCACATTCTACATTATTGTAACTGGTATTGTAAACAGTCGATGGGCGAGTAGTTATCGCAGTAGCGTAGCCAGGATCAACCGACTGGTGGGGGTGGGGTTCTATTTACAAAATGATGATAGAGCGTAAAGAGAGTGATTGTGCGTGTGTGGTGTGCGCATGCGTGAGAGTTATAAGGACACTGGAAATGAAAATCCACGACCTGCTTCCAGTCATTCGAGCCCCATCTAGCGGCGGGGATAGGAACTGTGCCGGCTGCCGAACCCTGTCGCACTCCTCTGGGGCAATGATTAATGAATGGCAGATGAAATGAAATGATATTTGAGAGTGTTGCTAGAATGAATTATGGCAGGGAAAACCGGAGTATCCGAAGAAAAACCTGTCCCGCCTCCGCTTTATCCAGCACAAATCTCACATGGAGTGACCGGGATTTGAACCACGGAACTCAGCTGTGAGAGGCCGGCGCGCTGCCTTATGCCACTGATACAAGTAAATTATGTTGATATTTAGATTGCATTACCGGCACACTAAAACGATCTTACATTAAAATACACAGCATAAACAATATAATCAAGGTGAATAGTTTTATGGTAAATGGTATGTTCAGATTAAACCTAAAATTCAACTTTCAAGGCTTCTTATAAAATATATTCAAGAAATCTGTCGGTTTTACAATTATGTCTCTGTGGATGTTCAAAAAAGTCAACCCCTTGAATCAACTTCCACTTGTTTATTGTCAGTTTCTCTTTATTTTCTTTCGTAAAAATTCCATGGGGGGGGGGGATCCAGCTCCCCCTTGGCTACGCCATTGGGTTATCGTTACTCATTTCGCTATATTAGAAGTTAATCAAAGAGAATTCCATGGCTGGTTTGACAAAAAATCGAGTTTTTTTGGATTTACCGATTAAAACTAGCAATGCAATCACTGTATTGAGTGTTCGTATTTCGTGAACATTTAAATAACGAAGATGTACATTTTATGTTAAAAATAATTGAACTTCATAGTGCCTGAGAGTTCAGTATTTCATATAACTGACCTATTTACTCCGCCATTCTATAAGATTTGGCTTAATATACGATACATGTAGCACCATCTCTTGACTGTTCGAGAAACTAACTAGTACAGATAAGTTACTGACGCGGTAACTATGACAACCGTGGCCTTGAGACGGCCGTCATGCTGTTCCGAACGTTCTCCGGTGACGTTCCGTTCACTGAAACAAAACACTGGTGACGCAGGGCGTGTCGTAAATTGTGCGGCAGGTTAAAAACATCGCGTGTCTCTGTCTCATCCATCTGCCCACTTATATCCTCTACCGAGCGAGGAAAAACAGCTCGGAGATGAAATGTCTCTTATCAGTCTGTAATTGCCTGTTAATTTGAAGGGAATCGTTTTCTAGAACATCCATTGTGGTCCAGGAGTTAACAAAGTAGATTCTCGCCTGGTTGACCCATCCTATTTTCGAATTCCTATCTTTGCCACTCCGTAGATCAACTCTGGTTTTATTCCGACTCCGACGGTGATTAGGCCTGTGAGGCCTAGGCAGTCTTTCATTTGCATGCCTTCTTTCGCTGATACCTTCATTTATCGAAGGATCGGATCTCTTCCTTTTTCCCCTCTGATCAGTGTCAAGGTTGCCTAGTGTATTTCCTCTTACCACCACCAGATTATCGTCTCCCCCAACCCCCACCCGCGAACGAGTTGGCTGCGGATTACGGATCGCGTGGCAGTAAGCTTGCATTTGGAAGATGATATGTTCGAACCCAACCATTGGTAGCCCAGAAGTTATAATAATAATTTCGTGTGGCTATTTCTAGCCGAGTGCAGCCCTTGTAAGGCAGACCCTCCGATAAGGGTGGGCGGCATTTGCCATATGTAGGTAACTGCGTGTCATTGTGGTGTAGGATAGCGTTATGTGTGGTGTGTGAGTTGCAGAGATGTTGGGACAGGACAAACACCCAGTCCGCGGGCCACTGGAATTTACCAATGAAGGTTAAAATCCCCTACCCCGCCGGGTATCGAACCCGGGACCCTCTGAACCGAAGGCCAGTACGCTGACCATTCAGCCAACGATTCGGACAGCTCAGAAGTTGATTTTCCGTGATTTCCCATTTTCGCATCAGACAAATGCTGGGGCCGTACCTTAATTAAGGGCCATAGTCGCTTTCTTTCCAGTCCTAACCTTTCCTATCCCAACCAAACCCCATGGCGCAACAGACCCAAAGGGCCTTGGCCTACCAAGCGACCGCTGCTCAGCCCGAAGTCCTGCAGATTACGAAGTGCCGTGTGGTCGGCACGAAGAATCCTCTCGTTCATTATTCTTGGCTTTCTAGACCGGCCCTTCATACCCCATCGTCACCGGAGATCTATCAGAGATAGTACGCTGTTAAAGCACTTGCAGGCGGCCACAGTAGCTCAACGGTAGATCGCTGGCCTTCTGAGATCAAGTCAGCAGGTTCGATTCCGGCTCAGTCCAGTGGTAGGCCTATTTGAAGGTGCTCAGATACAACAGCGTCGTGATGGTAGATTTACGGACACTTAAAAGAACTCCTGCGGGACAAATTTCCAGCAACTCGGTGTCTCTAAAACCATAAACGTAGTTAATGGGGCGTAAAGATTATTATTATTATTAGCTAGAAAATGTGCTTCCTTCACTTTAACATCTGGTGATGATAGATAGAATAGATCACGGTCACACTTCCTCTCCAATTCTAGCAAAAAAATGTCAACAATAATTAATTTTCAAAATAAAAACACAAAAGACTCGGGGAAGACGTACGTTACCAGTCTGACTTAGCGCGCTCTTAATGCACCATGAAATCCCTAGCCCCGTACAGCAACAATATCTCGTAAAGGATTGCAAGCTGAAAAGTCGAGATCTGGCGATCCGAGGGATTTCTGACAAGAGAACCGTACGAAATAAGGAATCAGCTTGCCAAATAGTTTATCACATTTGATACAGGGTATTAAAATCATGTTATTTATTTATTTATTTATTTATTTATTTATTTATTTATTTATTTATTTATTTATTTATTTATTTGAAAGTACACAATCAGGCAGTAGGCACAGTGCAGTACCTTCTTAACACACCAATACTTACGATCTTAATAATACATAACTTTATGCAAAATTTAAAAGAAAATAAGGAGGAGAAGAAGAAGAAGGACAACAACAAGAACTTATAGAAACACAAAAGAAAATAATGATCTAAAACAGGTACAAGATCTTGTTATTTTTGAGTCTAAATGAAATAATACAAAGACAGAACTAAAAAAACAATGTATAAATAAAATTGATGATAATAATATCTAGACGGAGTATAGAAGATTATATCTGTATACCAAAGGTTTACTGTTGAGTGAAAAGAGAAGAATGACAGCTGTCAGTTACAAATACAATCAATCAATCAATCAATCAATCAATCAATCAATCAATCAATACTGATCTGCATTTAGGGTAGTCGCCCAGGTAGCAGATTCCCTATCTGTTGTTTTCCTAGCCTTTTCTTAAATGATTTCAAAGAACTTGGAAGTTTATTGAACATCTCCCGTGGTAAGTTATTCCAATTCCTAACTTCCCTTCTTATAAAATAATATTTGCCCCAATTTGTCCTATTGAATTCCTACTTTATCTTCATATTGTGATATTTCCTACTTTTACTACATGCCGCTGCACGGACAACTAGCAAAGGAAATGATTTAACAGATTGATGTGTTAGCAAAATAAGTCTGAAGACTTGCAGGCCATTCTAACTCACCTTTTGAGGACTAGAGAACTCTAACGCTGCCCTATGCCCGCCCAGGGCTGATCCCTTAATGCACCAGGTCGCTGATCTTGCCTTTTTTTTAACTGACATTTCGAACCATTTGAGTAATTTAAATGTTTCTTTGCAAAGCAAAAATGTGTTGATTGATGCTCTGTAGAAATGAATTTGTGCTTTTAAGATAGAACTACTTTCATTGTTCGAAAAACAATTGCAGGATAACATTTTTAAAGAATTCCCGTCTTTTAAACCATGTTACTTGCGCGATTTTAACACTGATAGTTGTTGTGAGGCCCTTAAACAATTCTCACTTATGCCTCATAAACTATGCCTTCTATACATCTTCCTCCCTCCCCTCCATTCCTTTCCCATTCACGCGTCTTCGGGACTTGCTCTCAAAGAGCAATCTCCCAGAGATGCCCTGTTGAAATGGCCTGTGCTACATCATGGTTGAAATTTCGTTTCACAACCAACATCATTATTACAAGTTACAGTATAAAAATAAAGTCTGCATCCGGGAGATAGTGGGCTCGAATCCCACTGTCGGCAGCCCTGAAGATGGTTTTCCGTGGTTTCGCATTTTCACACCAGGAAAATGCTGGGGCTGTACCTTAATTGAGGCCACGGCTGCTTCCTTCCCATTCCTAGGCCTTCCCTATTCCATCGTCACCATCTACTTAGGCCCTATTTGCTACAAATGTGTTTCATGCATGAGTGTGGTTGCTCATTCACTAACAAAAAAAGTCATCTAGATGAAGCCATGATTCAGCTTAATGTCTTAACTTCAGTTTCTCTCAGTTTAGGATAAAATAATACCAGTGCGATCACTCCAGGCTACCGATGGAATCCTGTGTAGCAGTTCTTTGTTGAAACAAAGAAACACTTCACAGTTCATGCAAGAAACAAAAGTGAACCCATTGCATCGAGGAATTTTGCATCGGGTTCGTGGTGAGTGTCGAATTTTCAAATATTGCTTTCAGTCCGGCAGAATTCATTCCAAACTTCAGTTCAATTATTCATGATGTAACCTCTTTCCGCTCATCCGTACATACAAATGCAAATCCGTGGAGCAGACAACCGCTGACCAACCAATATCAAAGATATTGTATTAACGTCATGGAGCACATTTGTCGATTGTTTAAAATAGGCTTTATTAGAACAGATACCTTGCCAACAATGAGTGATCAGAAACTTGCCATGGGAGTAACAATGCCGAAAAAAGTATTGGTGCTTTTTGTTTTTTGTAAACGTGACTATCTGTGAAACTTGTGTTACATTTCCTTGATCCACAATGTGATGGGTATTTTTAACGGGGGCCACAAAATGGAGGTATTTAAGCTTCATGAAACCGGCATAACGAACACTCTTATTACGCGTAATAACATCTTCAGAGCGATAAGAGAAACGGTTTCCAAGTTACGAGATTTTTACTGAAATTGCCCTTTACTTGATTTTAGAAAGTACTTTCGAACGCATCGAGCTATAGATAAACCTGTTACGTACCAAATTATACCTTTTCGTCAATATTATTCAACGGAATTCCAAAATCTGAAGGCTGGTTATAAAAAGCCAACTATCAAAGAATAATTAGGCCTATGAATGCGTGGCGTTAACTTTTCGCGAACACTGTACATAATTCATCGCTCCAAGGTTTGTTTTCGGGAACTGGTCAGTTTACACTGCGTGATGGTTATATTCTTCACCCAAGGCTAATTATCAGGTGACATTTGAGCTATCACCCACATGTCCAGTATTCGATATAAGGTCAGAGCTGCGCCTTGCCTTGAAAATTGAGTGAATAACAAGGCTATTGATTTCTTTCTGAGATTATAGATGCCTTCACAGCGTCGTTGTTCAATATTGAAGGTAGGTTCACAGGTTCGTATTGGACCTATACACATTAAAGAGGAACGCTGTTCAAATGGTCCATCTAGACCTACTCCCTGACCACTTAAAAATAGGCTTGTGCCGCAACACGACCCATGAAGCAGAATCAACCTTAACACACGTTTTCTTTAGAGACCACCCTCACAAATCCAGCGTCATTTGCGGAACGATCTGGTTGTAAAGTACTTGGTCTCTATTCGGAGTGGTTCTTTTTTCTGGTTACTTGTTCAACGTCGCACTAATACATCGAAGGTTTTCGGCGACGAAGGGATAGGAAAGGGCTAGGATTAGGAAGGTAGCTACCGTGGCATTAATTACTGTAGGGTACATTTGCCTGGTGTGAAAATGAGAAACCACGGGAAACCATCTTCAGGGCTGCCGACGGTGGAATTCGGATCCACTATCTCCCGAATACAAGCTCTCAGCTGCGCGACCCTAGCCGCAAGGTCTACTCGCTCGATTTGGTGTATTAAAGAAGAAATGCTATTTAGCGTACATATCATCACTTCCACTCAGTGTTCGTTTTCAAAGTGTCACGGTTAGACTGGCAAAGCAGTTAGGAATATACTTTTCAGGGAGTTCAAGCTGGCTTTTCAGATTTCGAAGACTCCATGACATACTGACCTTTAATATATCATATTAAACGCGATTTGTTACCGTACTCAGAATTGTAATGCTCTTAGGTTATTTCAGTAAATCCGGACTTTCATTCATCTAGTCAACTTACCCTCACCCCCTCCAATTACATTCCTTTGTGGGTGGGGGCGTTAAAATACATCCACGGTATCACCTTCTTGTCGTAAAGGGCTCATAAATAGGGAGCATGGGTTGGCGACCACGAAGCCCTTAGATAATTCCTGGCATTGCTTTCACTTACTTGCGCCAGGCTCCACACTTTCATCTATCCTATCTGAGTCTCTTGGTCAACTCTTGTTCTTTTCCAACGCCGACGCTATTAGAACATTCCAAGGCTAGAGAGTCTTTCATTTTCACGCCCTTCGTGGCCCTTGTCTTTCTTTGGCCAATATCTTCATTTTTCGAAGTGTCGGATCCCTTCCATTTTTCTCTCTTCTTAGTGTCATATAGAGGATGGTTGTTTAGTTGTACTTCCTCTTAAAACAGTAATCACCACCACCTCCAATCAAATCAGATTGACGAGGTTAATAACTTATACTATCAACAGATCCTAATTTCATGCATTTTACCAGAGCTTTTAGGTCACAGAAATCCGAGCCCTGGTTTTTCACATGACCGACAGTGACACAGCTGGCATACCGTCAATAGTTACACTACTCTTTACCTAACACAGCCAGAACATTGTATATTGAATGTGTAAACTAATTTAAATACCTTAAACGTATTATAATAGACAGCGAGACCCTGTTAAAGAAATTATATGTCTAATTAGGAATCCCAGATCATCTTCTAGCAAATGAAACCCTCCTTCGTTGATGACATTCAGAATCATAAACAGAAAGAAGCGTTAATGAAGCGCTACATTTGCTATACGTATGCCATGTGGTGTACGGACTTGAAAGACTGCAAGTAAACAAGCAAGTCTATAGTTTTATGTGACTGTCATTACCGAGATGAAAGCCACGAGACCTCACTTTTATGCAGAATCTGAGCTACAGGGATGTAAATTTTCAATTAGAAAATCCCACATATATTGGCTGAAACTCAAACATGTGGTTCGTTTGTGAGAAGCCAGTGACAATGTGTAAACACTAAGGTTTCAGAAGTTTATGACCTAAAGAAGTACAAAATATGCAAGCAAATATGCCCTAAAAACTAGCTAAATATAACGAAAAGGTGCAATATGACTTACGAAATTTAGTGAATATTACTAATATTAAACGTCATTATATAAAAATTGATTCGTGATGATACAGCAGACAGATTAAATCATATAAACTGACAGAGCTATAGTACGTTACAACTTTCAATATGCATTCATATTAAATCGCTTTCCTGCCGTTACCTTAACTTCAAACAAAAAAAGAACTGTTCCGTCAGTAGGCCTGCTGAAGATCTCTTCATTAAACTTTTTCACATAATTTCTTAATTTTACATCTCACTGCGCTTTACTTGTATGATAGGGTTCACTGTTGTAGTACTCGAAGTGTGACCAATCTGTTGAAATTCGTTGGTTGTGAAAGGGGAAGAGGGCTGTAACTGGACCCGTCAAAGATGAAATGGGCGAGAAAAAACATGGAATTTTCTTTGTTTGCTAATTGCTTCTCAGCTAAATACAATATCTACTGAAGTGGCATCCTCCTCATTGAGACGTCCTCGGAATCAGGTCTTCTAAACCTGCTACCTGTCTGTTCAGGGAAAAGAGAGAAAAATATATCTACTACAGTATTTGAAAATCCTCGACATAGATAACATGTATCTTATTAGAAATGACACCTCAATTTAAGCAAAACTGCTCAAAATATAACAATGACATTTTATAATTAAAATGAGCAAAGTGATCGAAATAATTAAAACGGCCGAAATATGCAACATAAAATTGGTCTAGACGAGGTCAGGGGCCCGTCATTCACACTTACTTTTCAGATTTCTGGTAAAATAAGTTCAGGAAAGAAATATGACTTTTCCTTAATATTCGAACCTTAGTAATCATAATCACATACATCAACCTCGCCCCCGCACTTCGTATCAGACGGCTCATTGTACCTCGTGAGAATGAGTGAACGCTGTTCCTGCACTCAGACTGTATAGGATTCATTCAGATTGCTGTAGGAGAACCCCTGTGGGTGGAGGTGTTGCCTGTCTGTCGTAAGAGATGACAGGAGCTCTCAACTTCGGGTCGTGGATTGGTAACCACAGGGGCCCTAGCTGAGACTAGCGTTGCTCCCACTTGTGGCTAGCATCCTCTTTTCTTGTATTTCCTATCCGACTTCCCTTGTTCAACTCGTTTTCTTCCAAATTAATAAGATATTGCAAAGCCTAAAAAGAAGTTACCCTTTCTTTTGTTATACCTTAATTTTTCGAAAGATCAGACCTCTTCTTCTTCTTCTTCTTTCTTCGTTTCGGCCTGCTGTGGACCACGTTATTTCAACCGTTTGCATCCTTGAGCTTTAATTCTTCCCCAGTACTCACGCATTCTCGTTCTGTGAGCCTCCTTCCTTTCATCAGTCCACTTCTTGCCTGTTTTCAACTTTGGCCTTTCTTGGAACCTCTTGTATCCCTGGAGCTTTTTCTGGAGAGGAGCACGTTTCTGGATGTCTTCGAGTGTGATTCCTATTTCTTGAAGGTCTTTTTCAACTTCGATAAACCAGGGTCCCTTGGTTTTCTTGTTAAGAAAGTAGGAAAAGATCCTATTGGTTTGTCTCTGTGTGCTCATGCGTGCTATATGGCCATAAAAATTAATCCTCCTTTTCCGAATCGTGTCCGTTATCCTCTCCATATGCTGGTACAGATCGCTGTTGTGTCGTCTCCTGTACTCACCATTTTCTTTGATTAAAGTTACACAGAAAGAAAATTGTTAGCTTTACGTCGCACGAACTATGTTTAGGCCGGATTGAATGGCTCAGACGGTTGAGGCGCTGGCCTTCTGACCCCAACTTGGCAGGTTCGATCCTGGTTTGGTCCGGTGGTATTTCCAGGTGCTGAAATACGTCAGGCTCGTGTCGGTAGATTTACTGACACGTAAAAGAACTCCTGCGAGACTAAATTACAGCACCTCGGAGTCTCCGAAAAACGTAAAAGTAGTCAGTGGAACGTAAAGCCAATAACATTATTATTAAGTACGTTTACGGTTAGCGGAGATGACAAAATGCCAGAATTTTATCCCGTAGAAGGTCTTTTACATACTAGTAAATCTACTGCAGAGACTGGCGTATTTGAGTACCTTCAAATACCACCGGATCGAACCCATCAGTTTAGGTTCGGAAGACCAATCGTCTGCTATCTGATCCACTCAGCCCGACGACTTAAGTGTATAGGGGATGATTTCCTAAATAGTTGTAGTTTCCCATAAAACATTAATCACTGCCACAGCCACCACTACTACTTCATACGAGTCAGGAATCGAACCCGTGTCCTCTAAGCAAGATGCAAAGAAAGAAAACGAAAGGCAAAGGAGCAAGTTGCGTTAAAGGCTAAAACTGTAAAGTTACGAAAGGTGATATGATTCATCTTCATGTGAGGGATACATCTTTGATTGACAGGTAAAGGAAGGCCAAATATTAACACGTAGATATAACGCGATACATATTAAATACTGTACGTAACGAAGATTGTGGGTAGTTAATAGAGATCTTTCCCAAGAAATTCGGTCATGATGATGTCTTTCTTCTTCTCTTGGTTTACTTGAAATCGCAGATCTATATAAATAAAATTGTTCGTGTCTGTTTGTTTGTCTGTTTGTTCCACCATCACGTCGAAACGGCTGGATAGATCTCAACCAAACTTCATATTTAGAGTATACTCATCCCGGGGAAGGTTTCGATATGCATATAATTTTAAAATCTTTGAATACACGGGGGGTTTATAGGAAAACCAGAATGGTTTTTCCACCATCACGTCGAAACGGCTGGATAGATCTCAACCAAACTTCATATTTAGAGTATACTCGTCCCGGGGAAGGTTTCGATATGCATATCATTTTAAAATCTTTGAAAACACGGGGGGTTTATAGGAAAACCAGAATGGTTTTTCCACCATCACGTCGAAACGGCTGGATAGATCTCAACCAAACTTCATATTTAGAGTATACTACTCCCGGGGAAGGTTTCGATATGCATATCATTTTAAAATCTTTGAATACACGGGGGTTTATAGGAAAACCAGAATGGTTTTTCCACCATCACGTCGAAACGGCTGGATAGATCTCAACTAAATTTCTTATTTAGAGTATACTCATCCCGGGGAAGGTTTCGATATGCATATCATTTTAAAATCTTTGAATACACGGGGGGTTTATAGGAAAACCAGAATGGTTTTTCCACCATCACGTCGAAACGGCTGGATAGATCTCAACCAAATTTCATATTTAGAGTATACTCATCCCGGAGAAGGTTTCGATATGCATATCATTTTAAAATCTTTGAATACACGGGGGGTTTATAGGAAAACCAGAATGGTTTTTCCACCATCACGTCGAAACGGCTGGATAGATCTCAACCAAACTACATATATAGAGTATACTCATCCCGGGGAAGGTTTCGATATGCATATCATTTTAAAATCTTTGAATACACGGGGGTTTATAGGAAAACCAGAATGGTTTTTCCACCATCACGTCGAAACGGCTGGGTAGATCTCAACCAAATTTCATATTTAGAGTATACTCATCCCGGGGAAGGTTTTGGTATGCATATCATTTTAAAATCTTTGAATACACGGGGGGTTTATAGGAAAACCAGAATGGTTTTTCCACCATCACGTCGAAACGGCTGGATAGATCTCAACAAAACTACATATTTAGAGTATACTCCTCCCGGGGAAGGTTTCGATATGCATATCATTTTAAAATCTTTGAATACAGGGGGGTTTATAGAAAAACCAGAATGTTTTTTCCACCATCACGTCGAAACGGCTGGATAGATCTCAACCAAACTTCATATTTAGAGTATACTCCTCCCGGGGAAGGTTTCGATATGCATATCATTTTAGAATCTTGGAATACACGGGGTGTTTATAGGAAAACCAGAATGGTTTTTCCACCATCACGTCGAAACGGCTGGATAGATCTCAACCAAACTTCATATTCAGAGTATACTCATCCCGGGGAAGGTTTCAATATGCATATCATTTTAAAATCTTTGAATAGACGGGGGTTTATAGGAAAACCAGAATGGTTTTCCTCCATTTTCTCTTATACTATCGATTTTCTGTAAACTTCGTTTACCGTACGTGAAACGTCTCTTCATTATAAACAACTTTCGTTATGTTCATAATTTACCTTACTCTTTACATGACGGAGAAATTTACAATTTTCTGCTGGTACCATGCTCTGCATTGAGTGACCGACAGACCGACAACGAACCTACAGGTTACCATGGCAACGTCTCTGACTGCATGCCAGCAGGGAAGTAACGTATTGCCATTTTCCTCATCATGCTTTTAAATTCGTGGTTGTTCCTTGGGTAGAAGGCAAGAGAGGCGCCAATGGGCCTATCTGCGGGATATTGGCGGAATATCGTTGGATGTTATAACCGCCTTCGAATAGATTAAGTAATAACACCATTAGTCATCTTCTTATTATTTGTTTACCTAGGAATCAATGGACCTAAATTTCTCCTCTGTTACCGCTTTATTATATCCATAACTCACACTGGCATAATTTATTGAGGGGCATTTGATTTTCCAATACATTAACTTGGCATTTACATATTTGTCGTTATCCGGCTGTCCTCAGTTATAATCCATTTTCTATTACTTTCAACTTTCTTAACTGTATTATTTTCTTCCTTAATTACGCCGTATGTACGCGAGTGCTACAAACTACTGGATGTATTTCCACCAATACTCATATTTAGAATACACCTGTCCTTGATAGGTTTTAGGGCAAATATTGTTTCTAAATCCCTGAACTGACTGGGGGTTTATACGAAACCGAAACAGTGATTTTGCACTTCCACAAAATATACACAACCAACGTTAATTTAAATCTACCTGCCTTGGTAGAAATTAATTTCTAAACCTTTTTTCTCATGTGCATCATTTCGATACGAGGATTAATAAGGGAGATATCATTAACGGACCGTTTTTTTGTACAAGTCCCATCGGACTTAACTCACGAGCGGGTGCGTGTAAAGCGTATTCCTTACAACTTGAAAACTACTGAAGACATTCGAACCAAAATTCATATTTAGCATCCACCTGTCCAAAGGTAGGTTTTAAACGTAAATAACATTACATGTTTCGGAATGGACTGGCGGTTTATAGGGAACCGAAATGGTGATTTTATTCTTCCACAATATATACAGAACAAGACCAACCTGACTGGAAATCGACCAAACGTGATGGAATTCCACCTCTCTAAACCTTTTTTTCATGTGCATTTTTTCGTCAGGAGGATTAATAAGGGAGATATCATAAATGGTCAGTTTTGCAGGTTAAGTCCAGCGGACATAGCCAAAAAGGTGTTTTACATCTAGCAGATTCCTTATCTATATAAATCAAATCGTAACGACTGTGTGCCTCTACACTGACTATTTTGGCGAAATTTTCGTACAGCTTTCCGTTTAAGGGGTAATAATGACCATCTGCATAATTTTTGGTTTAGTTTCCTGAAAGTCCAAATTTTTACCCGCCTCGCCCGAAATCCAGATTGCGGCATAACCTGCCAGAAGAAAAAGAAGATAATTGAAATTTGACAAAATTATACGTTTTAGCCTGTAACGAACGGAAAACATCCAAGATCTTTAAATTTTTCACTTTTTATCCCCGAAGAATATCGAAATATGCAGGCAATTTTAATGATGGTGCAGACCTTCGGAAATTCCTATCACATAACGGATTGCACAATCTCCGTTCAATTTGGAATGATCTACAACCTTGGTCTTATGACTTTTTGCCGTATCTGTATCCCTTTTACGTCTGATTTTTCTCTATTAATGGATGTTAAGTCAATTTGGAATTTTCACATGCATAATTCATACCTTCGATTACTTATATGAAATACAGAATCATCAAACTCTTCACGAAAATTGGCCCACCCAGTAGCCATATATGAGCCAAATGCTATGTATGTAGCTGTCACATAATTATCCGAAAAGTAATGTAATGTGAGATTATCTTACAAGAACGTTACCCTGTTCCACGTTTCTAACTCAATCTGACCCAAGAATAGATGACATATCATAGGACCAGCCATTTAGGCCACTAAATCCGGCGTGTCTTATGGTATAATCCTTTGTCGATATGACGTACGTTTAGTAGCAGTTAATCTGTAAATGAAGGTCTTCAATATTGTAAACACGCATATACTTTCGTATGTCGATCTATATATATTCACTGATGTCGATTTGTAGCGATCGAGAAAGGGTGGGTCTGCTATTGTAATCAGTACTCCCCACACCGACTTTGACTGGCAGTATGAAAGGGTTCCTTCTCCAACTCCTGTGTAACTGCCATTAGTAAGGAAGGTCTACAATTGTAATGAATAGTTCACTTCTCGATTTGACTTGCAGAAGACAAGTGAGCATGCAGTTTTGTTTAAAACTCCCCTACCCGATTGTGTTTGGCAGTAGGCAAGGGTGCCCGCCATTATAAAGAAATGTCCTCATCTAAAATGTGACTGGCATTAGGCATAGTGGCCTGCTATTTTGATGGAAACTCACCAACTTGGTGTGACTGGCAGTAAGCTGGCTGGAAGTAGGAAAATGGGCCTGGCATTATAATGATAACTTCACAACTCAATTTCGAGTGATAGTAGGGTAATTGCCTGCCATTATAATAAAAACTGTAATCTGTCTGGAAGTAGGAAAGGGGGCTGCCATTTTAACGAAAACTCCCCAAATCGATTATGTCCGCATAGTAGGCAATGGGGCCTGCAATTATAATGTAAACTTCCCAACTCGATTGTGAATGTCAGTAGGCAAGTGAGCCTGCCGTTATATCACAAATCCATAACAAACACTTTACATTGGAAACAACGTACGGGGACCTCCCCGTGCTCTTTCTCGGATAACGCTAAGAGACATGCAATTTTAAGTCAATCTTATTTACTGCATGCACACTATTTACTTCGATATTCGAATACAATGTAGAATACCGTAGCGAAGCACGGGTACATTCGCTAGTCATTAATAAATACTGAGCACAAAGAGAGAACAGTAATTAATGTAGCCAGCCTGTGGCGATGCCAAGTCAAGGTCACCGCTCCACTGCTATTGTATCTGTCGTGCCAACTTCACCTCGTGTTCTTTAGTCTTGATACTATTCGGCTACGATTCTTTGGGCTTTACGTCGTGATACACTGGTACAGAATACAGAAAACTGCGTACTAAATGAAAATCAATGTTAAATTCTATTTTTAACAACATTTGTGTTTCTCTTAAACCACGTGTACGAAACTTTAGACGCGTTTCGCTATAGTACGAATAGTTAGTGTCCGCCTCTGTGGTGTAGTGGTTAGCGTGATTAGCTGCCACCCCCGGAGGTCCGGGTTCGATTCCCGGCTCTGCCACGAAATTTGAAAAGTGGTACGAGGGCTGGAATGGGGTCCACTCAGCCTCGGGAGGTCAACTGAGTAGAGGTGGGTTCGATTCCCACCTCAGCCATCCTGGAAGTGGTTTCCCGTGGTTTCCCGTGGTTTCCCACTTCTCCTCCAGGCGAATGCCGGGATGGTACCTAACTTAAGGCCACGGCCGCTTCCTTCCCTCTTCCTTGCCTATCCCATCCCTCCACAAGGCCCCTCTTCAGCATAGCAGGTGAGGCCACCTGGGCGAGGTACTGGTCACTCTCCCCAGTTGTATCCCAGACCAAGAGTCTGAAGCTCCAGGACACTGCCCTTGTGGCGGTAGAGGTGGGATCCCTCGCTGAGTTCGAGGGAAAAGCCGAACCTGGAGGGTAAACAGATGATGATGAAGATGATGATATAAGGCCTGACAAACTGAAGTGCACTTAATGACAACTACGTAACTCTGACAACTTACAGTCCGTAGCCCCAGAGAGAATCTGTGGTAACACTTAATAAGCTATCACGATGCAGGATCCGATCTGTATTACTTTTCGCACATTCCAGTAATTTATCTTCAGTTGGCATTGTATCTCCAGCTGCAGTTCGCTGCTTCCAGCCATATTTGCATAGATTAATCATCAACAAAATAAGCAGAAAAAGAATTTGACTATACTCGGATATTCATCACATCTATGAATATCATTCCCGATATCTTCGCTTTCGTCCTTCCATGCTGTGGATTTAATTCCGCCAATTATTCTGCCCCAAGTTCAAAATTCCTTCGTCCTTCAGCAGGATTGTTAATGACCACCAATCGTGACTTAATTCAACTACAAAGTAAGTTTCCCCATTTTAGAGAATATGCATGTTGTGGTGGTCTCCATGGGACATAATACAGCATCATTCTAAACTAAATTCGTGGTCGGGAAAGGAGTTGGTCGCTTTATAGCTTGCTCCTGCATGAATCTAAATCGGTTCTCGAGGAAGGCGGGTCGCGTTAAACGTGTGGTCTTCAGGAGGGGTTTCACTACATACAGTGAAATAGTGAACGCAGAACTGCAAGAATTGGTAACGTAATAAGAATAGTGCTACACTGCACAATGAAGGGAACAGTAAAGAGGAACGTTTTCTCGTCAATGTTTAGTGGTCCATTCAATTCATTTTGACTGGGAACAAAGATAATATTATCTTAATCGTTTATCCAAATTAGAGTAAAATCATAAATATCAACAATTAAGTGAGCAAGAAAACTGGTACCTGCTAAGTGTTGTTTTCTTTTCACGATTTTAATCTGTCCAGTTTGGAAAAAAAAAATCGCAAATAGACTCTAACAGCAAAATTTCTGAAACGTGGATAATTCTTTTTAAAATTCCAAAACACAAATTAATGATTTACAAGTCTAAATATATGCCTAAGTAGTAAATAATTAAATCAACTCATAATAAAGGTGTTGAAATGACATACGAAATAAAAAATATTTTAGGTTATATCTATGCTAAAATTGTAACGGTTTAGAATGCCGTTGAACTTCCTTAATAATTTAGGATATATTTATCTATTAACTTTTCTCATTTTGAACTCAAAATAACTATTAGTTCTTTGATCCTGGCCAAAATGTGCGTTTTCTTGGATTTTTTTTAAGGCTTTGAAGCAAACATTTCTAAAGGAATTATTTCACAGCAATAAATACTGTAAATAACACAATTTCAAGGAAAAGTGAGTTTGTAAATCCGCTGCTGCTGCTGCTGCTGCTGCAGAAGCTGCAGGTCTTCCCTGTATGCGTGAAGGGGGACCTTCGTCTTTGTTATTTTCGAGTGAATCTAGGAGCAGGTACTCGCGAGTACATATTTTGTGACCACAGATATAGACTGAAGAATTCCTAAGTTTCCTCTATCCGTTATAAAATAATAGACAAGCTTGTGCATGGATTGCAGCAATACATGATCAGTAATCGAATGATGACCGTTAGAGTTAAAATATGGGGCCTGCCTATCATCACTCATGAATTGAGAGAGCTTATGCATGGCATGTTGTTTGAATGAATCTCGGAGTAACCTGGTGTTTTTCTTGATTATATGTTTGCCCTCTCCTCACGTTGCCGTTCTGTTTCCACCTGCAGGTGTGGCTTCACCTGACACCAATGGCAAACTTTCTCAACTGGAGTATGAAGATTAGTTTTCAACTAGTGTTAATGATGCTGCTGCTGACGTATGTAATGAGACCCCCCCTTTGTCTTGACGGTGAGTGATATCCACACATCATGACCGCCGTCCTTCGACCACGTACTCTCTGGGGACCCTCCCCCATGTGTCGCAGGTTCTTCGCTATCCCCAGGTGAGCCATCACACCGCACCGTGCGACCGCAAGGTCCACATAGTATTATTCGATTATACCTAGAAAATAGAAATGTTCTCACACAAAATAAATTCAAATATATAAAGCAATGCCATTCTGTGAGACAAAGTGTCTGAGGAAAATCTTAAGTCCCCATTACTAAGTCCAATTGTAATGCCAAACATGAAATGATTACTTCCATACATTCACATACAGTTGAAAATTTGGTGATAAAAGATGTCTGAGAAACCAAGCTCAGTTTATAAAAGTGTCTTCATTTGTAGGTCTACACAAGAAATATATAGACTAGAGAATTGTACCTTCCTTTTTTCCCTTTCTTTTCAACATCATCTTCCAACGATTAGTCTATGTGGAGTTGGTGGAACATGCAGGCTCCCGGTGAACCCATCTCACTTCGAGGTAGAGTACATACAATGTTGCTGATATAGCTGAAAGTGCCACACAACCTCTAATTTGCAGGCGCATTCTCAGCTGCTAATGGGAAACCTTGCCCACAGGAGATCGATGGAAATTCTATCTTTGGATGGTGCAAGGAGCATCTGCCTCTGGGCAGGAAGATGATCCTAGGAGATATATTTCACAAGGTGGTATTCGACAGTGGTCAAGAAATTGTCAAAGCAGGCTTTTACTTTTCACTATGAGCAGCGAATAAAAAACGATTCACTGAACTGATTTCAAAATTTTACTTCAATAAAATCAAAATCAATTTCCTTCGGTGTAATAAACCATTCAGGACGATCAGATGTGTAACTACTCTTGAAAAGTGCATATTGAATCACCTCACTTCTGGCACCATCCAAAGGTAAACTTCCATCGTTCTCATATGCGTAAGGTTTTCCAGTAGTAAACAATATATGATATCAGTAGCATTGTGTTTTCCCGACGTCGAAGTGGAATAGCTTCCTCGTCAATTTGGGGCACGGCTTAAGACCCAATACCGTGCACATAGGGAATTGAACCACAAACATCTTTATCAACAAAATAATGTTTCTTGTCACTCATAATGTGTTGAAACCCCTACAATCAGTAGCTGAAAGGTTTCATGATCCACTCGGCATTTTCCATGCCCTTCTGTAATTGTATGCTGATGCAGGAGCAGACACGCCGAATTCACGAAAGGTTTTCATTTCGTTATCTTGTTTAGAATTATACTCGTAATGTTTGTGAAAACTAGAACCAGTTTCTGCGCAGGTTTGCTTTTCTGCCATCACTTAATAATCGTTCGACCCCATGGCTAATTGGTTAGCATACTGGCCTTTGGTCCAAGAGGTCCTGTGTTCGATTCCCGAACAGATTGGGGATTTTAACCTTTATTGGTTAATTCCTCTTTCTCGTGTTTGGATGTGCATGGTATCTTCAACATTAGAATCCATCCTAAGTAGGGCTCCATTCTCACAGACGCGCAGGTCGCCCATGGTTGTCAACGTGAAACGTCTGCCTCTAGAAGGCATACCCCATTTTAAACAAACTTAAAAACTTAACGAGTTTCTACTAACAAAGGAGTCTTGCAGATTTGAGCACAGGAAAAGTGAGTTACCCATCCGACCAAATAAATATAGACTTGCAACACTGTATATCACTCATCTTGTCTGAGCCATTTCCCTTTCCCAGGATGTCATCTCCTTGTTAGCAGACTTCACTGAGCAGACTAGACACTGACAGCTTGACTGCAGAGGAGTGAAATTCACTCACCGTTTTGTTGTCAGTGTTGCGGTCTGAAGAGCAGTTGTGCCACACGCGCAGAACAACATGAGAAAGTAAATAATCGCGTGCTCCACATAGACTCAGTTACTTAGCTAGAGAAGTTGTGTGGGAAAGACTAATCTCGTTACTAGAGCCCGGATTTGTATGCACAATTAAATAGTAAAATATGCTTCTAAATATACTCGAAAAATGTAAAATAAGCATGCACCATAATGTACAAAAACTAGTGACCAACGAAATATTTTTGTGGGGAAATCTTACCTTATTCCAGGCTATTACAGTATGTAAAGAAAGCATGAGATTTTATGTGTGTGTGAATCTCCTACGTCTCTCAATGAAGAATGTTTAATACAATGAAAGGGTCTTCTAAATTTCGCGACGTTACAGGTGTATGATGGAAGCACCACAATTTTTCTTCGGTGAATTCCTCTTTTAGTTCAGATTTTTCACCGGAAAGCCTTGTGCTAAATTAACAGATTTTCTTTTTAGTGGCTTTACGTCACACCGACACAGATAGGTCTTATGGCGACGATAGGAGGGGAAAGGCCTAGGACTTGGAAGGAAGAGGCCGTGGCCTTCATTAAGGTACAGCCTCAACATTTTCCTGGTGTGAAAATGGGAAACGACGGAAAACCATCTTCAGAGTTGCCGACAGTGGGATTCCAACCCACTATCTCCCGGATGCAAGCTCACAGCTGCGCGCCCCTAACCGCACGACCAACTCGCCCGGTACAGATTGGTTTTACCAGAATTTTTCAATAATTAGGTGGCTGCTGGTCCCCCAGTGGAGGAAATACCACTGAAATCCAGTTCGTAGCGTCTGTTTTCCGGTTTAGGGGTGGCTGCAAGCGGCGTCTGTTCTGCGGGTTAGGGGCGGTCTTATTGAAACCTGGCAGTTAGGTATAGAATGCCTTTAAGTGCGGCAAGCCCACCGCAATAATAGCCTGTGTAAAGCGTCAAAGTGTTTCAGGAATGGAAATCAATGTTCCAACTCCCGACTCAGGAGCTCCCTGAACGAGAGTAAACTGAAGAAGTACACTCAACTTTCGATTAACCGGGATGATGTAGGTTAAAAGCTTCCCGGATAAGTAAAACCGCGGTTAACCCGCAAAAAGTTAAAAATAGAACAGGCGTACTGAAATTATATTTCAAATGATAATAAATGATACTGCTGTATTGTTTTTTATTAACTTACCCAATGCGTTGCAGTAAAAGAAGCACTTAGCGCAATTAATAAACGGAAGAATAAAAAGCACTTTTCATTGACACTAATAAGGCAAAGAAAAATATTCAGACTACCTAACTTTACTGTCTCGGAAAATAATCAGTCATGGTTTTCTGCTTTTGTGCCGAGAAACACTTTTTCTTTATTTTGCTTCTCAAGTTTCTCAAAACAAGTTTTTCGGTGATGAGAGCATCATCCTGGCAATGTTATCCCTCCTCCTAACACTCGTGCAATTTTAGTGTTTTTGACTTTGCGGCAGCTGCCACGCGGTTCATCCGATTACGGTAAATCGAGAGTTGAGCGTATGTGTATTCTTCTGTCACAAAAACACATGGTAG